>NC_043717.1:7191608-7491608 GCF_006229205.1 Suricata suricatta | reverse complement strand
TTATCTCCATGATGTTCTCCTCTCAATGGCCTTCCTGGCTTTTTCATCTTTGTAACTCTCTGTAGGAGTCTTAGATATCACTGGACAGTACTTCTCTCTTTATTAGATGCTAAATTGAATACTTTTGAATTATTTGACATTGTTGGTCATGGATCAGCAGACTAAGTCCCTCAGGCCAAATCCAACATGAGGCTTATTTTTGGAAATAAAGTTTTATTGGAACACAACCACACCCATTCGTCTGTGTATTGCCTGGGGCTTCTTTCATGTTACAATTGCAGACCTGAGTAATTGAGACAGCGCCATAAAATTTACATAGCCAAAAGTATTTACTGTGTGGCCCTTTATAGGACAAAGTTTGCCAACCCCTCTTACATTGTACTATTCTTTTCCCAGCTTGGAGAGTTTGGTGCTCTCTGCTCTGAAGTTACAGGGATCCATTCATATTTTTAAAGACAGAGACCTTGAAATAGGCCTATTCCTTAGCTTTTAAGGAGCAGGCCTGGTTATTTTGTTGATTTGTCATTTCAACACACTGAATTCCTAATTTGTTGAGCAGACAATTATTGAACACCTGTTATGCTCAGGCCTGGGTATACAAAGGCAGATAAGACTGATTTCCTGTCCTAACGTACTTGAAGCGAATGGTAGCTACAGATCAATAAATCAGTGGTTATAGTAAGTGATAGAGGTGCGAAGGGACTACTATGGGAGGAAGATCCCTCCATACTGTCCTGAGGGACAGAGAAGTCTTCTTTATGCTGGAAGGTGAAGCTTGAGCTAAGTTTTGAAGGCTGAATTGGAGATGGACAAAGAGGAAGCAAAAGGCAGAGAGGGTACACGTAATAGGTACAAAAGTGCTGAAGCCTTAAACCACTTTGAATCACCTGAGGAAATAGAAGCAGTGACAGAGAAGGCAAAGAGCCTTATCGTAAAAGACCAGGGGCATGGATGATATAAGAGTAAGGTGAAAGCATTGCCTCCCCTTTTCATACCACCATGGGCCATCAGGGGATCATGACATTGAAATCGCTGGAAAATGAAGGACACTGAGGTTCCCGAAGAGTTGTTGGGTGTGACCTCTTCACAGGAAGGGAGGATGGGCATCTGTCACTTCAGCTGAAAAGTAACTACGGCCAAAGCAGACAAGTTGCCAGAGGCAGAACACTGCGTCCAATAAATCCTTGAAATAGTTAATCTGGAGGCTGAGCGAGTTTACATGACTTCCCTCTAGAATTCTCCATGGGAGGGGGCATCTTTTGGGGATTAACAGTTCTCCTTTTCAAACTCTAGCTAAAGCTCTTTATATTGGGAAAGCAACTAGACTTGATAAAGTCTTCATAACCCTCTGCAGACCAGTTCAAGTTAAAAGCAAGAGAGGAAAACAAAAGCAAATTAATCCCATTCTTTTGCCAAGAAGAAGTGTTATTTGATTTTTATTTGCATCCTGAATGTTCTTTGGAAAAGAACATGCCATTTGGCAATGTCCAAAGGCCTGTTGACAATCCTTCGACATCATTTTCCGTTTCCATTGCCTCACTCGGCACGAGGGCTCTCATAAGCTTTCCAGTCAACAATGAAGCCCAGATGTTGTAGATAAACCACAGCCTTTGGGGGGAAAATAAGCAAATACTAATAATAAATAATGTCTCAAGGTCATGCTGTGGCTCTCTCTAAAGTGGCCTAATGATCAGGCTTCATGATTCCTTGGGCAGTTTGCTTGGATTTTAATTTTGGCAGCAAAGAATGTGGAGCGTATGGTCTTAGGAGTGGTAGCTCCATCCGAATAATTCCTGGTGATGGTTCCATTCCAGCTTTCTTTAACTTGGTGATTTGAGTGTGCATTGTGGTGGGTCAACAAGCCATTACTGTCTAGAATGATTTAGAGAGTACGCTCCCAGTCTGGGTCCTTTCTCATCTGTGTCATTGGAGGCCATATTGGCCTTATATATAACTTGCGAGTTAAAATTTGCTCTAAAGCAAGCCTAGGTTTGATTAGCGGGTTGGAGGTTAGAAGCGTCCTTTCTTGTGATGTGATCCCAAATCCCCAGTTTATATGGTGGCACCTATGACATTTTTATATTTAAGGATGACTTGATGATACCACCATGGGGATGGTTTGGGGATGACGTTCCATGTGCTTACAGGTCTTTCCATGATAAGTAACACTGGGGTGAATCACGAGGCTCCTCCAATGTTTTAGAGGATCATCACTGAAATAACGTTTATACTTGGGCTCTTATACTATCGCTATTCATTTCTTTTGTGAATTTTTTTTCTTTGGGTCTTTTCTCATATATATTTTGCACTGCAGTAAAAGCAAAGAAGAAACTGTTAAAATGCGAGAGATTCTTGTGGCTGTGGAGTGAAAACTTGCAGTCTCTTGGTGCCAGTCGTAACCCCTGCAGACGCCTAGAGTTTTATCTCTGTGGCCGCGTTGGGGCTATCTTTCTCATCGTGAGTAATCTAGCATTCACGCTGCATTCTATTCATAGTTGTCTCACTGTCTCTGTCAGTGTCATTTCAAACCTTTTAATCTGCTTCCAGAGAGAACTTTTCCATGAGCGATGGGATTTATAGAGGAAACTGTCAACTCAATGACAGGTAGTAACTTCTTGGAAGGAGCAAAACATGAAACACTGTCTCTTCCTCCTCTTCCTTTTCTTTCTCCTCTTTTTCTCTTAGCAAAGCTTGATGTGAAATAAGTTTATGTTTCCTTTTTGTGACAGTGCCTTTGTATTCTTCAATAGCAATGTCCTGGGGTAGAAAAATGTGATTGTTGTGGGGGGAGAAGCAGGAAAAACAACTGATTTCTACAGACATTTAATGAACACTTGCTATGTGCCAGACCCTGAGTGAGCTATTGGGGTATAGCTGTGGGTAAGGCATAGTCTCCATCTTTGGGAATTTTAGGATCAATAGGGAGACCATTGCATACATATAGTACAATAGAGGAGGCAATAAACAGGATATTCTAGAAGCACTACACTCGAAAGCAGAGTCATTTTTGTTTCTTGGAGAAGAAATTTAGGTTCTGAAATTAAATTCCTGAAAATAAGGGCAACCATAGAATCATACCATAGTATGATTAGCTATAGTTTGTCATCCTAATAGTAACTGATCTCCTGTCCTGGAAGAATTTCTTTTCCTTAGTCCTCAAGGAGCTGCACATTCGTGGGAGACCCAAAACAAGAAACTGTACGTCTGCAGGGGCCGATGGTAGTGTTCGCTTTTTGAGAAACTCCATTCTCTACAAAGAATGGGCCTGTTGCAGGAAGTTGTCCAGTTGAGCGTTGGCTAGTCAGATAGCAGCCTTGCTGTGGTGTGGCACAGGCTGGCCACTGGCACATGGCCTGGCCCCTGGGCTCTTCCTTGCAACTCCAGTCGCCTTATGAGCTCTGAGGACCACATGGAAGTCAGATGTATCTCTAGCTGACCCCATGCACCCAGCTTTCCTGCAAAGAAAGGTGCTGAGTCTTGGCCTATTACTTGGAAAGTGGCCTAGATACTAGTTATATGATAAGTAACAGAATTTGGAGGAGGAGGAGGAGAGTAATGTTGAGGATGATGGTGATGATCATAATGGTGTTGATAGGGCTGCTGCTGGCGATCTTGATGATCAGGATGGGTGATAGCAAAATAATAGGCAGGAATTGTTTCTTACTTATATGCCTATACTTGGCACATAGTAGGAATTTCAAAATGTTTATTGAAGGATGGAGTGAGGGGTTAGTTTCCTTCCCTCTTAAAAGGTAACGCAGAAGGGTTCCTGGCTGGCTCAGTAGATGCACCATGCGACTCTTGATCTCGAGGTTGTGAGTTTGAGCCCCACATTGAATGCGGATGTTACTTTTAAAAAACTTTTTAAAAAGGTAATGCAGAGCATACCACCCTCCTTGCTCAGTATCCTTCAGTAGACTTTCATTTCATCAGCACAACAGCCATAATCTGTGGCCTGGCCTATGCCCTCTGGCCCTCCTCTGATACCACTCTGACCTCTACTCTTATCGCTCCCTAGATCCACCAGTTTCTTTGCTTTTCTTCCAATATCTGTACACATTCCAATCTCAGGGTCTTTGCCATACTCTTCCCTCTGCCTGAAATGCTTCTTTGCCAAATATGAATGTGTCTCCTTCCCATGTCCCTTCATCTGCTGTTAAGGACTGAATGTTTGTGTCCTCCCCCAAATTTCTATGTTGAGGCCCTAATCCCCCCAGTGTGAGAATATTTGGAGGTGCGGCATTTGGGGGTGGGGAGTTAGGTCTGGAGGGTGAAGCCCTCATGAAAGAGGTTAGTGCCCTTATAAGAAGAGGCATGAGAAAACCTTTCTCTCTGCCATGTGAGGACGCAGCAGGAAGGTAATTGCCCACAAACAAGGAAAGGGCTCACACTAGACCCCAAAAATGGTCTTGGAATCCTCAGCCTCCATAGTGTGAGAAATAGAGGTTAATTATTTAAGCCACCCAGTCTATTGTATTTGTTATAATAGCCCAAACTGACTAAGACATCTGGCTTTAGTTTTCTTTATAGCATTTAATACTGTGCATTATTTTTTGTGTTCATTTATCACCTGCCTCTCTTCTCCCACTCTGTCTCCACTGACGCTAAACTACATGATTTTCTAGAAAGCCATTTCTCCAGAACCTAGAACAGTGCGTGGTACATAGGCACAGGTCTGTAAATACTGACGAGTGACTTTGAAATGAATTAATGAATTGTTTATACCATAAGAAGACACATTCTCAAACTGCCTTGTATTTCTAGGTATCTTTCTAGGCTTGTCCTTCTCCTCACTCTCTTAGCTGTATGAGCCCTTTCAGTACAGAGATCCCATCAGAAAGTTTAGTCAACCCAAATAGAGCCCAGCACAGGCTCGTTCACAGAGTAGTTGTTCAGTACATACGTATTAGTAGATCACCCAAAAGGCCCAGCTTATGAGCATTACCCTCCCCTGTTCTGCTTCCCCACATTTTCCCATCTCCTCGTTTTCCTTTCTATGTTTTTATATGTCATCATGGTTTCTTTCATTGTAGATTTCCACTAGAGGGGAGGTTATTCAAAAGCATTTGTCCCTCCACTCTTAAGTAAATGTGGTAGACTCAGGCTTACTTTTGCATTATTCATACACTCCACCAAAGAGCAACTACCAAGTAGGTTATGAGAGAGATTATTTTCTATTTCTGATGAAATGAAGTTTCTCTGTAAAAACAAAACAGAACAAAAACCAAAAAACACCCCAAATTCCTAACTTTAAAAGATCAAATAGGATCACTCTTAGAAGGAACTTCTAACTGATTAAATTTAGGCCAATATATTTAGATATTTTGCCATACTTTTTATCATTTTTTGTAGCTTCTGAATATAGTACATTTTCACAAGCTCACTGCCCTTGAAATACCTTTCTGAAATAGTTAAACTCATGTCACTGCTCACACGGAACTCATGTCACTGCTCCCCTCACCCAAAGGGGCCTGGCCAGTTACTTGCCAATTGAAACTGGCCTAGTACTTGCTGACACATTTTTCAAGAATGGGTTGTGCAATACATGTTGATATTCTGTGTTCTTCCTTCCCTTATTCATCCATTTGGCTCCTTCTTCCTTTCCTGACTCCTTCTATCCCCTCCCCCTTGGCTTTTTGGAATCTATTATCTGCTTTAGTAAACTTAATGGTAAATTGCCTCAAGGGTAAAAGTGCTCAGCATTTCTAATCAGAAAGGACTGTTTTCCATATTTCTTGAACATCTCATTCTGTCATAGTTCTTCTTTAAACAAGTTTCAAGCAAGTATTTTGTTTGTTCAAGATTGGATTTTCTACTCACTTGAGTCAGATTCGTTACAAATAAAGCTTAAAAAACACGTTCACATGCCCTTCCTCACAAAACATATTCTGAACTAACAGTGTTCATTTTCTTTGGGACCGCTGTCTTCATCTTAGAGCAAGTCAGCTGCCCCGGTCTTGACTGTGTCTTCATTGTCTTCTCTGATAGCTCATGGCATTCGTCAACAAAGTACCACCTGCAGGGCTGGCACAACAGAAAGGTATTTTCTCCCAGCTCTGGAGGCTGGAAGTCCAAGGTCAAGGTGTCTGCAGGCTGGTTCTTTTGAAGGAGGCCGAGGGAGCATCTGTTCCAGGGCTCTCTCCCAGCTTCTGGTGCTTTGCTGGCACCTAGCATCTCTCGGGCTTGTAAATGCATCAGCCTCTCTCTGCCTTCATCTTCCCATGGTGTTCTTCCTCTGAGCGTTTCTATCTCTGTGTCCAAGTTTTCTCATTTTGTAAGGGCACCAGTAGTCATATTGGATTAGAGCCCACCCTAATGATGTCATTTTAACTTGAATACCTCTGTAAAGACCCCATCTCTAAATAAGGTCATGTTCAGAGGCTCTGGGGGTAAGCGTTCCAATATATCTTAGTACAGCCCATTAACATGCATCTTCTGAAATCTGAAGCTCTAGGGTTTATGAAAAGGAACCTATTTTCCACTCTATCAAGTATGTATTTTTTATTTTATATTTTGAGGGCTTTTTAAAAAGTTTATTTATTTTGAGACAGAGAGAGAGTATAAGCAGGGGAGGGGCAGAGAGAAGGAGAGAGAAAGTCCTAAGCAGGCTCTGCGCCATCAGTGCAAAGCCCAGTGTGAGACTCGAACTCACAAACTGTGAGATCATGACCTGAGCCGAGATGAAGAGTTGGATGCTTAATCAACTGCACCACCGAGGCACCCCTATCAAGTCTTTAATTTTAACTCTAGATATAGTCAAACTTTTCCTGATTCAGAAGAAATGCTCTAACAGATGGAATTTTCTAGTTTACTTGAGAATTAATGTGTAAATGACATTGTGAGGCGTCAGGTCTGATTCCTCCAGTAGAATATACAAAATTGAAATTTTGATGATCAACAGGTCTCTCCGTTTAGTTCATAGTTTCCCACCCTGACCTCCTGCCCTTCCCCAGGCCCACATTTCAACTCACAAATTCATCTGCTGCCCATTATGGCAAAAGTCTCTACCCTGATATTGTCCATGACTTCTACCTCAGCCCCTTCTTCCTTGTTCACATCGCTTCTCCAGATCCTGAATCTTGCTTCTCTCTCCTGCTGTTGGACATTTGCATTTGTTCTCTGGATTTCACCACTCCCCCTCCCCTAAGGAATTTGTTTTAGGTGAGTTCTCCTGGTGGCCCCTGATTTTAATTTAGCTGTTAGAGGGGCCACCCTAGCCAGCCCTTTGACCTCAGCTACTGCTGCCAAGAAGATCCAGTCACCATCACACAGAGTGGGGCCCCTGAGTTTCTTCACATAGTAGGGAATTTGGCCAGAGTCTATATTGTCATCTCCAAGGTAAGTATTGTGATAGCATTCTGGATGACTTTGCCCATGGCTTTTCTCTGCCTCATCTGATTCAACTAAGGTACAGTGATCCAAGCCACCTTTCTGATGTATGATTCTGAAAACACGATTTGTATTCACCATCCATTCATTGAGAGCAAATTCCTCAGCCTGACATTTTACCTTCATATACCTGCTATAGTTCCAAAGCAGAGATTCTCAGCTCTGGCTGCATGTTGAAACCACCCGGGGAGATTTACAAATTACTCATGCCTGGGTCCCACTCCCAGAGGTTCTGGTTTCATTGCTTTGGAGTGTGGTCTATGTGTCGGGATTTTTAAAAGCCCCCTAAGTGATTCTAGTATTCAGCCAAGGCTGAGAACCCTCTATCGAGGGGAGTAGGTCTCCATTTTTCATGTGTGCAATAATGGCCTTGTTCAAACACAGACTGATGTACAGGTCTGCAGCCAGCCAAGATTCTGCATTTCTCACCACCAGTGATGCTGCTTGTCTACCCTGTGAGGAGCAGGGTGATAAATTGAGCTTTCTGAGGTCCAGGACCACATTTTACCCAATTTTGTGTCTCCAAAGTATAGCGCAGAGGTTCTCAGCAAATGTTTGAAACCAAGTTAAATGTTAGCCTACCATCAACTTTCTAGGCTTTTTCTAAGCATATCGAAGTCCACAGAGGCTTAGATCTGTCTCCTTTTGGAACCTGTCCCTAACTACAACCAGATGTGCAATATTTCCTTCGTTCACTCATTCAACCAACATTTGCTAGGTGCCCTATATGGCCAGGTACTGGGTGTTCAGTGGATGAGAAGACGTGTTGGTGGAGGGGACTTTCCCCTAGGCTGGTACACCACAGATTTCCTGTGCGGGGGCCAGCTTTTTTAATTTTGTAAAATACAAAATTAGGCACTTCGTTGTCTCAGCAATGTCAAATCGCTGTGAAAGTTTCTGAGGTTTCAAAGAAAAGGGACTGGAGGTCAAACCCCACGTAGAAACACTCCATTATCTTCCTCCAAGTGCGGCTCACGGGCCAGAAGCATTAGCGCCACCTAAGAGAGTGGCAAGCGCAGGTGATCGCTATGCACATTAAAGTGGGAGAAGCGAGGGTGTTTTCTTTCTGCGACTCCTCTGCGCTCCCCCTGTTGCTTCTGCTGCCACGGGAGGTGAACTTGCCATGATGGGAAGACCATCAAGAGTGCAGGCACATTCTTCACGTGGGAATTCACACGTCCATGTTCTTACTGCAGTGTCACCGTTGTGACACGTTCTATTGGAAAGTCACTAGCGAGATGCCATCGTGTAGAGCCATGAGCTATTTTTAGCTTTTCTGGACAGGCCAAGGACTGTGCTGCCCAAATGACTCCAGAGAACATGAAGCTGATACGTCTCAGATTTTCTTGTAACCCTTGCTTTTCAAAAACTGTCTTGGGTGTTTACTCTTGAGTTCAGCCTTATTTTATTAACTAAAGAAGCCCACATATAGTGTCCCACTCAGTAGGCTGTCCCTTCCTGCCACCCTACTTCATTTACCAAAACATGTTATGTTTCCTGGCACTGCTTTATCAGAGAGGGAGAACCAGGAATTGATTCAATATGCACAGCATTAAATCAGATGGTCATCTCCGTCTCAAATTTTTCTTGGGGTTTTGAGATAAGGAACATTGGATGTAGACCCAGAAAAGAGAAGGGGTGGTGGAGGTTTGAGTTTCCTCTGTTTTCGTTAGATGAGTTTGGACACTGCTAGGAAGTGATTAACAAGCCGGCAGCCACCTGAGGCAGTCCTCAGAGACGGGAAGAGCAAGTGCCAAAAAGAAACGGCAATACATGTTCCTTCAAAGACAAAAAATGGCCACGGGAGAAGGAAGTTACTTAAGCCTAATAGAATTAGTTGAAAGTGGTTTCCAAATGTGCATCATTATCCCTTGCTTTGTAACTCTCTGAGCAGCGTACAGCACTTTGATGGAACTTGGGGAAGAACAGATGTGAGGTTAGGCTTAACACTTCCCTAATCCTCACACTTATGTTTTCCAGTGTTTTAAAGATCCGTACTTTAAAAATTCTTGCTACCATACTTAAATTCTTCCCACTATGGTGATTGAAAAGGGTTTATTGGAAGGAGGAGGATATTTACATACAGTTAGTAATCTTTTATCGCAGACCCAATAAGTGCCAGGCATGCGACATATAAGTACGAATGTACATGAGATACTGCCCCAGAGTAAAAAGCAAAAACAATATATAAATCAGGAGTGCCACAGAGGATGAAGAAATAACACTTAAATCATAGTTTATTTCTTAATTCTCCCAGTAGGAGCAGGCTCGTTTTTCATGTTTTTTCTTTATTATTTTGAAGGCAGGACTTCAAAAGAAATAAAAACAGAAGGTCAGTTGCAGGGCAAATCACAGTGGCTCCATTCTTGGGTATCCACATGGGCGTCACCCATGTTTACCTTCCTAAATTGGGAATTCTTAGATCCCTTCACAAAATGTGATCCATTATTATTTTGTTCTGTTTCAGCTTCTCAAACTGGTAGGAAACATGTCATTGATGGTAAGATACTCTGTGAGTGAAATAAAATTATTAACATTTCATTAACTGCATTTGGAGGCCTTTCTTTGAGCCAACATCAGCTCCTGCTGCCTTCAGAGCAGCTTCTGAACTAAAGGCTCTTTTGTTCCCATTCGAGACTCAAGTTCAAGGTATAATTTTCTCCAGCTCTGCTAGAAATGAAGGATCGAGTCAGGGTGTCCACCTGACCCCGATGCTTACACTACCAAATGTTAGCTCACACGCTGTGTGGTTTGAAATCTAGACGTGATATTCGATGGGCCATGTCAAACCCAAATATGTAAAAAATCAAAAGTCCTATAGTTTTATCTGAGAGAATTATTTCCTTCTGTACAAACTTTTCAAGGAAATAAATTACATAGGTACCTGAACTTTTGTATTGTAAATTTAAGGGTTATTGAAATTAACAGAGCTGTTATTCAATCTAATATTTACAAATAAGCATGATATCTACGTGAAGTCAACCTTGTTGAAAAGCGTTATTGTGGGGTGCCTGGGTGACCCAGTCGGTTGAGTGATTGGCTTTGGTTCAGATCATTATCTCACGGTTCGTGGGTTCAAGCCCTGCATTGGCTCTGTGCTGACAGCTCAGACCCTGGAGCCTGCTTTGGATTCTGTGTCTCCCTCTCTCTCTGACCCTCCCCTGCTCATGCTGTCTCTCTCTCTCTCTTAAAAACAAATAAAACATTAGAAAAAAAATTTTTTAAAAAGAAAGAAAAGCATTATTGTTTGGAGAATTGAACATTGATTGGTTTGCCAAATAAGATTCTTCTCGTTCCTGGAAATTATATAATAGGGCCACGGGCCTTTTGTAGTTGCCAAGAATCAGTTCCTGTTTCATGTAGAGCACCTTCCTCCTCCTTCATTTTATAGATGAATAAATCAGAGAAGAAAAAACATTTGCCCCAGGTCACACAGCTTGCTAGTGTCTGAGCTGAGCCAAGCCTGAGAGATTGACTAGTTCACACTGGGATGGATCTACAGCTGAACAACAAATGGAATCATGAGTATCTATATAATTTTTTATAGGGAGTTTCTCTTCATCTCTTACTGAGCATTATCCATTGCATGGACAGTGCACCTTTCACATGTTGTGTGTTTTGTTTCACTTTGTATGTTTCAAAATCATCCCAAATGTCTAAAACTCTTTAAACTGACCTATATGCAAGGAAAGAGTTGTTGGAACCCCTGAGGCCAAAGCAACCTCCAGAATCACCAAAGATTGAATTACACTTGATACATGGTTTTAGCATGAAGGCAATTTCCTTGACAATTGGTAATCCATCTACCAATGTTTGGCCTTGAGTGTGTTCTGTTTCTTAGGGAATCTTGATATCAACAGAGATGTCAAAAATTAAGCAAATATCCAACATTAGCCCTAGAATTTAAAATTCCCCCGTTCCCTTTTGCTATACACACACATAATTATTTCTAGGGTTCCTGGGCCATGCATATAGTGTACTGTTTAGGAGAACACCCTTCAGAACGAGGCAATCTTGGATCTAGACTTGGCTTTGTCATACTCACTTTTGACCCTGGCCAGCTTCCATCCTCAAGTGAGTGGCAAAGTGGGGAGGATAACACTTACCTCTTGGAGTTATTAGGATTTAGTGAGATAACTTGAACAAAATACTTTTGCATCTTCTAACCTAGAGTCTTTTAAATTCTGTACAGGTGACATTCAGAGTTGGATAACTCTTTGTTGGGAGGGGCTGTCCTGTGTACTGCACGTGTTTACAACATCCTGGTCTCCACCCACTAGAGGCTCTCCTCCCTGTGTTGTGATGGCCAAAAATGTTTGAAGACATTGTCAAATGTCCTCTCTGGGGCAAAACTGCCTTGGGTTGAGAACCACAGCTCTAAAATTATATGAAATACCCCCTCCCCCATTTGATAAAGCAAAACAATTATTAAACATTCTCAGACTCTGAAGAGAAGGAACCTTGAAATGATTCAGATCATTAAAGCCACATGAACCAAGAAGCTGCATGGAACTGGTGTGCTCACAAGCCCCGCTAGGAGCTCCAGGGGCCTCCCGTCTGTCTTCCCTGCCTTTCTGAAGTCTCATTAGTATCTGAAATGAATCATTATGTAAACTCTGCCACCTCCACTTCTCAAGTCACTGTTTCATTTCTCATCTGAAACCCCAGGTAGTAAAAATTTTTCTTTTTGATTACCCCCAGATATATGATTTTTTTTCTGACCTGAAAGTGACCCTTTACATCCCATAGCCTAACGTGTGTGTGTATTGACTTTTGGTCCATAAGGTGGGTGCACAAAATGTCTATGTGTGCCAGTTGATCCTTGGGATGCCCTCTGGCAAGCTCTCCTAACTTTGTATCTTAAGTTTGTAGAGTCTTTGACCTCAAAAAGAGTCTTTCCATAGCAGCCTTAACTTAAGGTCAAAGATGTCATGGTTCTGCTTGGGGTGGAAGCGATGGTAGGACACAAAGAAAAGGGAGTCGGCTTCCATGCCTTTCCATCACACCTTTCTGAAGGCTGAATTGCAAACTCAGACTTAAAGTTGGGCACAATGGAGATGCGACCTGGGCATGACCTATCCATAAACCACAGAAGGTTACTTCCACCGTGCCCCTCCTCTCCCCCATTCCCCTTCCTTTCCTTTCTCCTTCCTCTCCTCTCCTGTTCTTTGCCAGGAGGACCCACTCCCAAAGAACGAGCTGATAAGAATAGGATTTATTTGAGCAGAGCTATCTTTTCCCTTTGGGAGAGAGAGTAAAAGTAAATTGGCAATTTGCCCCACCATTATTTACAGTTTCAAGAAAAAACTACAGCCAAAATCTAATGGGGAAAACCAGGCACAACCATAGAAGACAGAGGTATTGCACAAAAAGCTCATCATTCCCGTTCCAGAGTACAGAACTCATATGCCTTCAGTTCGGTTCAATTGACATTTTTGAGAACCAAACGCTTACATGGTGCTGATAATACATTTTATAAATAGTAACCAACTATTCCATTCTCGTATCAGTTGTATGTGGTTGATATTACCGTTATACTTTATGACTATTATTCTCATTCCACTGATAAGGAAACTGAAGTGCAGAGGAATAAGTCCTTTGCCAAAGGTCATGAAGCTAGGAACTGATGGCCCTGGGGGTCAGGTTTATTGAGCAGCTTTCAGATGTGCGAAGTCCTGGACAATGTGGTGAAAAGCCCAGAGTTTTGTGGGGCCTGTGATGGAGTGGGGAAGTGCTGTTAACCAGGCCTTTTTCATTTTCTGTCTTTCTGATGCTTTGAACCTCCAGAGCCTTGCTGACCCTAGACGGAAATGCTCTCCCAGATTTAGCCAATTCCTAGAGACCTGCAGGCATACTTTTCACGTGTAACCTAGCCAATCCGGAGTCCCTACCCCAACTACCTCTTTTGTAGGGCTCACGTA
Source organism: Suricata suricatta (assembly GCF_006229205.1). Taxonomy (NCBI): domain Eukaryota; kingdom Metazoa; phylum Chordata; class Mammalia; order Carnivora; family Herpestidae; genus Suricata; species Suricata suricatta. The sequence continues at coordinate 7,478,298 of NC_043717.1, read as the reverse complement.
TGCCAGGCCACTATCCCCCTGCCCTAATCACCCTAGGACACCAAGCACGGGGAAGCATCCCTGAGCCTGCTGAAATGATTCACACTAGCCAGTCCAAAGCCTGCTCACCTGCCTCTCCCATGTTTCCCATGGAAACCACATAAAGGCTCTTGTCCACATTTTCCTCTTGCTCCCTTTGCCTCCTGACCGGCCCCCGTAGTTCCCCTGCAGGGCCCCGAGTGGCACGGTGTGCTCCCTCCTCTTGGAATGGTCAGTAATGAGCTCTTTTCAATGGCAGTTGTCTCCTGATCTCTTGGCCTCACCATACACATGTAATCATAAAACATACATGTTAAAACAGTCATGTGCTGATGGGGTTCCACACAGGCCTTCAGGAAAAGAGCTCAGCTAGACACTGATTTCAGGCCACTCACAGCTGTGCCACACTGTGTCACAAAAGGCAATTCCTGTGCCACGGCTGGCCCGCCGCAGCTGTTTGAGTCCCCAATGGCCTGGCTTGTGTGAGTTTAACAGATGATTTGCATACTGTTTATTGGTTGCGGCCTATACAAACATCACTGTGCTCAAACCGCACCCCTTATGAACTGCTTCCGTCCCCCCTGCTCCGTCCAGTCCTTACATGAAGGAGCACTGGGCCTCATTCACATTTCTCAAGCTTGGCACTATCTAAAATTTTATTGAATTTTCTACATATTCTCTCAGGGCAATCTTGGTGTCAGCCATTTCCAACAGTGAAAGCCACTGGTGGCCGCTGGGTGGGAGCTGGTCCCTTCAGAGGCCTCAAAGTGGGATTTAACACCCTCTCAAGCTGGCCTAGTGGTTTGGCCGAGGTAAGACAGTTATCTGTCCAGTGGGTAAGTTAGCTTATGGAACCTTCCTCCTCCATTTACCATGGTTGTTGTAAAGGAGATTCTAAAACTGGGTGAAAGAATAGGAGGAGATGGGAAGTCTTTTGTAGCCCAGGGTCTCTTAAATATATTGATCCTCATGGTAATTTTTCTAGTTTAATTTCTTTAGTATTGCACTTGTTGGTTTTTTGCACCTAGCTATCCAATAAGCTCAGATCTAACTGGTCTATCTTGGTTCGTTATCTCCACTAAACTTACTGGTTTTCATCCTACATAGGTTTTTTTTTTTTTAAACTAATTAATTAATTTTTAAATTTACATCCAAGTTAGTTGACATATAGTTCAACAATGGTTTCAGGAGTAGATTCCATAATGCCCCCTACCTACTTAGCCCCCTCACCTCTTCCAGCAGCCTTTTGTTTGTTCTCTATGTTTAAGAGTCTCTTATATTTTTGTCCCCCTCCTTGTTTTTATATTATTTTTGTTTCCTTTCTGTTACATTCATCTGTTTTGTATCTTGAATTCCTCACATGAGTGAAGTAATATGACATTTGTCTTTCTCTGACTAATCTCGCTTAGCATAATACTCTCTAGTTCCATCCACGTAGTTGCAAATAGCAAGATTTCATTCTTTTTGATTGCCAAGTAATACTCCATTGTATTTATATACCACATCTTCTTTATCCATTCATCTGTCGATGGACATTTGGGCTCTTTCCATTCTCTGGCTATTGTTGATAGTGCTGCTATAAACATTGGGGTGCATGTGCCCCTTCGAAACAGCACACCTTTATCCCTTGGATAAATACTTAGTGCAATTGCTGGGTTGTAGGGTAGTCCTATTTTTAACTTTTTGAGGAACCTCCATACTGTTTTCCAGAGTGGCTAAATCTGTTTGCATTCCCCCCAGCAGTGCAAAAGAGATCCTCTTTCTCTGCATCCTCGCCAACATCTGTTGTTGCCTGAGTTGTTAATGTTAGCCATTCTGATGGTTGTGAGGTGGTATCTCATTGTGGTTTTAATTTCTATTTCCCTGATGATGAGTGACGTTGAGCATTTTTTCATGTGTCAGTTGGCTATCTGGATGACTTCTTTGGAGAAATGTCTATTCATGTCTTTTGCCCATTTCTTCACTGGATTATTCCTTTTTGGGGTATTGAGTTTGGTAAGTTCTTTATAGATTTTTAGATACTAACTCTTTATCTCATATGTCATTTGCAACTATGTTTTCCCATTCCATTGGTTGCCTTTTAGTTTTCTGATTGTAAACCTTTCTGGTGCAGAAGCTTTTTCATTTTGATGAGTTCCCATTGCCTCTGGAGACGTGTTGAGTAAGAAGTTGCTGTGGCCAAGGTCAAAGAGGTTTTTGCCTGCTTTCCACTCTACGATTTTGATGGCTTCAGTCTTATGTTTAGGTCTTTCATTCATTTTGAGTTTTATTTTTGTGTCAGAAAGTGGTCCAGGTTCATTGTTCTGCATGTCACCAACCAGTTTTCCTAGCACCATTTGCTGAAAAGATTGTCTTTATTGCATTCGATATTCTTTCCTGCTTTCTCAGAGATTAGTTGGCCATACGTGTGTGGGTCCATTTCTGGGTTCTCTATTCTGTTCCATTAATCTGAGTGTCTGTTTTTGTGCCAGTACCACACTGTCTTGATGGTTACAGTTTCATAATACAGCTTAAAGTCTGGGATTGTGATGCCTCCAGCTTTGGTTTTCTTTTTCAAGATTGCTTTGGCTATTCATGTTCTTTTCTGGTTCCATACACATTTGGGGATTGTTTGTTCTAGCTGTGTAAAGAATGCTGTTATTTTGATAAGGATTGCTCATCCTACATAGGTTTACAAGAACTGCTTATAGACTCACTTACAGGCTCGGTGACTGGGAACAGTGTAGGGGAAGCATGGAGATATATGGGCACTCTGATTGGAAGTCTCTGTTTTTCTCCAGCGTGAGGATAAAGTCACGTTCCTTTTTGGATCCTCACCTAAAACAGTGCTGCGCAGTGACTGGGCACTCCACTAACATTTATTGGGTGAGGGTATCTCCTGATGTTAGATTGCTTAGGCTAGTTCAGAAGCAGGAGTTGTGGTCTGGCCCCGGGGAGACATTTCCTGAGAGGATGTAAAAAAATATTTACTCCCAGGTGTCTGGGTTGATGTCCACATAGATGGCTAAAAGGGGTCATCTGTTCAGCAGGGTAGGCAGCTCAGCCCAATCACAGAGAAATGAACTTTCTTGGAATCAATGGAATAGTTTTAAGTTAATTATATAGTAATGAAACAAAGGTCTGATCCACATCAGATCCTACCAAGAACGCATACAGTCATATTCCCAAATCTTCTCAGTTTCTTCTGATGAGTAAGTAATTGTCTCAATAACCAAAGTATCACACAGTTGAGTGGTAAACCTGTGGGTCTATATCTCTGGTTCTCCGCTGAGGCTGATTTTGCAGTGTCTGGAGACATTTTTGGTGGTCACAACTCCAGGAGTGCTCCTGGCATCTGGTGGGTGGAAGTCCGGGATGTTATTAAATGTCCCACAATGCAGAGGGTGCCCCCATAACAAAGAATTGCCTGGTTTCAAATATCAATAGTGCCAAGTTTGAGAAATCATGATCTTTATTTACACACAACTGGATTCGATTTTAGGAATCTATGGTAAAAATCAAGTGTCTAGAATGTTAAGAAATGGAGAAAATCATTATTTTAAAATGATGTACTTTAATGTCTTAAAAATGAGAAACATTTTCTGAAAATTCAACTGCTTTGTATTTACTGATGTTGTAATGCTGAGGCCATATATAGCTCTCCCTACAAGAAATTCAGGAATTGCTTTTAATGGTATACATTCTAGCAGTTAATTCTTCATCAGATAAAGAAAAAAAGTTACAAAAAATATTGTAGTTCTCCTGAAATCTTCATAAAGAAAAAGGCATTCTGGGTCTCTTCTCTGGGCAGTTAATTTTTTTTGGGGGGGGGAGCTAGAGCATGTGTTGCTCTTCTCCAAAAGAGAAGTTTTATCGGGAGGGGCTCAACTACAAAGGGCTAGGAAAAAAGTGAAGAGAAATCTAATTCACAGTCTCAGAGTTCCTTTCATTTCCAGATTTGATTGGGCTTGGACCTTTTAAACATGAAACCACTATCTTCTGATAGTTCCAGATGTCTCATATTAGAGGAAATTTAGAACAACGGAGTCTCTTTCTCAAATGATCTCCGAGAACAATGAGCCAGTTTAATATACATATTCAATATGAAAAATATCAAGTCACTCTTATGGTACAGCTAACTTGCCCCTCCCTCATTTGTATATACTTTGGGCTTTATAGAAGCTATAAGAAAGAACTATCTTAACTCAAACTCCCAGAATGTGGAGATCTGGCTGCGATGGCTCCAGATAATCCTTAAGGATTTCTGGAAAGTGAAGGAATTCTGCAGAGCCAGGGGAGCAGAATTATACTCTTTTGCTGTACCATGTGATGATGGGTAGCGGCCAGGTGGCCCAGACCCTTGCCAAGGAAACCTTCGCGGCCACTGCCCCCCCCCCCCCAGCTCCATGGCAATGTCGTCAACTAAGTCCAGCCGATGGTGGCGCCCAAGGGCAGTTAGAGGCTCTGAGCGTGGCCCCCCCGCTTCAGACTTTGCAGGTTTTCAGAAGGCTGTTCCCAAGGTCCAGTCCTCCAATCTAATTCCTGAAGTCTACATACCTTTGGGAAAATCTATTCTCTGGGTTTGTATTTGTGACTCTTGGGTCTCTGCTCTCAGTGCTGGCCTGGCTGAGGGCGGGCAGAGTTATTTTTACCCCACGCTCTGGGAAGAACAGAGAGGAGTTTCTTTTGTTTTCTTTTCTTTTCTTATTCTTAAAGTATTATACAAAGGACTGCATTCCAGTAATTGTTCTTTTTCAGGCTTAATCTTTAATAAATATTTTTAAGTGAAAAGTAAAAAACAATGAGAAAGAAAGCTATGTGTACCTTTTAGAAATGATGAGCATATATTTCCAAGGAGAAAGAAAGGCCTCCTTCTGTCACAAAGGGTACTAGAAGATTAATACCCACATCATTAACGTGGGTTCATTAGTCCTATGTTTCTTAAAGTATGGTCTGAGGAAATTTTGGGGGGTTCTGAGTCCTAGGAGTTTCTTGAGGTTAAAACTATGTTCATAGTGACACGAAGACGTTATTTGTATGTTCACTCTCATAGTCTCAGGAGTGTACAATAGAATTTTCCTGAGATCACATGGTATACGGTGATGTCATCATGCTGTTAGGAATGTGTGCTTATGTTCTAAAGCTTTCTCTGTTTTAATTACTAATTCTGTAAGTAGTAACACAAAAACCACATCAAGCATTTGGAACCCTCAGTCATTTGCAAGAGTTTAAAGGGGTCCTAAGGCCAGAAGGCTATGAGAGCCACTGTTTTTAGTGACTGATAGAAAACATGAATCCGGTTAAACAAAAATTCAGGACTCAGAATACTTCAAATACCATGGCTAAGGCCTAAGCCAGCACCATCTCTTATTTCTTTGTATCTATCAGGGAAGTGAAAGGCCCTTGGAGTCTGTGCAGAGCTTGAAAGTACCAGAAGCAGTTGTCTCCGAGTTCTTGCTTCAAATTCAATGTCTAATCCAGAGTTTCAACATCTCAGTCCTGTTGACATTTGGGGGCAGGATCATTCTTTGTTGTGGGGGCCGTCCTGTTCATTGTAGGATATTTAACAGCATTCCTGATCTCAACCCATTTGGTATCAGTAACAGTGTGATAACCAAAAATGTTTCGAGACATTTCCAAATGTCCCCTGGGTGGCAAATCACTATAGTTGAGAAGGTCTATCTCTTAAGGCAATTCTCTGTTGCGACAGGACATTTCTGCTTACATCCCACTGTCCGGCATTTAATCACCTGGCCATTCCTAACTGTAAAGAGGCTGGATAACATAATATTTATGCCAGCTGGATACATGCCAGTTAAAATTGGATTTTTTATTACTGTGGCAGAAGAAGAGAACAGGTACTGGGGACGGCCCCAAGTCTCCATCATGGATGAAAGGAGAAATCATGCCTGAAATATTTGTGATTGTGGTAGCACATTCTACCAACTTAAGGCAAAAAACAAGTCATTGGATTTTAATGATGTATTTAGGTCTAGAAATTTGGAGGCCCTTCCATGGGAAAACTTCTAACCGGTAATTTTCTTTTATGCAAAATCCTATTCTATTGTCTGGGAAAGTTCAAACATACCATTTATCCTTGGTAGATATTGCACAGAGCAAAGTTCAAATATCAGAAAACAAATATGAAAATAATCATACAGGCTCTTTGCTCTCTCCCAGTCACGTTTCAGTCCAAAAACTTTTTGTGCATATTTTCACATCATAAGCTAAATTCTTTTTCAATGTTCATTAAGGTTTTTATCATCTCTTTTGATGGTTATTGTTCACAAGAAACAAAACATTTATCTCTTAATGAAAGTGAGCATGATTTGGGTAGAGTTCTCTAAGAAATTGGATCTGCTTCTAGGATTCAGGTTCAAGGGGGTGAATTGGGGAACATAGATGGAGAAGTAAAGAAGCGAATGAGATAGAGAAGGAAGGAATCCAATAAAGAGTGTATTATCAAACAAATTCCTGCATTAGCTAGCGGCCTATAATCCCACTGGGAGCCAGTATACAACATGTCTCGGAGCCAGCCCACATCCAAGGGCAAGGATGTTGGGGTATCCTATGTGCCACTGGCTCAGGGCTATATCCTAGAGCATAAGGTCCCCAACACTTCTGGCCTGGCCCTTGTCCTCTGGTCAAGAGGAAATCTTAGGCGGAGAGCTGCATTCGTGTGCAGGAAGGTGGCACTGAAGTGCAATGGCGCAGTGACTGCTCAGAAGATGTGAGGGGGCATGGACTGCATCTGCTTTGCCCTCTAAGATGGTTACTTGGCTCGGCTCACTCACCAGGCTCTGGCCGACCAGCCTTGTCGTATGTTACACTGTCAGATTATTGAGGTTGACTAAGCAAAGGAAAACCAGCTGACGCATGACCTCAAAAGGTTGCTGTCAAAAATCCTTACATAATGAATAAATAAACAACTTTCATCAACTTGATGCTCGGGGAGACGCATACTCTAACAAAAATATGAAACTAGTTTGCAAGAGCCATCACAATACAGTTTTAAATTCCAGCCCAAAGGAGATGTGCGGAGCAACAATGGGAAATTGAATGTGTTTGCTTTTGTTTGACTTGAACGTATCAGACTCATCCTCTCTAGGATGTTAATCAGGGACATCTTTGCACCATACTTACTGTCAGATGTAAGCCAGGCCTCTGTTAATGAGCGTCTGGAATGCAGCCCCAGAATCAGTGTCTGCTTCAACACAGATGGGCATGGAAATGAGAGGAGGTGGATGGCTGTGGAATGTGGAAAAACAATATGGTGACCTAAAGAAGGGCAGATGCCCGCAAAGCTTCCTTTTATAGTACAGCAAAGCTGTGGACCAGTGAGGAGAAAAGGCCCAAGGTGGGTCTCTGTGGCCTGGTTTCAGAAAGAATGTGTATTCTTTTGAGCATAAGTAAACCAAATAACCTCATATAAGGATCCAGAGCTTATCCGCAGATATTGGTAGAGTCCACATTGTTTGCAGAACATCACGTTAAGCTCGCTGACTCATTCCATAGAAATGGATTTAAGGAATTTGCTTAAGGACACAGTATGGTTTGAGTCTACATGTCAGCGGGAATGACTCTAAAAGGTCAGTGATCAGATGGACATGATGAAGGAGGCATGAAGACTGCTATGGACAGTGCGTGGGGGGAGCGCATCAAAGGTGCATGGGAAGGAGAATGACACAATTAAATTTGTGTTTTAGGCCAACGAGGGTAGTACTGGTCAGATAATGGAGGAACTAGAGGGACCACTTGTTTATAATTTATTTTTGCCACCCTTCCCTGCAGTAAAAATGGAGCCATGTGATACTTACAGAACATCTCCAACATGTGGTTAGAAATACAAAGCTATTGTATTGAGGGGGGTGAAGGAGAAACAAAGGTGAAGAAAATAAGAGGCTGTCAGCATCTAAAACTTCATGTCATAAGGTCCTGTACCTATATTGCCCAATACGGTAGCCTCTAACCACACGTAGCTTTTGACCACTTGATAGGTGGTGAGTCCAAATGGAGATGTGCTAGAAGAGTTAAGTAGGCACACTGCATTTCAAAGATTAATATAAACAATGTACAATGCCTCATGGATAATTTTTATGAAGATTATGTGTTGAAATGATAATAGCTTGGCTGTATGGGGTTAAGTAGAATATCATGTTTATTTGTATTTCTCTTAATATGGCTACTAGAAAATTTTAAATTACGTGGCGGCTCTCAGTTGTGGTTCACATTACATTTCCATTGGCTAGGGCTGTTCTCTACCATGTCTGACACCAGTGCATCTCAAATTAGAGTGATTCCTGTCCTCCAGGGGACATCTGGCAATGTTGGGAAACATTTTTGGTTGTCACAGCTGGAGGCGAGCGGGTGTTGCTGACACCTAGTGGGTAGAGGCTAGGGAGGCTTCTAAACGTCCTACAGGGCAAGGGACAGCCCCCCTGGCCCCGACAAAGAATCATCTAAGTCTGAATGTCAGTAGTGAATTTGAGAGACACTAGATGGTGCAAAACTATTTTGCTCATATTGTCTCACTAAACGCCAGCAACTCGAAGATGTAGTGGACGGCCCCCTACAGTGAAGAGTAATCCGGTCCCACTGCCATTGGTACCAAGGCTGCGAAATCCTGCCCTACAGCATCGCCGCAGGGTGCTGGGAGACCTCATGGTGGACCCCAGTGTCAAAATAGCTGTGAGGACGGTAAGGGTTTCTCTAGAGGGGAGACAGTGGGACCCATAATAGCATCTTTGCTGCTTATTTGTGAATTGCCAGGTGGTACATCTAGCACCTTCTGTTGATGTTATTTAATCTTCTGACAGCCCTAGTGAGGTGGGCAATATTTCCATGTTTCTGATCAAGCAGCCTGTGGTTCATAGGGCTCAAGGAATGTGGCTGAGCTTCTACACTTAGGACGTGAGGAGGTGGACCTGAATCACTGCTTCAAGTTCCAGCCTTTGGATTCCACTTCTTTATTGCCATGGAGAGGCCCACTACCCTGGTCTAGGCCACCTAACTGGTTTCTAGTATTGACAACTTCATCTTCCATTTCTTTTCTCCACATTGCAGTGATCTTTTCCAAAATCCCAAACTTTTCAATATTTCTTTACATGGAAGATACTGTTTGTCATGGCCTAGAAACTATGATTTGGATTCAATAAATTTTTCTTCAGGATGAATGATGTATTTTGGGCTAAGTGTGGTAAGAATCCAAATATAACCGCACAGTCTTCCATGAATGACTGTCACTCATGGAAATGGGTCTCGAGGACAGGGGTTTTCATGTCTCTCTGTGAACAAAGATTTGGAGCAGTGGTTTGCTTGTGTAGAGTGGGAGCCATGACCATTTGGGTAAAAACACACTTAGAAAATTAAAAAGAAAATTTAACATTTATTTTTGAGAGAGAGACAGCGCACGAGATGGGGAGGGGCAGAGGGAGAGGGAGACACAGAATCTGAAACAGGCTCCAAGCTCTGAGCTGTCAGCACAGAGCCTGATGAGGGGCTCGAACCCATGAACCATGAGAGCATGACCTGAGCCGAAGTCAGACGCTGAGCTGACTGGGGCACCCAGGCACCCAAGAGTGTTTAAAGGTCAAACCAGCAACAAGTTTATTGGTGTGAGAAGACTATTTTGGGAGTTAGAACGATTTAGGTTTTACTTTAAACATTTTTTTACCTTAAATCAGCAAATTTGTTTTACTTTAAATCTACAAATGAATAATACGTTGGAGAAAGGGGCTCTGACATCTCTTTTTATGAATCTCCAGCAATAATACTATACAGTACACTTTGTAGACAATAGCTATCAGTTAAGTTGCAACCTTGTGATCTTCCTGAAATAGTTTTGAAAGTATAAGGCTCTTAAGTGCCCCCTAGTGGGAATGAGGTGATATATCACACAATATATTTAAAAAAACCGTGTTTCTGAAAATTTGTTCTCTTCATCCTGGTAGCCCCAGCATGACTTAAGACGTATGAATATAAAGCCCCCAAAAGGCATATCCTTAAAAATATGCATTATTATATCTTCTTTATTCAGTTCACCTGATTTAGCATCACTCGTCTGTCTGCCCCCGCCCCCTGAATTAGGCATCAAAAAAAATCTTTTTTGTCTTACCCATGTTTTTCACAATCCTTCTATATGTATTGAGTTAAAAAGCCAAAAGTCTTAAAGTGAATATGTTCAGGAACATATTTATGTTATTATAAGTACCAAGGGAATGTGGCTGAGGAATGACATCAACAAAGAAGGAATGAACGGAAGAAAATTGTACTTTTAAAGAAACGGCATGTTTCTGTTTGGAGTGTCATTGTAACTACTGTATTGTAAATGATGGAAAATAATTGCATATGTTAAAAAAATAAATTGTGTTATATTCAAAAAATAAAAAAATAAAATGTAATTCAAAATTAAAAAAAAAAAAAGAAATGGCATGAACTCCATTAGAAATTGTGGCTACAGTGCCACGTGCTTACCAAATGCTTCTGTGATCCTTTCGCACTTCCGCACAGCAGCTAGGTGCAAGTCAGTGCTCCCACGGTGGCTGCTAAGGGTGCTGAAAAGTGGGTGTGCGTGCAGCCCCCCGGGGAGACCTCAGCAGCACTTGCAGCACCTTTACTATTGGTGCTGCCGCTGCTTCCGGTCTGAGGACCACACTTTGAGGAGTAAGAGGACTGTGCCCATAAGGGCAGGACCAGGTTTTTTCCGTTTCAGCAATCTTACATAACTTTGGCTTTCATGGCTGGGACCACAGGCAGCTGTCAAGATTTTGGACAAAATGAGAGTCAAAGGGGCATGTGAATTGAAACTTGAAGCTTGGGACAGCTATCACTGTGCTTTTTGCCAGAGAAAAAATCAGTCCTTTGTTTGCCTTCTTCGTGCTGCCTTATAAAGTTTTAAGAGCGCAGCCCAAGAGGCGCCTGGGTGGCTCAGTTAAGTGTCCAACGTTGGCTCAGGGCATGATCTCGTGGCTCGTGGGTTCAAGCCCCACATCTGGCTCAGTGCTTACAGCTTAGAGCCCGGAGCCTGCTTCCAGTTTTGTGTCTCCCACTTTCTGTGCCTCTCCTTTGTGTGCTCTCTGTCTCTATCTCCCTCCCTCCCTCCCTCCCTCCCTCCCTCTCCCTCTCTCTCTCTCTCTCTCTCTCTCTCTCACAAATAAACATTAAAAAATAAAAGCACAGCCCAACTTAGTGCCACTGAAATGGTCAGACAGAATTAATGAAATGCTTTGCTTTTTCCTGGTGATGCTACTTTGGGACATTTGAAAAATAAAAACTATTTTGTATCATAGCATTAGTATCCCATGAAATGAGAATTTTAAATATTTCCCATATTTGCACATTTCATCGGTTACCATAATCTGTAGTAGTTAGATCTTTTCCAAGAATTATATAGCACTATATGTTAATTATATATCAATTAAAAACTAACAAAAAAAGGAATGAATTTTCCTACATCACAGACACTTTATTGTGTCTTTGACAATTAACTTGGTCTTTGGGGACCTACTTCAGATGTTTTTAGTTGAAATGTAGGCATTATCAGAAGTGCTAGAAAACCTAATATATTGTTAAAATCCTAACACTATTCAGAATTCGTCATATATTTTTGGAGAATGATTTTCTCTTGATATTCATCTAAGTGTATTAACCCAAACCTAATAATATTAATGGAAATTAAAAAATTTTTCTAGCCAAAAGCTATAATACTAAAGTCATACTCTCAGCACATGAAGTTAATAAAGACACACATGATCATAGTGGTCACAACTTTTATATGCCTAGGAGAAGGTGTTTGTACATTGTAAACTTATAACTGAAAGGAACAGTTAACATAGTATCTCTTTCATATAAAAATAGGATGAAATGAAAACATAAGATGCTCCTACATGTTCACATAATTTTGGATTATAACAAACTTTAAAGCAACAAATGAAAAACAAATGGGAATTAACTCTGATGCAATTTAGATTTAAAAATAAATCCTACGGCACAAAAACGTTACTCTTTTCAGTAGGTGATCTTGATAAACGTGACTGAAAAGTGTGTCCGGGAAAGACAGTCAGCAGTGACGGAAGAATGATGTGGGGTGAGGCGGGACATACCGACGACGAACTAGAGAATGCGAATTTTCTATTTCATCTTATTCTTCGTGTTGCCAGGAGAGGGCAGCCAGTCCCCAGACTGGAAACAAGCGAACACGTTCAGTTTTCAAGTTCGCACTTACCATTTACAGAAAGTTTTGTGCTACACAGAGACTTTTTTTTTTTTTAAGGCTTACATCTGCTGCCCATTCTCTTGACCATAATTGGAAGCTTGATGTACATGAAAGGCACTAAAGCAGGAGTCATACAAACAGATCTGAAATTGGAACGTCCTTGTCCTCGATCTTAGCAATTCTGTGGCTGCAAACGAGTTTATGAACATCCTAGAAGACTTTATCTACACAGTGGATGTAACAATACCAAACCCGCTTCCTCAAAGAGTGGCAATTAATGAAGGCATGTCTGTGAAAGCTGTATCCTTTGTTCGTCCGTTCACTCAACATGTTTGAGCCTTCTGTGCTGCAGTGCTGGGTGCAATACAGTGATGAGCGTAGCGAGGACTCTTCCTTCAAACGGTGCATTGCTAACCGGGTAGAAACAGGTGAATAGGTCGGTGGCATCATAACTGCCCTGCGGACCAAGTGATGGGCCAACAAGGTTTCCAGGGAGCACCTCTGTCCTTAATAACCATGACATGTTGTCCCTGTCACTTTGTTCTAGTTACCCAGGCCTCCCAGCTCTCCTTCAGACTCAAGTTCCCTACTTCTTTGGGGATTTGTGTTCACTATTCCTTGCCTCCAGTGCTTTTCCCTTACTTATCCACATGGCTCTCTCTTAGGGATTCTTTTTAAGTCTCTGCTCACCTGCACAGTCCTCAGAGAGGCGGCTCTGAGCACATTGTCTAAAACAGCATCTCTGTCACTCGCTTTTTCACCCTCCCTCAGTCTGAGAATTGAGACCCTGTTCCCTACGGCATTTGTCGTATATACGGAATTCAATTCTCTCCTATGAACCTAAAATGGAAATAGTTATGTATCATCTTTGGGGGAAACTGAGAACGTAGTCTCTCACATCGCTTTCTGTGTTCTGGTGAGGAGAGCCAAGTTGAGTCTGTGTTTTCGTTTCTTCATAAAGCTTGTCACTTACCAGATACTGTATTATAAATATATTTGCTAATTTATTTGTGTCTTTTCCTCATTAAAACACAAGCTCCAAGGAGATAGGAGCTGTGGGGTTTTTTTCACTGTTGTGTCTCTAGCATCTCGAAGGGTGCCTGGCAGCATGCCTTTGTTGGATGAATGGATGATGAATGAAGGAATGAATGAATGCACTTGAGAAAGCACTTGAGGGAGAACTCTTGATCTGGATCTTATACGATATGCAGGATTTTACTTAATAGGTAGGAAAGGTATTCTAAGCAGTAAAATAGCGCGGTGTAATGAAACAGGTTTGTAAACTTGAGAATGACATATCCATGTCAAGTAGTGGGGGCTTTCTGAAGTAGTAAATCCATATGCTTTTTAGCCTTTCTCACGTTTATTTTCCTTCTTTGAGGAATATTGTCTGCTGCACACATATTGTATTATTCACAGTATATATATTTTTTTTAACAAAAATAACTTGTATTCCCTGGGCAGACACCTCCATCTGTTTATAGTCTTATGTACTCGGAAAAAAACAGATTTTAACAGCCTGAATGCTGTATCTAATTAGAAATGTAAGCTACCAGGGAAAATATTGTTGGATCAAATTTCAAACCCAACACATTACTTTGGCTTATCACAGTTATTCTTCTCATTAATGAAAGAACCAAATGTCAACCAACTGATTAAAGCAATAATATGCTTGTAGTGTGACAGTCTATATTTTCAGTACTGAAATGTATAAGCCATCACCATTAGATCTGTGCTACTCAAAGTGTGGTCCCTGGGCCAGTGGTGGTCTTTGGATTGACCTTGCAGGTCTCTAATGAGATAAGGAAATCAAGAAAAAGTACACATATAGAAACTTTCACAGATATTTGACAGCATAATTTTATATCTATTGAATCTAATTTTAAAAATTGAGATTGTGGACATGACATGATGCTAGCCATAGAAAAACGGTGAAGACTCCACTGAAAAACTACTAGAACTGAATTTAATAAAGTCACAGAATACAAAATGAATATGCAGAAATCTGTTGCATTTCTATATGCTAATAATTAAATGGTAGAAAAAAATTAAGGAAACAATTCCATTTACAGTTGCACCAAAGAGAATAAAATACCTAGGAATTAACTTAACCAAGGACACGAAAGACCTGTACTCCAAAAACTATAAAATACTGATGAAAGAAATTGAGGAGGACACAAGTAAATGGAAAGATATTCCATGCTCATGGATTGGAAGAACCGATACTGTTAAAACCTCCATACTACTCAAAGTAATCTACTGATTTAATGCAGTCCCTCTCAAAATACAACAGCATTTTTCACAGAATTAGAACGAATAATCCTATAATTTGTATGGAACCACAAAAGACTGAATAGCCAAAGCAGTCTTGAAAGACAAGAACAAAGGTGGCGGCATCACAATCTCTGATTCCAAGATGTGCTGGGAAGCTATAGTAATCAAAACTGTATGGTACAGGCACAAATATAGACACATAGATCAAGGGAATAGAGTAGAGAGCCCATAAATGAACCCATGATTGATTATATGGTCAATTAATCTATAACAAAGGAGGTAAAAATATACAATGGAGAAAAGATGGTCCCTTCAACAAATGATTCTAGAAAAACTGGACAGCTACATGCAAAAGAATGAAACCAGATCACATTCTTAACACCATACACAAAAATAAACTTAAAATGGATTAAAGACCTACATGTGAGACCAGAGACCATACAGCTCTTACAAGAAAACATAGACAGCAATTTCCTTGACATTGACTCTAGAAACATTTTTCTATATATGTCTCCTCAGGCAAGGGAAACAAAATTAAAAATAAATAACTGGGACTATAGCAAAATGAAAAGCTTGTGCACAGCAAAGGAAACCATCAACAAAACAACAAGGCAACCTACTGAATGGGAGAAGATATTTTTGAAATTGTATATCTCATGAAGGTTTAGGATCCAGAATCTATAAAGAACTCATAAAACTTAATGCTAGAAAAACAATCTGATTAAAAATGGGGAGAGGACTCGAATAGACATTTTTTCCAAAGAAGACACACAGATGGCCCACAGACACATGAGATGATCCTCAGCATCACTAATCATCAAGGAAATGCAAATGAAAGCCATGATGAGATATAACCTTACACCTGTCAGAATGGTTAGACTCCCAAAGAAATAACTGTTGACACAGATGTGGACAAAATGTACAGTCGTGCACTGTTTGTGGGAATGCAACTTAGTGTAACCTCTCTGGAAAACAGTATGAAGGTTCCTCAAAAAATTAAGGATAAAACTACCATATGGTCCAGTCATTCCACGACTGAGTATTGATCCAAAGAAGACAAAAACAGAAATTCAAAAAGGTATATGCATCCCTGTGTTTATTGCAGCATTATTTCCAATAGCCAATGTATGGGAGCAGCCCAAGTGTCCAACAATAGATGAATGGATAAAGAAGAGATGGCGCACACACACACACACACACACACACACACACACACACACACACACAGTGGAATATTACTCAACCACAAAAAGAATGGGATCCTGTCATTTGCAACACCATGGATGGACCCAGAGGGTTTAATGCTAAGTGAAGTAAGTCAGGCAGAGAAAGACAAATACCGTCTGATTTTACTCATATGTGCAATTGAAGAAAATGGGCAAACAACCAGAGGAAAAAAGAGCCCAAAAAACCAGACTCTTAAAAATAGAGAACAAATTGGTGGTTGCCAGAGGAGGTGGGTCGGGTGATGAGTGAAAGAGATAAAGCGAATTAAGGATACACTCATCATGATGAGTACTGAGTAATGTATAGAACTGAATTGGCAAATCATCGTATTGTACACCTGAAACTAACATACCATTGTATGTTAATTATATGTTAATGAAAATAAACAGATATAAAAATAAACTCAAAAAGTTGGGCTTGTGTTTTACATGCCTTTCTCCCATTTTTGAGGAATTTATTTTATATGTATTATATTTTACAAAAGTGTGAGGCTGCAATGGGTTAAAACAAAACAAAACAGAACAGAACCCTGGTCTTTCAGTCCAGGTCATTTGAGGAACATTGCTCTAGAGTGTGATTTGTGCTGCCTTTGGTCCCACAAAACCTGCAATGCAGAGGACACTGCCAGTTCAGCGTAGCCTCAAACTTCAGGCAGGGGGCAGCACCTGTCAGTGGTGCCAAGAGCTGGCATTTATTTACCAAGCTCTTCCCGTGTTCCAGGCATTATGCTAGAGACTCAAAAGATCTTCTCCAGAGCAAGGGATGGAGAAAAGGAAAAGCAGATGTGGTTGTGGGGGAAGGTGCCCTCCGAATCACAGGTGTGTGATTCTTGGTCTATGCCAGCCAGACTTCTAGGAATAACATTTTCCTATCATAAGTCTAGACTGTCAACCAGTCCGCTGACAGTTATGCTGTTTTGTACATTCGTTCTCTTTTATTACTGGGTGGTTTTAGTAACATTTTGAGACCTGAAATCATTATACATGGTTGCCGGAAGGGCTAAGAGTTTTAGGTTATTTGTTTATGCATGCCTTGGAGACATAGTGGAAAACTCAAAAGTTGAATAGTGACTTCTGCTCTAGGAAGCCTAACATACCTGATCCAAGGACAAAGCCATTAGTGTCCAGAATATGAGTCCTGTTGCATGTAGATCTTGCTGTGTCTCGTTCAGTCCTGTGCCTGGTTCAGTTCAATCTGTGCCTGGATTTCACAACCTCATGGCCCATTGTGGTCCTTTCAAAGCATCCAAGGAATCTGCATTGATAACATTCTATAGATTAAGAGGACAAGCAACCTCTTATATAGTTTCCTGTATTTGGAAACCCCGTGGACCACGCTAGGCTGCCTTGCTAGTAAAATACAGGCAGTGAGATGTGAGGATCAGCGGAGCCTACGTCAGATGTGCGCCTGAATGGAGTGGGAAGACATGTCTTAGATAAGCTGGATTTCACTAGCAGTGTTTCATCTCACTCTATGCTGAAACGTAAGCAAATATTTTATATGAACACGTCACAGGAAGGCACTGTAAACACTGTCTATTACCAGAATAAATAGCTGAGTAGGCTGTCTCTTCTCAAATAAGGATTCAGAATTCAGGGTCCCAGTTCTTCAGTGCTTGCTCATACAAGAACATGAATCTTTAGACTATGGCTCCTGGACGAAATCTGGCCAGGCTTCTGAAACATTTTAATAGAAATTATAAAACTCCATCGAAACTCATATCCACAAATCCTTAAGGCTTTTGTGCCTTTGTGATCAGTCATATTCATGTGATATAGCATTGCCAGATTTAGTAAATAAAAATATAGAACACCCAGTTAAACGAATTTCAGTAAGACAGTGAGGTTTTTTTGGTGTAAGTATATCCCACTGCAACATTCAGTAATTAGTGTATGTCCTATGCAATACTTTGAAAACACCACAGTGGGTAATAAGGTTTGAATTCCAGGGCTTCTAAGAAGCATACTGACTCCAGCCTATCTAGAATCATGCAACATTTGGACATACTTATACAGAAATATTAATTGAAGTTTTGAAATTCAAGTTTACCTTGTGTCATCCGTTAAAAAATGTGGGAACGGCAGCAGAAGAGTGGTTAGGCTAAGACAACTATCGTGCATTGAGTGTTCGCTGTGTACCAAGTTTTGAGTTGAGAGTTATATGCATATATCTCATTTAAATCTCACAGCACTCATAGAAGAAAGGCCTGTCATTAAAAATCTTATTTTACAGGTGTGGAAGCTCAGGCTTGGAGAAGTTAAGTCACTTCTCTGCAGTCAAATGGCTATGGAGTCATGGAGCTGGGATTCAAGGTCACATTTAATTTTTCAGTCTGCACTCTTAAACACATCAGTGTAGTCTAAGTGGCATTTTGTTATACTTTGGAAGCAGATGAACTGAAAGAAATAACCCCCACCCCCAATATCAGCAAAGCATCGTTAGGATGAATTCTCCTTTAAGTGTTCTCCAGCCATTTAGTCAATGGTTTCCAAACTTTTTATGGAGGTACCCCCCCTCCTATTTTAATCTCTCATGGTTCAGATGACTAATTGTGATCATTTTAGTTTTTGTTGTCTAAAATAAAAACACATAATGACAGAAACTAGCACATTAGGTTGAGCTTTAAAATGAATTCATGTGATTTTTCACAGTAGCATCAAACCACATATAAAAAACAGTATAAGACATGCCGTGATATAAATTATTCTAGAAATGATGCTTGGTGTGAAAAGAGATGTGAAGACTCTCTTATATAATTTGAGGCTCTCCCCACTTTCACCTCTATGTGTCTATGTCGTACCAGCTGGAAATCTCTAAATTGGAGAAATTAAATCTTAGAGACAGATCCCAAAGGAATGAGCCTTTTGTTCCAGAATGCAGAAGTGAGCTCAAAGGAAAAGAGACCACCAGACTACTGGAGTTGGAGAGAAATGCGAGGGGCAGGGGAATGGAGGGTCAGTTATTTAATTGTGGACCATAGCAGGCGCTTCTGGTACACATCCCACAGGCTGCCCACATCCATCTGAAGACTATGCCGTGAACACCTCAATCTCTTTACCAGTAGGCTTTCTCTGCCACCCCTCCCTACCCTTTGTCAAGGCAATCCAGAAATGGCCGGGAGCTGTGCCCGGCAAGCAGTCCTTGACACAACCAGCTTTCTTGCCTTGTGGGTGGGAAGATTCTGAGTCAGACGCTACACAGTGTCCCAGGGGGCCCAGCAGGATTGCCCACAGCAATCACCTCCTCATTAATGTCCTCTGAATTGGCGGCCTACTGTTCCCAGTCTTATTTCTCTCCTCCCTTCCAAATGTTTTTTGGGACTTCTTCCCAATTGAACTACTTGAATACAAATTCTCATCACACTATGTCCTCTGGGATAACCCAAGGTTAAGATAAGGATTAAGAAGTTTTTAAAAAAATATTTTCAGAATCTGCCATGGGTACCAGTACTAGAAAGAATAAGCTCTTAGTTCTTTTCTCTTATACTTGGTGCCTTTAGAATGCGTCTAGCCTTTTGAGAGTTAGGTTGGTGAGCCTGGTTAATATCAGTTCTTGACAGAGGGGCCCATGTAGCTACTAACAACATGTGTAAATAGAGCCTGACGTCAATTAATTATTCTTGCGTAGATTCTTTTCCTCTGTAAATTTTGGTCATACATAAAGAATTGGCAGGATTTTGTACACAGCATGTGGGGAATAACTAATGTCCTTCACTGCTTCCCTCGTACATCTTTTTTAGGCATTTTCTTTGAACTCACCTATGAGAGATAACTTAGATGCTTTTATTTGGTGAGAAAGTTGTGTAAGGAAACAGATGTATCCACTCAGTCTCATGTCAGGCAGTATGCGGTAGTAAAAGCAAAATGAAACTGAGAATTGGGATTCCTGATTTCTGTATCACCTTGGGAAATCCTCTAACCTCTGCAGCTTTCTCCTCTTCCTTAGGGACCAAATTATCTCTGAGAGTGCATCCACCAGTAAATGTGTATGATCTTTTCCAACAATAAAATCCTCAGTGTAAATTACACAATTGAAAGGGATCCTAGATCACGGGTAGACGTCAGCATCTCAAACCTTTTTGTTTCTGCTCAGTCACCCTTGGAAGGAGGCCATGCATGCAGCAGCTTAAATGCCTGGGAAGATGGGTGTATGGTTCGGATAGGCTAGAAGAGTAGTTCCTAGCCAGGATGATTCTTCTTTTTTTTCTCCCCAGGCGACATTTGGCAATATCTAGACACATTTTTGGTTGTCACAACTAGGGATGAGGAGTGCTAGTGGCACCTAGTAGGAGTGCTTCTAAACATCCTGTGGTGTGCAAGACAGTGCCCCACAGCCAAGAATGATTTAGCTCCGGATGTCATTGGTACCAAGGTTGAGAAATCCTTGGCTAGAATAAGGTAACAAATAGGCCCAAGCATCCAGGGGCTCAAAAGAATAGCAATTATTATTTTTTCTTATATAACAGTCTAGGATGCTTCAAGCTAGACTAGGATGGATTTGTGAGAGTTGAGGGATATAGACCTGGCTCTTCTCCATACGTAGATACCATCTGATGGTGCTCTTTTCATTTTCAGCATGTTGTCCCCAGGGCCACACCAGGGTCCCTCCATTCCAGCCTGCTGGAACAGGGAAGCAATATGGAGGAGCATGTGTGGGAGGTTTCTTTGGGCCTAATCTGACAGTAATACACAGCCCTTCCTCTCACATTCCATTGGCTAGAAATCAAAATGGCCACTCCTAACTGCAAGGAAGGTTGGGAAATATGAACTAGTCATTTACCCAGAAAAAAGAGGAAAGAATGTTGCTGACTAGTTAGCACTGTCTGCCCTAAGGGGTAACCGTGTTGCTTCCTTTATTATAAAAAATGACAGTAATAATAATACTTTAGTTGAATACTACTCATATATTTTATGAGTTCGTGTATATTTTACATGTGTTAATCCATTCAGTTCTCCCAGTTGCCTACTGGGGTCCATCCTATTATTATTTTTGTGTTACATTTCAGGAAACAGAAACATGAGAGGTTAAATACTTTTTCCAAAGTATGCAACTAGTAAAGTGTCAGTGCCCAGTTAGGAACCCAGACTGTCTGATGGTTAAACCTGAACTCTACTCATTGTACTGTCATTCTAGTTTTCTCCTTGAGTATTCTAGTTGATATTCCTCCTACTGAACCCAAATCTGTCTTTCTGTGCTTCTCCTCCCCCAACACTTTCTGGCTATTCTTTTGTCATTAGGGAGAAGTTGGCCAATCTTTATTTATTTTTATGTTTTAAATTCTAATTCCAGTATAATTAACATAGAGTATTACATTGGTTCCAAGTGTACAATATAATGGTTCAACAATTCTATACATTACTCATTGCTCATCATGGTAAGTGTACTTATTAATCCTCATCATGTATTTTACCCACTCCCCTCCCCACTTCCTCTCTGGCAATCAACACAGGGAAGTAGAGGCATGGGTAGAAGTCAAGAGATGCTAGACGGGGGTGATAGTAGCAGGCTTGGGAAAGAAGCAGGAAGACACAAGAGATGTAGTGTCCATTCATCTGGTTGAGGACAGCATCTCCACCAGTGAGTATTAGACCTGAAATGTGGTAAGTGCTCAAAAACTGTTTTTGCAAATGAAAATGTGAGTGCAGAGGGAGTTCAGAATTCCCCAGAAATAGGCTTAGAAATAGCCACCTAAGATAGACAAAAGGGGCGCCTGGCTGGCTCAGTCAGTTAAGCGTTTGACTTTGGCTCAGGTCATGATCTCACAGTCTGTGGGTTTGAGCCCCCCATAGGGCTCTGTGCTGACAGCAGGAGCCTGGAGACTGTCCTTGGATTCTGTGTCTCCTTCTCTCTCTCTGTCCCTCCCTTGCTCATGCTCTCTCTCTCTGTCTCTCAAAGATAAATAAATGTTAAAAAAAAAAAAAGATTGCTAGGAAACCTGGATGGTCTAGGTCTACTCTCAAACAATCAACAATAACAGGGAAATTGTTAGTTTCCATTGGGGATTTCATGTTGGGAGTGCTCTGGCAATGCAGAGGCTAATGAAGTCTTTTGATTCCATCTCAGTAATTTAGTTTTCTTATTTTAGAAATACCAGTAAAATTTCATTAATCACATGAAGTTTTGAGATAAAACTCAACTAAATTTTAGAGAATGTTTTGAGCAAATAAATTGTTTACTGCTCCTGGAAGCGGACAGATTTCTTCCATTACTAATTTGTATGAATCACTTTTCAATAAACAGGATGATTTTGTGCTCTCAATAAGGGTACATTTGGTTCTTTCAATACAAAATATGTTTTAAAAGAAAAATACAGAAAACATTTTGAAGGCAAGTGTCCCCAAAATACCTGAGAAGGTATACATTTTCATGGCTTAAGAGAGTTTATCCAAGTTCAGATATTTGGCCAAGATTATTGAGAGGGAGCTTTGGTTATCAAAAAAAGAAGGGATATATTTTTATGGCCCAATAAGTATATAGTATATAGCTGCTACTCAAACTGAAAATTTGAAGAAATCAAAGCCCCCTAATATGACAGTGTGAACTTAGGGAATGACTGCACCAGAATGCAATTTTTCTTTCTTGATTAATATATTAGTAAAAGGTTTAGGAATAATTCCAGAAGCTCTCTATACTATTAGGGACCTATAAACTAACATTTTATTGTCTGAGTATCTGAGAGAGGTTTTCTTCCTGTGTGGAAAGCACATCCTGTGTTTTAAGAAATTATAGTGGGACTAGGAAAAGTCAACAGAGTACAATGTGAGACAGTCTATCCAGGATGGCATGGGTGCCGCCATTTTGTTTCAGGTCCATGGCAGACATTGCTAATTGATCCCAACATGCTGCTGCTGAATCTGTATAGCAGCCTTGCCTTCCCATTGGCTTGCTCCAAGTAGCCACTGTGAATTAATTATAGTTTACCCGTGAGCTAAGACTCGTTGTTCACTTCCATACCTCTGGCTTTATGAATAATTTATGGAGGAGAGAAATCAGTGAGGCTGGGATTGAAAGTCTCATGAGAATGGATAGTAGGAGCAAATACACAGAAGCGGAAGTACATGTGGTGAGTGTATGAGTGTGTGCAACGCATACACAGAGGAAAAGAAAGTTGATGTGTTGGGTGGTAACTGCCAAGAACTTTGGTGTGAAAGAGTGTGGAGGTTTCTCAAGAAACTAAAAATAGAACTCCCATATGATCCCAGCAATCCCACTTCTGGGTATTTATGCAAAGGAGATGAACAGATATCTGTACTCCCGTTTCCATTGCAGCATTATTCACAAAGCCAAAGTATGGAAACAACCTAAGTGCCCACCAGTGGGTAAATGGATCAAGAACGTGTGTTGTATATATACACAATGGAATATTATTTGGCCTTAAAAAGGAAGGATATTCTTCCATTGTGACAGCATGGATGAACTTAGAGGGCATTATGCTAAGTAAAATAAGCCAGACAGAGAAAGACAATACTGTCTATATCATTTACATGTGGAATTTTTAAAAGTAATAACTTTGGAAAATGGTTTAACTTTGATCATATAAAGAAGTTATTGAAAATCACACAGAAGACTTTAGGTGTCCAGTGATAAGAATGGGGACCTGTTTGATATACAGAAGCCTGTGAACACCAAATAGATCAGAAACAGGGTATACTCAGCAGTATAGGACAGCGGGTTCCAAATGGAGGCAATGTGGCCACCCAGCAGACATTCATAATTTCTAGAGACATTGTTGGGTTGTCACAACTAGTGGAAGAAGTGGTTCTACTAGTTTCTGGTGGTAGAGGCCAGGGATGCTGCTAACCATCATATGATGCATGGTATGGTTCCCCACAGCAATGAACTTTCCAGCCTAAAATGTCAGTAGCACTGAGCTTGGAAACGCTGATGTAAGCTAATTGCTATAAGAAATAACCCTAAATCACAGAGACTTAACCCATATCTGCGTTGCTCATGCAAAGACCAAAGCAAAGTTAGCCAGAAATCCTGAGAGTTCTCCTTCAAGTAGTCACTAGGATCCAATCATGTTTCAATGTGTAAAGCCACTGTCTTTAATACGTAGGTGCCAGGGTAGCCATAGAAGGGGAAGGAGAGTGTCCTTGTAGAGAAGTCACATTTGCTCTCATGTGTGCTGGACCAGAAGTGACCCATCATTTCTGCTCACATCTTTTTGGCAAGAACTGGTCATATGTCCCACCTACACACACGGCAGCTGGGAAATGTCATTACATGTTGTTCCCAACTGTGTTTCCTTGAAGATAGTCTTGAGTCTTATTTCTCTTTGATGTCTGAACTCACTTGGGCAGTTCATGGTCCACATTTCATGCGTTAAAGAATGGATGTGTAGAAATAAAGGAGGTGGGAATAAAGCCTTTGTTGTTTTCATTGTTGGTTTGCTTGTTTTATGCTGGGGCCCCTGAAGGAGAGTAATGAATTAAGATTTAGAACATGATGAGTTTTTGGTCATGGGAAAACATTCTAGTAGAACTGGGCCCTAAATCTTTAGGTAAGAGTATACAGCCTTAGAGCTGTAGTTGTGCAGGCAGCTCTCAGTAGAGTGGATTTCATGGCTGTATCCTTGGAACCCAGTTCGGAACCTGACACAAAATAGATGATTGATAATATTTTGTTGAATGCGTGGGTCAATGGATATCTGAATATTAGAAATGAGGAAAAGAATAACTTTCCCTTTCATTAGAATGGGAAGAAACCTGATGCTAATGTATCTCTGTATCAGCTATTGAGGGATAAGAAACCATCTCAACCTTTCCAACAATTAAGATTTATAATGGGTCAAACACCCAGGAGTCAGCTGAGTGGTCCTTCTGGCCTCGCCTAGGCTGTCTTGTGCATATGTAGTCAGCTGTGGGTCCTGAAGGTGGCTCTTGGCTGCCTCTCTTCTATGTTTGGAAGTTGGCTGGTCTGGGGTGGTCATGTGACACAAGTGGGCTCGTTTTTGTCTGTTTTTGATCTTCCACCAGATTCACCTGGGCTTTTCTCATGGTGTAGGCAAGGGGGTGAGGGAGCATGGAAGCATTCAAGACCTCTCAAGGTCTAGGGCCAAAACCGAAGTCCCATTACTTCTGCCATCACTTATGAACCAAAGCAATATACAGGACCAACTTATATTCAAGGTGGGGAAATAGACCGAACTCTTGATGGATATAGTTGCAATGTCACTTTTCAAAGGGTGTGGGTGTGGAGAGAGTATTACTTGGTACCACCAAATAAAATCAGTCCATCACAGTCAGGAAGGAGGTTATTATGTAGAAAGGAAAGAGAACATTAAGCTTGTTTTATTCACTTCTGAGCATCCTGATCTCTAGAGGAACGGATAGGATTCTTAGAATAATGTCAAGGCCATTTTTATTTCTCTTGATTAGTGAAGAATTAACTAAGAAGTCCTAGTGTATTCCCTGTGCTTGAAAAATAAATAGCTCTCTGACCAAACTAACCTCCTTATATATTAAATCCTGGCTCAGTTTTCCCCAAGTGCATCCTAACCATTTTCATGTTATGGTATATAGAGAAAAGAGTTATGGTTTTGTGGCACACTAGGGCAAAAGGGTTACTGCTGTTTGCAGTAAGGGAACCAGCCTTGTGGGCTCTGGTTTCCCTAGGTCTCATCTGGCTGGCCTGAGGGCTTTCCATCTCCACACTCCTGTAACCCACCAATGGGGTGGGCTGGTTAGGACGTCCTGTAATGGATTGAAATAATAATAGGTCCAGTGATCCCCACCACTTCGTTGGAGGGTCAGGCATGGAAGCCTCTTAACCCTCAATCCCATGCATCGTCCACGAAACCGTGTTGTCTTCAAAGATATGTCTCCAATCGATGCACATTTATCAAGTACCCCTGTTTGCCTTGAAATACACAAAACACTGAGGATAATGTACAGGACGTATAAGGCCTGGCCCCTGCCCTCCCGGGGGTGCAGAAGGGATTCTCATCCACCTATTTTGATCTCTTCTCTGGATGCCGAGTCTAACTCAATGTAAGGAGGCGAGTGCCAATCTCTTCTGGGGTTGCAGACATTGCATAGTGTTCTTGCTCTGTTTTAGTCACTGCATTGGACACAGAGTGACCCATAGGAGCACAGGGAAAATAATTTACTTAAAACTCCCTGACAATGTGAAGCAGTATGAGCCTTGTATAGCGCATTTCAGTGGCTCCTCTGGTTCTGCTTCTTTTGTGTTATTTAAACTATGTTCATTTCCTTTGATACAATTACTACTAGTTATTTATTAGTTCACTGTCAGGGGAAAAACCACCTGCATATATATTGCTACAAAACTCAGTGGCTTCAGTTAGGGTTGAGAACCTTTTTCTGAAAAGGGCTAGATAGTAAGTGTTTTCAGCTTTGTGGGTCCCATGATCTGTATCGCAACTGTTCATCTCTGCCGTAGCACTGAAGCAGCCACAGGCAATACATAAATGGATGAGAGCAGCTGTGTTCCAATCACACTTTATATAGACACTGCGTTTGAATGTCCTCTAATTTTTATGGGTGTAAATCTTTGTATGCATTCTTATGCCCTTTAAATATGTAAACTCCATTCATAGCTGCCTGGTGGATATGTTAGGTGGCAGCTGGATTTGGTCTCCAAGTCATAGTTTTGGTCTCCGAGCTTAAGAGGACCATCATCACTTGCTAGTCTTCAGGTTGGGGCAGAGTTTTGAAGGGTGGGGTGGGGGTGCGGTGGGCCCGGGGAAGCTCAGGCTCAGGCTCTGCATCCCGCTGGTCTTGGCTTCCCACCAGGGGGAGGAGAGCGCCTTCATGTGCGTGGTCATTCGGGGGCTCGGGGGCTCAGGCTGAGCGCAGCCTCTCCTGAGGGAGGCCGTTTTCATGGCCATGGCACACGCCCAAGAGAGCCAGCAAGCCCAGCCACCGAAGTGCGTTGGTGCAGCCTAGCATCCCCTTGACTGGAGCAAGGCACAAGGTGGAATGCGACATCAACGGGCAGGAAAATATACTGTTTAGTGAAAGGAACTTCACATGGTGTGAATTCAGGGGCCCGTGAAGGATGGGGGCCATGATTGCCATCTGCCATGCTCACCTTCCCTTTCCTTCACTGAAAACTGTAGTGGCTTCCATCTTTTCCTTCCTCCGACTTTCTTCAAGACAGAGAAGAAGGAAAATAAATAATCCATTTTGTATTCTTCCTGGGGAGAATAGCTTCCTATGACTATTCTTAGTCATTTGCAGGAAAAGGCCATTTATAATTTTGCCTTCATTCGCTATTTTTTTACTGTAAAGTACACTTTACCTGTTTTTGACGGGGCAGTCCATAGCCTAATCTGATACACAAAAGGTCAACCAAATGTTTTCTGTGGGAGCATTTCAAACCCTCAGCCTCTCTCTGTGAATAGTCTTTGTTTAGCTTCTAAAAGTTCTCCGTTACCCAAGAGGCCCTCTTGTTCTGCACACGGGGAGGTGAGGGGAGTTAATTCCTGGAAGCGGGGCCTGCAGAACCACTGGACCTTTTCCTCCAGCGGCTGCACCCACGTCATCGACTGAGGACTGTTTCACGTAGCTTTTTGTGCCTTTAGCCACATTCCTTCCACTTTGCCATTTGTTGATGCAACTTTTAACACAGGACAGGGTGTCTTATGTTTTTCTAACCTTTCTCACTTTCTGGATTTTTTTCCCTGATAACCTTCTGAGTTTTAGAGTTATGACTTTGAATTCCTGAATGGAACATTTCTCAAAATAACACCACTTTTATTTTAAGCGTGCTCCCTGAATTTTAAAAACAATAAATCAATGAGCAGCAAAACATCAGAGAGGACTGAGAATGTGCACAGTTCGCCTTTAGGCTGGAAGGTGCATTGAGCTTTGCAGGATCTGTGTTTGTATTTCAAAAATAAAAGTGACTTGCAACTTGGAAATTACCCGATTCTGAGGTGCCGCAAAAGGCACAAAACTGGAACACTGTATAGAATTTGAGATTAACTTACAGGAAGTTATTTTTATTACCTGGATATGGGCTATATATTGGGCCCAAAAAACATTACTCTTGAGCTCCCGGACTCTTCCCTCCTTTTCTTGGCTCTCCTCAACCCTTCTTGGTCTTAGGTAGCAAAATCTCAAATTTTATTTTCTTTTTCTGATTAAGATGACTTGAGTCTTTGAGGAGTTTCTCATAGACTGAATGTGTACCCCCCTCCAACCCCTCCAAGTTTTCTATATTGAGGCCCTAAC
This sequence comes from Suricata suricatta, assembly GCF_006229205.1. Taxonomy (NCBI): domain Eukaryota; kingdom Metazoa; phylum Chordata; class Mammalia; order Carnivora; family Herpestidae; genus Suricata; species Suricata suricatta. The sequence continues at coordinate 7,450,386 of NC_043717.1, read as the reverse complement.
TCCCAGTGTGGTTATATCTGCAGTACAGAAGTGATTAAGGATAAATGAGACCTTAAGGATGGGATCTGATCTGATAGGATTAGTGTGCTTATAAGAAGAGACACAAGAGAGGTTGCTCGTTCTCTTCGTGCGCACCAACAGAGGACAGACGACATTCCCCTAACATTGTCATTCTCATAATCAAACCCACATATAGTCATGAACACAAATAACCTTCATGAACATAATACTGGTCTGTCACACTCAGAACAAATCCAGCAGAAAGTAAACTTCGTTTTTTGATCTAGGTAATATTTACAGCCACAGCTATGGTAAGACTCCTTGTGGTATGTTAAAAACCCTCAGGAGAGGCAGCATGGTGGTTGAGAGGGGACCCTGGAGCCAGAGCTAAGGGTAGTTAGATCCCTGATCGCCTTTCCCCTGGCTTGTGATGTTGGCAAGTTGCCCAATTCTCTGTGCCTGGCTATAAAAAGGGGGGAAATCATCATCTACCCCAGAGAGTTATTATGTGGAGTAAGTGCATTAATATTTGTCAAGCACCTAGAACAGTATGTGACACACAATGAGCATGATCTCAGTACTTGATAAATAGAATAAAAGTAAGGATAGAGAGCTCTGAAATGCATTCAACAGTACAAAATTAGAAACCAAGGGGAGGCATTTGGAGTTTATATGGTCACTTGTATATAAGATGGGGGGATTCTGTGAAAATCCTGCTATTTCTCCCACAAAGACAGGAATGGTGAGATCATGAGAGAGGCAGGAAAGGGGTAGAGAGCGGGTAGCACTCTGGGTAGATGTCTGGGTGTCAGCAGTAGGTTTGCCAGTGGATGCCCTTGAGAAGGCCAGTCACCTTCCCTCCCACGGACCTGCTTCTACATCTGTCTAGAAGGAGTTGGACTACATCTGTATAGTAATTCACTTCAGAAATTTACTCAAGAAAAGAAAGATCCTTTGTGATCCTAAAAACACATTGGGCCATTCTGCTACATCTACATCTCATTGGTTATGGTTTAAATAAAGGGGCTTATGTAAATGGGAAGCTTGTTTTAAATGGGAGGTTATGGTTTAAATACAGGATCTTATTTAAACGGGAAGCAAAGAATAAATGATCCCACATATTTTAAGAGGGAAGGAAAGTGAAAAATGCAAGAAAATGAAAAGAAGTATTGGTACCCAGAAGCTTGGAGTGTTGTTCCAGGATGCTTTCAGTGCTGAGCAGTAAGCATGGGGTGATGTTTGTCTAATTACATCTTTGTAGCTGCTCTTGGGAGAGAAGTATTCCTAACCTGACTCTATATATTCAAAGACTTGAGGACTGGGGAAATGGTGGTCACTATCATAGAGTGAAAGAATTTGAGAATCTTTTAGAGAATGATTGGTTAACACTCCTGTTTATTCCACACTCCTTGCTTCGCATAGTGGCCGGCATTGGCTGGGGGGCCATCCAGCCTTAAGACTTAATCTGGATTTGTGGATCTTCCAGGTGACCCTATAGGCTATGGTTGCAGCAGTAGAATGCAATGTGCCCCAGATTATGAGTGTGTGTGTGTGTGTGTGTGTGTGTGTGTGTGTGAGAGAGAGAGAGAGAGAGAGAGAGAGAGAGAGAGAGAGAGAGAGAGAAACTGAGATCTAGACCAAGGTTGCTCAACATCAATGCTATTGACACTCAAGACTGCTTTGTACACTGCAGAATATTTCACAGCATCTCTGCTCTCTGCCAACTAGATGCCAGTAGCATTCCCTCTTTACAAACCAATTGTGACAACCCAAACCGATTCTAGACATTGCCACATGTTCCCCCAAAGGGCATAATTGTCGCTTGTTGAGACCCACTGCCCTATATTGAGAATCAGATGGCCTGCTCTGTGATTCTTTGAGTGACTTTAGGAACGTCCTCAAACTTTACAAGCCTCAGTTTCTCATCTATAAAATGGAGATGAAAATTCCTAGTATATGAGTACTCTGAAGGATTGAAAATTCATATAAGTGAAAGTTTGTATGGAAATTATGCTGTGATTTTTAAAGACATAAATGCAAATCTCCACACCATAAAAATAGTGGGGTTTCAAGAGATAAATGTCCCTGTCATCTGAACAGATATTTCTAGTTTTAAAGATGTGTACACAAGAAACAACAAGTGTTGGTGAGAAAGGGGAGCCCTCTTACATTGTTATGGGAATTCACACTGGTACAGCCACTCTGGAAAACAGTATGGAGATCCCTCAAAAATTTAAACATAGAGCTACCCTATGATCCAGCAATTACACTACTGGGTATTTACCCAAAGGATACAAAAATACATAACCAAAGGGGTACATATACCCCAATGTTGACAGCAGCATTATCAACAATAGCCAGGTCATGGAAAGAACCCAATGTCCATTGACTGATGAATGGATAAAGAAGAGGTGGTAAATATATATATATGTGTGTGTGTATATATATATATATATATATATATATATATATATATGTGATGGAATATTACTCAGTCATCAAAAAGAACAAACCATGGTCATTTGCAATGATCTGGATGAAGCTAGAGTGTATCATGTCAAGTGAAATAAGTCAGTCAGAGAAAGACAAATACCATGATTTCACTCATATGTGGAATTTAAGAAACAAAACAAATGAGCATATGGTAATGGAAAGAAAAAGAGAGAGGCAAACAAACCATCTAGAGACTCTTAATGATAGAAAACAAACTGAGAGTTGATGGAGGTGGATGGGAGATGGGCTAAATGTGTGATGGGTACTAAGGAAGGCACTTGTGTTGAGCACTGGATGCTGTATGTAAGCGATGAATTACTGAATTCTACTCCTGAGAACAAACAAGCAAAACACAAAACAAAAAATAAATAAAGATGTATATAGTGAGATGTGGACTCCTTCATATTCGAGTGTATTCTCTCCTAACTGCTTAAAGGTCATGCTGCTGTGTCCCTCCCACATGCCACTCTAAGGTCACTTCCTGGAGAGTGCAGGTGAGGAATTTACCCTGCAAAGAGCAGTCATCACCTCCCTATCCCTGAGCATAAACACTCATGTTCCTTTGTAGAGGGTCACTGAGTCACAGACCTCCAGATACTTCTCAGGAAATCCTTTCCCCTTTAGAATGAGGCTTTTAATACTTAACTTTCAATACTGAATAACTCATAGGGATTCAGAGGCATATTAATAGATCAGGAGCAATTAAACACATAGTTTTGAGTTTTACAAGGTTGTGTGCTTGGTAAAAAGCAGTGGAGAAAACAAAGATGATTAAGACATTGTGCTAAAGTAAGGAAAGAAAGTTCACAGATAGACACCACTAATAAAGGCCCAGGCTAAGCAGAAGAACTGGATCTCCTGACTGAGGGCTGGGGAAAAATCAGTGGAGAATTATGGGAAGAAGAGGCATTGGGCTGGGGTTTTGCAGGTTGCATAGAATTAATATTATCCCCACTCAAGCTCTTCTGTGTTCCCAAGCTCATGATTCTGTGCCATTTATATGTTTAACTTACTCAAGTGTAAAATGAGGGTAACATAACCTAATTTGGCCAGGCTGCCTCAGCAAGGCAAATGGGAGCTTGTAGATGGAATGGGATGGAGTACACTGGTGCAGAGTGTTCTTATCGAATGTTGTCATATCCATTACTACACCGCTCATATGTTACTCTTTGGGGGGCAGATTTCAGGGAGGCTTCCATGTTTGTTGAATAAAAGCCAACTGCACCTATACATCATTTTCTATTTTGAAAAAAAAAACAAAACAACAACAGAAAAAAACACCCAAATCTTCCTCCAGGTCTTAATTTCTCAGGATTTGGGAGAAGTATGAAAAAGGGCACCCACTAACTTTTGGGTTTACTCTTCCCAGTAGGACTTTCCCAGTGTGGCATCTGAAATATCTTTATAGCATTGTCTGTGGCTATTAACCACTTCCATTCATTTTTCCCCACTGTGTGTTTGCCTCCACAAAACCAGCATCTTCCATTTACTGGCCTTTGCTGAATTTTTCTTCAGCTGTCTGTTTCCTGGCTAAGTAAACCAATGGGTGTGTTGCGTATGTGTTTTCCTCATTTGGCTAAAGACTTACTTGTAAAGCACCTAGGGTGGGGTGTGAGGAAAACGTAGTGGAACTTTAATCAATTCTTTGCTTTGCATCTTGTTTAATAGCTGCTTGGTGAGCAGGTTTAGATACAAGGACTGAAAAGTGTTCTAGAATATTTATTTATATATTTAAGATAGTAGTTCTTAGCTGGGAGAGATTATGCCCAAGGGGGGACGTTTGGCAACGTCTGTAGACATTTTTTTGGTGGTCACAACTTGGATGGGGTTGCTGTTGTCATTTAGACATCCTACAGTGCCCACGACAGCTCCACAGCAACTAATTATCTAGCCCCAAATGTAAATAGCACTGAGATAGAGAAACCTCAGTTTATACTCTATCTGCTTTCCAAAGAGGCTTACCAAATTAAACACAATAATCATTATGCATAAAATTAGAACTGAAACAAAATAAAAGGAGCAAGAGCATAGATGTCACCAAGGTCCTGAAGTGACTTAATCAATAGGGTCGAACATTTGATTGAATTTGGAATTTCCTGAAAACCAAAAAAAAAAAGAGAAAAGAAAACATAGATATTGAGTTCCCCAAAGCAACCTTCAATATAGAGATTTATCAGTAAAAACTACCTCCCCACACCCCACAACTTACTTCAAAGAGAAATGTATCTTATAGGGGCTTATATATATGAGATGTTGTGGAGTAAAATAGATATATTTTATTTTTTATATATTTTTGATGTTTGTTTATTTTTGAAAGAGAGAGATACACAAAATGTGAGCAGGGGAGGGGCAGAGAGAGAGGGAGACACAGAATCCAGAGCAGACTCCAGGCTCTGAGCTGTCAGCACAGAGCTCAACATGGGGCCCTAACTCAAGAAACTGCGAGATCATGACCTGAGCTGAATTAAGATGCTTAACCAACTAAGACACCCAGGCACCCCAAAATGGACATATTTTCAACTGTGGTTTTGCAAAAGACACTGATGTGTGTGTGTATGTGTGTGTGTGTGTGTGTGTGCACATGCACAAATGCACATGCATACATGTAAATGGATATTTCTGGTCTCAACACTTTCCCAAAAAGTAGCAGAAGGTATAACATTAGGTCTTGTAAAATTAAAGGCATTTGTTTTGAGGAGCTGAGCAAATCTGCTCTGGGTATTGTACTTGCTTGTGATATAACACATAAGGAAGAGTCTCTGAAGATCTGAGAGAGATGGTCGACATACCCAACAGACTCTAGAACTCTCTCTGGATTATCAAATAACTTTAGTGAGTTGTCAGGGCCATGGGGTAATCAGCTCACAGAGGAGTTGTCTGTACCATTTATTTTGGGCCTCCTTGGGGTCATTTGGGGTTAGTCTTTGGTGCTCCCTGTTGTCAAGCAGCAAAGAGCCTGGCCCTAGCAAGAAGATGTATAAATAATCATGCTAGAGTCAATACATGAATCATGAAATAGCACACACAGTAATGTGCAGTGTGCCATAGGATCTCATTGAAGGCAGTGATTAATTTTGTCCCAGGGCTGCAGGGAAAGATTACGTGAGCAAGTGAGATTTGAACTGTGTGGCTTATTAAAGAAGTCTTCACAGGTTTTATTTGCAAGCACTTCATTGATATAGAAAACACATGCAGAAAAGTGTATAAATCACAATGTACACCTGGACCTATTTTTACAAAGTGGACCCACCTATGTAACCAGAACCCAGTTAAGAACTAGAGCATCACCAGAAATAGAACCCCAGAACCCCTTCATACTCCATTATCTGCCCCCATTTGCCAAAGGTAATCACATAGTTTAGTTTTGTGCTTTATATAAACATGATCACATGCCATATGCTATTTTGTGTCTTGCTTTATAATTATTTGGTGAGATGTGTCGAGGTTGTCACATGCAGTTGTAATTCATTCATTTTCATTGCTGGGTAGTATTCCATTCTGTGAATATAACACAATTTATCTGTTCTCTTTTTAAAAATTTTTTAATATTTTATTTTTGATTTTGAGAGACAGAGAGAGACTATGTGAGCAGGGGAGGGTCAGAGAGACAGGGAGACACAGAATCAGAAGACAGGCCCCAGACTCTGAGCTGTCAGCACAGAGCCCAGTGTGGGGCTCGAACCCATAAACTGTGAGATCATGACCTGAGCTGAAGTCCGACACTTAACCAACTGAGCCAACCAGGTGCCCCATGTTCTACACTTGAACATGTGTCTTATTTCTGGTTTTTGACTAATATAAGTTGTGCTTTTATGTACATTTTTGTTCATGCTTCTTAGTGGCCACATTTGTGTACTGCCATGTGTATATACCCAGAGATAGAACTGCTATGGCCCGAAGGCCTGTTTTTGCAGGTAAAGTTTTATTTGAACAGAACCTCACTCATTTTTTATATGTTGTCTATTTTTGTGTAGTAAGGGCAGAGTTGAGTAGTGGTCAAAGAGACTGCATGGCCTGCAAAGCTGAAAATATCTACTATTTGGTCCTTTATAGAAAAAGTTTTCTAACCCTCATATTAAATTTCCAAGTTAGCCCTTCTTATGAGTGTTCTGGTTGGTATCACTTATCATGTTTTGGTATTAACGTACATTTACTTGCTGACATCTTTGTATACATCACAATTCAGGCTTATAGGAGACAGCTGTCATTGTGGTGAAATGCTGAGCCCAACTTGAGGCTCTGTAAACGTCCTCCCCATGACACCAAAAAAAAAAAAAAAAGACTTGATTATTTTATCGGGTTTTCCTAAATGATAGACTAATAATTTCATTTAGAAAAAAAAAGAAACTTCACTTCTGAATCTTAAGTTATGGGATGTAATGAAAAGTGTTTCCCAACATGCTTGGGACAAGGCTATTTTTTTTCTTAGGGGGGGCAAAGGTTCATAGGCTATCAGACAGTGGGGAGAGGCACAGACAGAGAGAGGGGACCTCCCACGAATGAAGCAGGTTGGCTGCAACAAGGATGATGGAGCATCTTGGGAAGAACCTTCCAAAGAAAGAATGAGCCCAACAAATATTTCTTATCTGAATAAAAAGAAGAAAAGGTGGATCAGGTGACTCTTAAGGCCCTTTCAAGTTCTTTGATTTTATAAAATCACATACAGGAAGATTTTTACATATGACTGGACAATTTTCTCCCTTCCTCAGATATTCTCCTATGTGAAAGACTTTATTAGAAAATAGTGTCACTCTTTCAGTGAGAAAATTCAGCAAATAAACAAAACAACCCACAGCGACCTAGGTCTGAGCCAGTCTTTGAGAAGAAAACTTGTGTGCACACATGTAAACTGCAAAACCGAGCTTGCTAAGTCTTCCTGCTTCAAGATTGTTTCCAGCTGAAGTCACGCTTGGCAAAGCCAGATGCCTCAGAATGTAAAGATGGCCTTTGTCCAGTGGCAGACCTTCACTGGGTTCCTTCCTCTTCCCATTTGCACCCAGCGGTGCTTGGGAATGGCTGAGATCAGAGTTCCATCAGGCAGTAAGAATGAGATGGATGAAAAATGAGAACATTAATACTGGGAACCAGAAGTCAGGGAACCTGGAGCCCAGGGTAGCAAGGAGATGTGAGAAAACAGATCATTTTGTAAACACCTGGAAATCAGAGAAAACTTTGTTCTTTGGAAAGGAATTACTGGAAGAAATGTTCAAAGAAAGGTCTGTGCTCTTGGAGGACCCCTGTGCTCTTGGAGGACACTGAGAAGGAAAATGAGAAGACACCATTTTGTTTAAGAAAGAAAAGGAGTGGAGAAACACAGGACTATTATTTTGAAAATAAATAGATTAATAGAAAAAGAGAAACCTATGATGTGTTTAGAAGGAAGAAAAACTACTTGTGAAGTCGAGAAAACATTTTCATAAATGTAAACTTCACAAATATCTTCAGGTCAAATGCATGACTGACTAAGGAAACATGAATGACCCCAAATTCAACCATAAACACCAAGGTTATGTCTACACACACAAGTCAGCTCGGCTCAATGCATTAGGGGGAGAAAAGATTAAGTCAATAAAACAACTGATTCTTAATGTGCTAAGTACCTGCTTTGCCTGAATGTTTTAGTTTTTACTTGTTTTGGCATCCTGTAGACACAACCAGAAAATATTACAACAGCAGAAATATCTCATTCCAAGATATTGTTTTAGTTACTGGGACAAGAAAAGGGACAAGTGCTTTTCTAGATATTTTTCAGTTGATGGGTACCCTTGGTTCTTAAAATCTTCATCAGAAGTTGCTAAGATCCTGACCAAATGCAGATAAGTATGTTCATTTTGAAATGCTTTCAGGGATGCCTGAGCCTGAGTGGCTCAGTTGGTTGAGTGTCTGACTCTTGATTTTGGCTCAGGTCATGATCTCATGGTTCATGAGATCCAGCCACGTGTTGAGCCCTGCCCTGACAGTGTGAAGCCTGCTTGGGATTCTCTCCCTGCTCTCTCTGCCCTTCTCCCAATCTCTCTCTCTTTCCCTCTCCCTTTCCCTCTTTTTCTCCCTCTCCCTCTCCTTCTCCTTCTCCCTCCCCTCAATAAATAAACTTAAAATGCAACCAGAAAATGCTCTTTTACCAAATGGCTTCAAAAGGTAGCCAGAAATAATTGGGGTCACCTTTTCTATGGGTATATCGCTTTATTTCAACAACAACAAAATAGTCTTTATCAACTGGGACAATAATACTATCCCTTGTAAGACTCCACTCTCTCCCAAATATGTCAATGTAATCAAACTTTTTTTTTTTTACCATATATTCAACGCAGTGAGTGTTAATCCACTATACAGTTATGATGAAGTTCAGAGAGGTGAAATGACTAGCAAGATCTTTTTTTTTAGCTTATACAAAGACAAATTTTAAACAGAAAACAAGAATTTGAGGAATTTTATTCCCAGACGGTGACCACAGTGACCCCCCTTCCTGTGGGGGCGACATCCTCAATCTGCCCAATTATTATTCCTAAGCAGGCAAGGGCTCTGCTCTGAGGACTGATTGGGCCCCAGGTCCACGGGTCTTGGTTCTATTTCCTTTCCATAAAATCTTCAGTGACTAGTAAGATCTTGAGGCAGGGCAAGTACAGACAAGTCTTCAATTGAGTCTTATGGTTTTTCTATTCTGACACCCCCAGTGGACTTAGATCTAGTCCTGTGCTTTGATTTCAACAACACAAATGTAGAAGATGCCTGTTGGCATAAGAGAGCTATAAAATGATATTAATAAATAGAATAAATTTTTTTTCTGGTTCAAGATAATCAGAAGGCGTTTAACCAAAATGAATCACTCTCAAATGTCAATGCTAATGAAGAACACATGATAATTCTGTGACTCTTACTCTTTTGAGTCAGTAACTTTGAATATAAAGTTAGCACAGTAACTCTTTTGAATGTTATAATAGCAGCTATGGCATAATAAATCTTATAATAAGCAGTAGCTTGCTATTATGCTAATGAACTCTTAAAAGTACAAAAAGACGGGATCTGCACAGGAAATTTCCCTGTGTATCAGCCAGGCTGCTTTTGGCTGCATGTAACAGAATATATGACTGAGAATTGCTTAAACAGTAAGGATATTTTTTTAATCTTACACAGACATTGTATTCATTACCTATTACTATCTAATAGATTATAGTGTTACTATATAACACTAGTTTAGTGGTTTAAAACAATACAGATTTATTATCTCACCATTTCTGTAGGTCAGGAGTCCAGACACAACTTAGCTGATTCCTCCACTTCAGGGTCTTTTGTGATACTACAGTGAGACTGACAGCAAGAGGTAGGGTCTCATCTGAAGGCTCAACTGGAGAAGGATCCATTCATAAGCTCACCCTGGTTGTTGGCAGAATTCAGTTTCTCAAGGGATGTTGGAGTGAACATCTCAGTTTCTTATTGGCAATTGCAAGAGGCCCCCCCTCAATTCCTTGCTATATGAGCTTCTTAGGACCCACTCAGTGAATAAAAGAGGACATTTACATGCTTGTTATTTTTTAAAAAATACTTTCCTAGAAGTCTCCCGACAGGCTTCCTCTTCAGTCTCATTTGTCAGCATTGAGTCATGTGCCCATATTTACATTACAAAGGAGTCTGGGAAAGCAGTTGTGGGTATCTGGCATTTTTGCCCTTAGTAGGAGACAAGTCGCTGCCAGCGAGGAAAGGCAAGCAGGATACAGGAGTTGGGGACTTGCTGTTGAGGAAGCAATAAACATTTACTGCAGGCACCATATACTAAGGGACAGGCTCCTCCTTCAAGGGCATGTGTGTATACCGCCATATCACAGGATGACTGAATTGCCTGTCTTTTTTATTTGTTCTCCTTGCTTGAGACATTTATTCATACAGTGAGCTATGATAGCATTCAATTTTTACGTGACTCAAATATTGTACTGACAAATGCAAATATAGGTTCTGAAGCTGCCCAATGTTCCCTATTATTGCTATGATTGTTTTTATCCCAATGTTTCCTAAATAAGTTAAGATTACTAAGCTACTTATAAAATCTTTATCTCAGAGTCCTTATCTGTAAATATTTGTCTTTTTTTTTTTCACTTCACACAAAAATTGCTGGTCCTTTCATGGACCATTAACTTGTAATCATTGAAGTCATTTCTTTAGACATGCAAAGATAATTATTAAAAGAAAAATATGCAAAAGTACTCGAGTCTTTGATTTACCCTCAACTCCTACCTCTTCAGCTAAAGGCCCCGGATAAGTACACAAAGGACGGGTTGGTTACAAAAAAATCTCTTCTGTAATCAGACCTGGAGCCTGTGCCTGACAGCACCTTGGTTTATGAGGCTTCTATAATTTTTTGCAGTCCCTCACGGCCTGATAACTATCGCCCACAGACAAGCCTATGACCAGCCAACCTAGACAACCACTGGGAATTTGCACACAATAACTGCTAAGTACCACCCCTTTGGGTAGTCCTGGTGTAGTTCGCTCTTGCAGAACTTCTTTTCACCTTTGCAGAAGCTAAATCACATCTCTCTCCATCCTATAATTTGCTGTTGGTGGTCTGGACTCAAGTGATTAAGCTTATGTTTATCCTGTTGAAATGGAGTCATATTTATTAGGTCCATTTGCTAGGACCTTCTGAATCCTTCTTCTGTAATCTCCCTTAATTACTGTAATGCTCAGCATTGTGCCAGCCACAAGTTTTAAAAGCATGTCCAGGCACATTAATTGACTGAGCCAGTGCTCAGTTATGTCCCAAATGGTCTGACCAATTTGCATGATTTTAAAAGGAAACAGATTAGAAGGATAACAGTGATATTTATTAGTTCACTGAAAGCAGTTGTTCTCAACCTGGATGGGAGGAAAGGATACTCCCCACCCAGGGAATATGTGGCAATGTCTGGAGTCATTTTTTAGTTGTCACAATGGGGGAAGGAAAGCTCGTGATTGGTATCTAGTGGATACATCCCAGGGATGCTGATAAATAATCTGCAATGTGCAGGATGGTACTATCCTCGAAACAAAAAAATGATCTAATCCCAGAGATCTATAGGTTGAAAATTCCTGATTTAATATAAGAAATGGTATCCAGTTTTGTATGGGAAAACTTAGATAGCCTTTTTTTGTCAATTTGATGTGAGTTTCTGTTCATTTTTCTTTGTATTTAAATATAGAGCCCAGGTCTTGCCATATTCCCTCATATCTTTGTCTCATATTTTCTGTTGAGTCATGGTCACACGAAAGAATAGTCAGGTAAGGAAGCTCCATCTAGGAATATGTGCCACCATTCCTGTTAGATACATCAGTGCTACCGTCACCACTATGAGTAATTTCCCATTCTCCTTGACCCTATGTCACTTCCTACAGATTCACAGTGCTGGCCAGGAGCATCTAATTGGCTAAGCCCATGACTGAGCGAGATTTTAGGATAGGCTGTGGACCTGAGGATTCACATCTTTTAATCCAGTCAGTAATTTTCATTCTTTATAACCATGTCGATTCTCCAGAAAAACTATTAACAGTTTGTTGAATATCTTTGCAAACATTTTCAATGCATATATAGATATGTGTATTGCATGATATACTTTTCATATTATAAAGGACAGTAAAATTGTAACATGTTCTGTGAGTGTTCTGCAAGATGAGAAAACATTTCTAATAAATTCTAACTTGATAAATGAGTGATGTCTTGCAATACTAGTAGTATGTGATGCCAAATGATACATGATCACAGCTGAGCCAATGGTCCTTGAAATTTGCTTTGATATACGAGTGCTTTGGATTACAAGCATATTTCCAGAATGAATTATGCTCCCAAACAAAGTTTTTACTGTACATGTAACTTAGGGTTGGCTAAGCTGTAGCCATAATGACTACCATAATTCAGTGGCTTAAAGATTTCTTTCTCCTTCATGTCAAGGTGTAACATGTGTAGTTGAGGTTGGAGGGCAGCTCTGCTCCAGACAATCAGTCATTTGGGAACTCAAGATGTGGCTTTGCCATATTCAACACATGGTTCTCCAGGTCACTCTGATGGTCACTATTCCATCTACTAAGAAAGTGAAACACAGCTCAAAGCAGGCACATATCCCCACTTAAAAAGTAGATTTGGGTAAGAACTTAGTTGCATGGACATACCTAACTATAAAGGGGGCCAGGAATTGAAGTGTATCTGGGTAGCCATAGACCTGGCTACTATTATGTGAAGAAGTAAAGAACAAATTTTCATGGATAGCTACCTAATTGTTTTATAGTCAGCCTCTCTCCTCTCCTCTCCTCTCTTCTCCTCTTCTCTCCTCTCTTCTCTCTCTCTCAATATAAATAGGACCACATTAAACAAAAACTGTACTTTACCATTGTCCATGTTAATACACATAAAGATGCCTCTTTTTAAAAAACAACTATATTAAAACTTAAATGCATGGATTATATATTCTTGACTCTCATGAGGCATGTGTATACCTTCTCCCCCATGAAATCACTCTCTTGAACCTTTCATTCTGTTTAACTGTTGATTGAATGTTTAGCATACATAGAACTTGGCCAACATATATTAGTGCTTTTTGAGTGAATGGCTGGGGTTTCCTTTCTTTCACCCATTCTTTTCTAGTATAAAACCTTGCATTCTGATATAGAATGCTCAGTTTGTAATTCTCTAAAATTATATATGAAAGAGTTGTTCATTTGTTCCGTTTATTTTTGTGCCATTAAGTAACAAGGGTAATTAAGATGATATGCAGTACATTGTATTCCATTTCCCGAGAACTGGAGACAAGTCTAAATTCCTCTTACGTCTGTTGCTGGCTTGCTTTCACGCTGTTGACATACCTCTGCAGAGGAGAGGATGGCTAAAGCATAGTACAATGCCCATTTCGATTCTGACTTTGACTATTTCATTCCCATATTTGACTGTTCATCTTTGGCATTACAGTTTCCACATTAGATATTTTTCATTTTGAAAAATTGTTAGGTTTTTTTTTGTTCTACAGCTTTGATAGACTATAAGTAATCCTATTGACTGCAATTAAGTCAAATTTGAGCTTCAGTAAAACAATTTTGGTATGGCTTCCCTCTACCTTCCGCCCATTATTTGAAAAGCGAGAGGAGAATGTAAAAAGCTAGTAATATCTGAGGCATTTCTATGCTTGAGTATTCTAAAGACTATGAAGAGACAGATACTGGCAAACAGAAGCAGATCTGGACACCAGTTGCCATCTGAAACAACACCAACATCTGGGACACCTTGTTCCTAATCATTTGGATTCATTTCCTATTGCTGCATAATATATTACCACAAAGTTAGATGCTTAGAACAACACACATTCATTAGTTCAGTTTCCTTAGGTCAAGAGTTCAGGCACAGCTTACCTGAGTCCCCTGCTCAGGGTCTCACAAAGCTGTAAATGTGTTGGTCCAGCTCTGTTTCTTGCTGGGGCTCAGAGTTTTCTTCCAACTAACGTGGCTTTTGGCAGAATTCAATTCAAGGTAGCTTTCGGATTTTGTACTTCGGGTGACTTGAGGAATGGTCAGACCACTGGAATGAGTAGAAAAGCCAGAGGGAGGTGATTGTTCAACATAACAGTATCAGTTTCATGTTACCTGTAGTGCATTTGAATGCTAAAAGGAGGGGGCTGATAGAGTCAAGGGATCAGTGATTTGACCATAGAGAATCTCTTAGACACAGATAGACGGATATGCTTTGTGGAAGTGTTGAAAATGCAGGGTGAAAACTGGTCAGAAAGTAGATGGGAATCCATCCAGACAGGTGGGAGTTTGAAACCAGGCACCAGACAAGCATTGAATGGGCAGTGGAGGCAAAAAAGAGAAGGCAGTGAGTTCAATCAGAAAAGCAGTGTGGCAGACACACCCTCAGGTGACCCCCTCATGAGTCACACCCTCGTTTATTCCACTCCCTTTAAGTGTGGCCAGAACCTGGGCCTTACTTTGAGCCAATTGAATATGACAAAGATGGTGGGTGCTACTCTCATTGGTTATGTTCCCTTATATAAGGTTCCATCGTAGACAGTGGAGTAAGAGACTATCCCTTGCTAGCTTTGAAAAAGTTTTGTGGACCAGAGCCCTCTGCCAGGAGTCAGCAAACTATGGCCTATGGGCTAAATCTGATCCACCTGCTTGCTATTATAAATAAAGTTTTTTGGGAGCACAACTACGCCTCTTTTTTGAAGTATAGTCTATGCTTGCTCTTTCCTAACAATGGCAGAGTTGGGTGGTTGCTATAGAGACTGTCTGCCCTACAGAGCTGCAAATATTTACTAGCTGGCTCTTTACAGGAAACGTTTGCCAACCTGTGCTCCACACTAAAGAGGATCAAGCTTGTTTTTGTTTTTTCATTTAAAATTCTGATAGCCTCTATTCTTTTTATTTTATTCCTTCTGCCACTATTCACACTAGTCGACTCTCTTGTTAACATACACCTGAATAGAGAAATCATCTCCTCATTGGGACCCAACAGCTAGTTAAGGCTCCTCTCCTTTGAGCCCTTTAATAGATTGTTATTGTTTAAGCATCTAAGTCTTGTCCCTGTCTGGTTCCAAATTCATTCATTCATTCTCTCTCTCTCTCTCTCTCTCTCTCTCTCTCTCTCTCTCACACACACACACACACACACACACACACACACACACACACATTCAATCTTCCCCAGGCGGGCCAACAGCGAACACCAGCTCAGAGACTACCCAGTTTTGTCTGTGTTGCATATGTAGCTCATTTAGCACTTCACATATATTGTCCAGATCCAGTAGTTTTCCCTTACCCCACATAACCTCTAGGTCCTTTGTAGATGTAAGATCATTGCACACCCCGAACACCTGTGTCATCTGATAAAATGCTTAAGCAGTAGGTTGAGCTGGACAAAGAGGCATAGCAAGTATGCACTGCTCAAAGGCCTGTGTGACAAACTGCTGTACTAATTAAAAACATAAAGCTCTGCTTCATTTTATGTATTTTGAATGGTGGTGATTTTTTAAAAAATGCTTTGAATATATGCAAACTTGAAAACAACTTGCCAACATTATACCCCATCACTCCTAGTACTTTAGTGTGTCATTCCTGCAAACAATGGCCACAATATAATCACCCAAATCAAGAAATTAACATTGACACCTTACTTTTATTTAGTCCAAAGGCCCTTTGCAAGTGTTACCAACTGTCCCAATACTCTCCCTTGTATCAAAAGATCCAGTCCAGGAGCATGAGATGGATTTCGTTGTCATATGTCTTCAATCTCTTTCAATCTGAAACAATTGCTCACTCTTTTTTTGACTGGCAGGACGTTGATGTTTTTGAAGAGTATAGGCCAGTGGTTTTGTAGAATGTCCACAAATTTGTGTTTGATTATTACTCATGGTTGGGTTCAGGATATTCATTTTTGTCAGGAATATCACATTTGAGGAACCATAAATATCCCATTCTTCATCAAACTTTTACCCACTCGCTTCAGCATCCATGGATGCTCCTCGACTAAATTATTACTGTGATAATTGCCAGATAATTTTATACTCCATCACCCCTTCAACAAATACTCTTTGACCTTCCATCATAGAGAACAGCTTTCTGCTCTTCCTATTTGTTTATTTATATCATGATGTTCTCAAGGATTCCTTTTAAATAAATATTATTTATTTTGATGCTCAATGAGTCCCATATTGAGTGGTGGGATGAAGTTGCCAGATGAAATACAGGACCCTCAGCCAAATTTGTATTTCAGATAAACAATGAATATTTTTTTTAGTATAAGTATCTCTGAAATATTGCATGGTCATATTTCTCTGTTTATCTGAAATTTAAATGTAGCCAGGCATTCTCTAGTTTGATTTGCTGAATCTGGCAAACCTACAGTGGGAGCCCCTTCAAGATACTTTTGGTGTCCTTCTATAGTCCCCATCATTCTCTGAGCACTTACTTCCTTTCTGGCATAACAGGATATTCCAGGATCATCTTGTACTTTTCTTGCCCCAGCACCCGAATCAGCTACTGGTCCTGTTTAGTATGTAAAATGGTACTTAGAAACCAAGATCTCAACACAAAGTATACTTATGGCTATTGAGTGTCATAACTCCTAGACCTGTTAAGTGGACAGATCCAGGGCGTATATGCATGATTCTACATACACACACACATATAATACACCTACTTACATCTGCATATGTATTTACTGTATCTAGTTTTCTGCCAGCTTTTTTTTTTTTGAAGTTTATTTTTTTGACAATGAGAGTGTATACATGCATGGGGGGAGGGACAGAGCGAGAGGAAGAGAGAATCCCAAGCAGGTTTTGTTGCTAGCAAAGAGCCCGACGGGGAAGTGGGGGGGAGCTCAGTCTCACAAAGAGTGAGATCATGACCTGAGCCGAAACCAAGAGTTGGACACTTACCCGACTGAGTCACCCAGGTGCCCCAGGTTTCTCTCAGTTTTATTGAGAAATAATTGACATACATTACTGCATAGGTTTAAGGCATATAGCATGATGGTTTGATTGACATATATTGTGAAATGATTGCCATAACAGGTTCGGCCAGCGTACATCTTTTCATATAAATCGAATAAAAAGAAGAGAGAAAAAAGCAAAATGTTTCCCTTGTGATGAGAACTGTTAGGATTTAATCCCTTAACAGTTTACCTACACATCATACAGCAGTGTCAGTTATACATTCCTAGTACTTACATATCTTCTTCCCTTCCCCTCAACCTCTGATGACCACAAGTCTGATCCCTTTTTCTAAAGTTTTGGGGGGATTTTGTTTGTTTTATTTTTAGCTTACACATATAAATGGATATACTATTTGTCTTTCACTGACTTGTTTCACTTAGCATAATGCTCTCAGGGTCCATCTATGTTGTGACAAATGGTAGCATTTCCTTGTTTGTTTTTTTTAATAACTAAATAATATTCCACTGTGTGTGTGTGTGTGTGTGTACAATTTCTTGGTCCATTCATCCATCAATCGACACTTAAGTTGTTTCCATGTATTTACTATTGTAAATAACGTGCTATGAAAATGAGCATGCAGATATCTTTTGGAGTTAATGTTTTTGTTTCCTTTGGATATATTCCCAGAAGTGGAATTGCTGGATTAAATGGTAGTTCTATTTTTAATTTTTTGAGCACTATCCATACTGTTTTCCATAGTGGCTGCACCAATTTACAATCCTACCAGCAGTGTACATGGGTTTCCTTTTCTCCACATCCACATTAGCATTTGTTAACTCTTATCTTTTGGATCATGGCCATCCCAATTGATGTGAGCTATCTCATTGTGGTTTTAATTTGTATTTCCCTAATGACTAGTTATGTCGAGCACATTTTTATGTACCTGTTGGCTTCTCATATATCTTTGGGGAAATTTCTATTTAGTTCCTTTGCCCCCTTTTTAATTGGATTGTTATTATTATTATTATTATTATTATTTCTATTGAGTTGTATGAGTTTTTTATATATTTTGGATATTAACCTCTTATCAGAGATATGGTTTGCAAAATTTTTTTCCTATTCTGTAGATCTTTTTTTTTCACTTTGTTGATGGTTGTTTTTTAGTTTGTTGCTTGTGCTTTTGGTGTCATATCCAAGACCCATGTCAAAGAGCTTTATTCCTAGGTATTCTTCTAAGACTTGCATGCTTTCAGGTCTTACATTTAAGTGTTTAATCTATCTTGCGTTAATTTTTGGGTGGTGTAAGATATGAGTCCAGTTTCGTTCTTTCACATGTGAATATTCAATTATTCCAGCACCACTTTTTTTAAAAGACTGTCTTTTCTCCATTGAGTGTTCTTAGCTCCTTTGTCAAATATTAGTTGACTGTGTGTGCTTGGATTTATTTTTGAGTTCTTGATTTTGTTTTATTGGATGATTTGACTGTTTTTATTCCAATACTATACTGTTTTAATGACTATAGCTTTATGGTATAGCTTGAAATCAGGAAGTGTAATGCTTCCTGCCTTGTGGTTCTATATAAATTTTAAGAGTTCTACTTCTGTTAAAAAAAAATGCCATTGGAATCTTGACAGGGATTGCATTGAATCTATAGGTGGCTTTTGTTAGTATTGACATTTTAATGATATTGATTTTCCAACCCATGAAAATGGGATACTTTTTCTTTTATTTGTGTCTTTTTCAATTTCTTTCATTCATGCCTGGTGGTTTTCAGAGTAGAGACTTTTCTCTTCCTTAGTTACATGTATTCCTAAGTATTATTTTTGATGCTATTATAAATGGGATCAATTGCTTTATTTCTTTTTGAGAAAATTTGTTGTTAATGTATATATTTATTTTTACATATTGAAAATCATGACTGCACACCTATTTTTCCAATTCTAATCCAATACCACATGGCTAGTTGTAGTTTTCTCTGCTCACTTCCCTGACCATGAGGAATTTGGTCCTCCCACCATCAATATAACCATAATGGATTGATCAATCCCCATCATATGTACCCAGTCTTCCATTGTCACCACCAATTCTTACACCTATACATGGATGTCTTTCTCATTTCTCTTGGACTACCACGTCTCATGCTGGCCTACCTCTTGCTGTCCCAAGCTCCTTCATGCCAAGCTGTCGCCATTATCAGTTCCTGCATGTGGCACATGGATACTCTCTTCACCCCTTTCAGGTGTCACAAGCCTATACAAGGCCAGTACCATCTCCCCTCTGTGTGGATGCCTTCCTCATGCCACTTGGGTTCTAACCTCCAGCAGCAGGACACTTTGAGCAATGTCCTGCTTACCCTACTATGTTCTGATATGCTCTGCTGAGTTACCACCTCTTCCCCACCCTGTGCAGATTCATCTCTCCCTTGCTCAGCCCATCTCATGGCTCTTGGATTGGATTATTTTGAAAGAAGGGAAGGTAGGCAGGAAGCTATTCATGCATTTCTCATCATGTAAAATTATTTGTTTGCCATTCTTAACCTGGCTCATTCTCTTATATATTACCCAGACCTAGAACAGTTTCTGCTCTGTAATGGACACTCAAAGATTGTCCATTGAATGAATGAGCGAGTGAATGAATGAACATAAATGCATGAAGACCTAAAGTTTGTTCATCCTCCCCCAAATAAATCATAATACCCTAAAATATTTCTTTTGTCTTTTGAACTCATTTGACCTTTGATGTCAAATTCACCCATGGTAACCCTGTGATTGTTTTGGGTTGCCTACTTGACCTAACACGACATCTGGGCACATTTATTTTCAGGTCATTATAACCCAGCCTTTTTATCCTTGCAACAGAATGGCCAAAACATCATTTTTCCTTATTAGGAGGTAGCTGTGTGTTTGTTTTGGTCTCACGCTTCATGCCTCCCAGGCTTCTGCTCTCAGCCCCTATACAGACTTAACAGTATGCCTAATGGTGATTTCAATGTACAGAGATCAAAATCAATTGCTACTTCTGTCTCAGAATCAAAATGTTATCAAACAAGACATCTGCTCAGTAAAGCTACTTCTACACATAGAAAGAAAGAACTGAGGATCACTTCTGGGATTGGTGTGAATAAGGACTTGGAGAGATAGGGCAGGAAGGCACCATCCAGACACACCTGCGGGTCAGGAGGTGATATTCTCATCCTGTCACCAGCTAGCTTAATTCTCATGGGAAAATCCCTTCCTCTTAAACCTGCAAACTGGGGAGATGTAGCAGCTGGTTCATTGCCCCCACCCCAATTCATCAGAAGGAACATCAGCAATGTGAATAGGCATTGCAAGTTATAAAATTATATTTTCATTTAGCATTTATTATAACTGGTTTTCTTTATTTTTTAAATGATTTCTTTTTTAAAGTTTATTTTACTTACTTTTAAAAAAAGGAGGGGGATGCCTGGGTGACTCAGTCGGTTCGGCATCCGACTCCGGCTCAGGTCATGATCTCATGGTTCGTGAGTTTGAGCCCCACATCGGGCTCCGTGCTGACAGCTCAGAGCCTGGAGCCTGTATTCAGATTCTGTGTCTCCTTCTCTCTCTTTGCCCTTCCCCTGATCTCTCTGTCTCTCAAAAATTAATAAAATGCTTTAAAAAAAGTTTATTTTACTGATTTTTGAGAGAGAGAGGGAGAGAGCAAGCAAGCAGGGGAGGGGCAGAGAGAGGAGGAGATAATCCCAAGCAGGCTCCATGCTGTCACCACAAAGCCCAACGTAAGGCTTGAACTCACGAACTGTGAGATCCTGACCTGAGCTGAAATCAAGAGTTGGGTGCTTAACCGACTGAGCCACCCGGGCACCCCTATAATGGATTTTCTTTAAAATCACATAAAAACACTACAACATATTGTACAGTTTCAAAGTTTATTTTACCTATGCATGTGGGAGAAAGAAAAGGTATATGGGCCTTTAAAAATAATGTTTATTTCATGACTAAGAATTGCCTCCGGGGCTGAGAAGGAAGATTATTATGTAGTCAGATTATTTTTAGAAGTTAAATGCATTATGTACAATTTTACTTCTAATGCATTCAACTGCTCACCTCTTTCAAAACACCCTGTGCCTTGCATGCCTGTTTGGAAGGCTTAGTTCTTCCCTCCCCCTTCTCTTGTAAGACCTTTCCCTGATAAATCCTCACTCATCCTGTAATGAAGAACATCTTCTCTATGAAACTTCCAGTGGCTCTCCAGTTAGTTGATTGAACAATTATCATGCACTGAAATTATGTATTTATGGTCTGGATCTACCATAGGCTGCAAACTTCCAGACAGGGAGATATTGCATTTAATTTTGTTATATTTTGTTTGTGTTGAGGATCTCAAATGTATAGAATTGAGATAATTACACTGGATAGCTCAGGACACTCTGATTGACATGTTATGTTTCTTTTCATTTTTAGTACCTGGCCTTCATTGGCATTTAGTGTAAAAATGAGTAAGAGTAGGACTATAGACTTAGGCACACCTGGGCTGAATCCCCGTTTGCCTACTTAGCTGTGTGACTTTGGGCAATTTATCTAAGTCTTTCCAAGCTCTTGTTTTCTTAAATGTAAAGTAGAAATAATAAAAGCTTCTATTTAATAGTTTTTCTTTTCTTTCTGAGTGCTAAATGTAATATTGAAAATTAAATGGTGAAGAGGAAGCAGGCAGTAAATTTTAGCTTTTTTTTTTTTTTTAAATGGAGTGGCGCTCAATAGATCCTTGAATGAAAGATCCACAAAGCTTTTTGGAATTTCAGTCAAGTATACAACTCCCCACCCCACCCAACTCTTCCTCCTCCCTGTTCTTTTTTCTCTTTCTCATCTCTTTCTCCTTCCCTCGGAGCACAGTTGCTGCACAAACCAAGGCAAAGTTCGGTAAGATGCTAAAGTCTTTTTCAAGGGAAGCCAGTTTTCAAACTCAGGCACACTGACTTCTAGGATGCAACCCAAACACTATCAAATAACAGTATTGAGCTTTCTTGCAGATAATGCTGAAATACTTCATTATTCAAGGTTTTTAAATTTAGAGGAAGTGGAACTAGGCACTTTACAAATGTTAGTTCAAATCATTCTATGGCAGTTTTGCATGGGAGGAATCATTATTTCCCCTTTACAGAAAAGGAGATTGAAGCCAGGGTCAGTATGAGAATTAACGTTACCATAGTTGTAGTCTTTCAGCTCTGTTTCCTTTCCTGATTGGTCTGCTTTCTCCTTCTATGGATGTCTTTCTCCCTATAGTCATGGAAAAATGAGCACTGGCCAACAGAAACATCTATCCTTATAGATCATGGTCCCAAATAAACTGGCACTCCACGAAAGCATCCAGTTTCTTAATTAATCTCACGGGAGGGCTATGATTGGGTTTCATCTCAGGATATTTTCATTGGTAAGCAAAAGAGTAATCAGCTGTGGCTTAAGTAAAAATAAAATGATTATTGCCCAGATCTAGAAATAGGAAGGGAAGGGGCTCTCAAGGTGATTCGGTGGCTCACTGAAATCAGGATCTGTTGGTGTTTCAAGCATCACTTCTTCACCTCAGGGTCATCGGGAGACATGAAGGATAGCAAAGGGGGTTTCCCTTCCATAACACTCTTATTTTTAGGAGTAAGAAATCTCTAGTCTATAAAACCTCCGCAGACTTATTTTTATATTCCATTGGCCAGAAGTGGGTCACATGTCCACTCTGAGACCAGTCACGGGTACAGAACATTGGGGTAACCATGAGTAGCTTGGAGCAATCATGACTCAGACTCTGAGGCTAAGGGAGGGGACAGTTTTCCCTGAGATTCAAGGGTTCTTGGCATGCCACCTGAATACATCGCAGGTTCTGTGGACAGGGCAGGAGGAGACATATGTGTGGATGCTTGTTGGCCAGTGTCTGCCACAGCCCATTTGGGTCACATGTCCATCCCTCAAATCTATTGAGGACAATAGATGATTTTTGCCTTGGGTTTCATTCCTGAGTTGCAGACTCTGAGGCTAGGGTTAATATGAAAGGGATTGATCAGGAAATACTCTCAGGAAAAAATGGTAAGGGAAGTGAAAAGTAAGCTCCATAAGGATTCAAGGTTTCACAGAGTCCTCTTCAAGGGATAACTTAAGTTTAACCCCACAGAGGAACATTGAGGTCACTGTAGATCGTACTCAGTGCCGCTGTCCCCATTAGGGCTGCCCCTGCTACCTCGTGGAGAAGGGAATGTAAATTTCTAGGTGCTTCTTGCTCTCCACGCGTGCAGGCAAAAATGGTTCCGGAAACCTGAGTGTGATTTTCCAACCAGGAGGTACAACACTGGCTGTGTGGACTAAGAGTACTCTAGAGCTGCTGAGGAAATACTGGGAAAGGGATTGGAGCAGATATGAGCAGAGCCTAGGGAACATCTCTTACATGGTCCATGAGGGTCCACACTTGCATCGAGGCTGCATCCCAGAGCCAGAGAGTGGGTGGACATTACTTAGTGGTCGCCATGCAAACTAGGACAATATGGGAACGAGGGGGTAGCCCCAATAGAAAGATGAATGCTGTGAGATGAACTTCTTTGATACCACCTCATCAGCGCTTCGCATATTCCCTCAACTCATCAGGATACCTTCCGGGGTGGGGTGTTACGTGTGAACAGCATACAGGGACTCTGTGGGGTCAGCCTAATTGTCATTTTGCAATCCCGCCGTTGCTTGGGTACCTGAACTGTTAATGATGACTTCCCGTGTGCCTCTTCTCTCTAATTTAGGTTCCTCTGACTCTCTAGCCGAGGGTAGGGCTTCTCAGCCCCAAGCACTATTGATATTTGGGGCCAGATCATTCTTCACTGTGGGGAGCTGTCCTATGAATTGTAGAAAATTTAGCAGCATTGCTGGCCTCTACCCACTTGATGCCAGTACCGCGAGTGCTCCCTACCCCCATTGTGACACATGTCCTTAGATCTTGTCAAAATTGTCCCAGGATTAGAACACCTGGCTTAGAACAGTGGCCTTCTGGAACTCTGGCTTTTAGGTTTTCACCTGCTAACCTTGGGAAAAAAGTCTTCCAGGCAGTGGAACTTTATGACCTTTGTGGGAATTTGTCAGATTTAGTGCAACAATTCATTTATTCTTTATTACTTCATGAGTTAATTTGGTATTTGTGTCTTGTTTTTCCTGTGCTAGGGGAAGACCACTGTGGCCCATTCAGAATCTTTTCTGCCCTCTTACCCTTATTTGGCATTACCCTAGCTGAGACTTTCTTCCTTTGGAATTAGAGTGACCAGATTTATCACATAAATTTGAATTTCAGAAAACAGTAAAAAAACAAAAAAAAAGAGAAAACAACAAATATTTTTAATATAGATATATCCTGTGTAATATTCGACATATACTAACAAAGCATGTGTTCTTTATCTGAAATTCAAATAAAGGCATCTTGTATTTTATCTGGCAACGGTACTTGGAATGCGTTATTCCTGCAGGGATTCCCCCATGGAAATGCCCTTCATCACTAATGGCTGGTGCACTCAGCGTACCCTTCTGCCACGGAATCCCTGCTCTGCAGGCTTATTAGTTTATACCCTACTCAGCACAGCCCCACCATTTAGACTGTTTACTTCACAGTGCGCTAAGCATTGCCACTGCTCCCATAGTCCTCGCTTTCTTCAGCTTCTGTGTCTTTCCCCAAACTCAGCATATGGACTCAGACTTTCAAGGCCTGATGCAGTTGTGTGTGGATGTGCCTGGGTGTGAGAACAAAACAATTACTGTCCTGAAGAGAAGCTCATGGGAACGGAATAATTGAGTAATACAGCCACAGAGGATCCTTGGGAAGGAATTCTCCAGCATTCCACAGTAGCCCCTGTTCCAAAAGCCTCCAGTCAGCACAGCCATGAAGATATTAGAGGCAGAGGGAAAAAAAACCCTCTGTAAATAATAACACTCCAAGGGACATCCTAGTAGTTTGTATTTTTAAAGAACAGATGCAGTTAACCTTTGATATGTTGTTCATTCTTTGAATGATTTGTCTAAAAGAGTTCAGTTGCTAATAGGATCATGGCCTCAAAGAGCAGTTGAATCATGAGTTGTTTGAATAAAGCCAATCAAAAAATTAGAGAAAAATGTTGCTTATCTTTTGAAAATGTGATTACCCTGTGTTCAGGAAGGCCAGTGGGGAGCGCTTGGTGCCTTAGGGAAGTATGCTGAGGGCAGAGATGCAGGAGGGAGCATCATGGGGTTCCACGCTATCCAAGAGACTCAGATAACTCACATTTCTGTTTCTGTCATGGCCCAGGGGACTTTGCACTTGGGTTATAGTGAATTGCTGATTTCTTTTTGAGTGTCTTGCTTCATTCAGCTAAAAAAAAAAATGGAAGAAAAAAAGCAGCTGACATGCTAAAACTTTAATAATCACTAGACCTTAATGAAAAAAAAACAACTATTGAGACATTACTCACACAGCATAAAATTGTCCCATCGAAAGTGCACCATTAAGTGGGTTTTAGTGTATTTACAGAGTTGTACAACCATTACCACAATCATTTAGGACATTTTGATCACATCGGAAGGAAACCCCACACGCATCAGCCACTACTTCCCAGTTGTGCCACTTCCATTGATCTACTGCCTGTCTCCATGGGCTTGCCTGTTCTGGGTATATCATATAAATGGGCTCATACAATATGTGTTTTTTTGTTTCTCGATTCTTTCAGTTAGCATGATGTTTTCAAGGTTCCCCACATTGTAGTAGATATAAATACTTCATTCTTTTCATTGCTGGATGATATCTGACTATACCACGATTTACTCATACATTCACCAGTTGATGGCCATTTGTGTTGTTTTCACATTGGGGCTATTATGAATAATGCTACTGTGAACATTCGTGTACCAGTTTTTGTGTGGATATATGTTTTCATTTCTCTTGAGTAGATACATAGGAGTGGCTGAATCACGTGGTTACTCTATGTTTAATATTTGGTGAGGAACTATCCAACTATTTTCCAAAGTGACTGTACCACTTTATGTTCTCATTAGCAGTGTATAAGGGTTCCAATTTGCCACCTTCCTGCCAACACTTTGTTAATGTCTTTTTGATAATAGCCCGCAGTAAGGGTGACATGATATCTCATTGTGGTTTTGATTTGCATTTCCTGGATGGCTAATGATATTGAGAATCTTTTCATATGTTTATCGACCATTTGTGTATCTTCTGTGGACAAATGTCTATTAGATCCTTTATTATAGCATTGCAAGAATTCCTTATATTCTGGACACAATTTCTTTATCATATATGTGATTTAAAGATATTTTTATCCCATTATTTGGGTTATATTTTCACTTTCTTGATGGTGTCCTTTGCAGCATACAAGTTTTGAATTGTGGAAGTCCAGGTTATTTTTTTCTTTTGTTGCTTATGCTTTTGGTGTTATAGCTAAGAAGTCTTTGTCTAATCCAAGGTTTTAAAAATTGTTCTTCCATTTCCTTCTAAGAGTGGTATCGTTTTAACTCTTACATTTACATTTATGACCCTTTTAGTGTTGAGTTGCACTGGGCCTGGTGCAAAATAAAAACACAGGACTCCCCTTGAAAAAAGTTGTTAAGCATCTCGAGATGGTAACAGCTGAGCATTCGACCAAATCCAGAGCCCTCCTGAGTACAGAGCTCTGTGCATACATTGTACACACGTGAAGCTGACCCTGATTAGAGTTTTTCTAAATTTGAGAATTTGTAGATGACATCTGCCCCACAGTACCAGCCTCCAGTCAGAATCACACATCTGCAGACGCCTCCAAAGCAACTGAATTTCCACCTTGGCCTATTGATCAAAGGGGTGCTACCCTTCAGAAATAAGCGCACAACTGGTGTCTCCAATATGAAGCCTCTTTGGCTGAATCTTTGGAGGTGTGGCGTGATGAGCTGGACGGGGAGGTCGCCCCAGCACCGGAGGGTCCCTTGCCGATGGCACAGTCACGCAGCTCCATGTTCACGACAGCCACAGTAAAAGGCCATGAGCGATGCATCGCTTCTTGTGTGGCAAGCACTGTTTGTCCAAAGGCCTCTGACAAACCTTGTGACCCCCACAGCTCTCAGGCTCAGGACTGGGCGAGTCAGATTAACTGTGACCGCAGAGTGCACGGGTTGTTATGAGTAACTCTAGGAGAAAGCTGCATTTGTTTAAAGTGGCCACTGAGTTGATTCTGAGCGCATTATAAGACCTCTGTGATGACTGGATTGCTGTCAGTAGCCTCGGTGCCCGCCCGAAGCTTTTGCACGCTTGGGTGTTTCTGCCAGGAAACAAAATGTTTGGCTTCTCGAGTTAGAATTCCTTCTGTGAGTTCCAACATTCTGGGCTTCCATGGCTCTCAGCAGGCTCCTGTTTTTGTTTCTTTGGATCCTCAGAGGACTGGAGCTCTGTGTCACTTTGCTCTTGGAGGAATTCTGTTGTTTATGAAGAATATTCTTGATACGTAGCATCTTTGGAACCTCTAAGAAAAGCAACAATAAATACAAACGAGCACAAGCTCTGAAGAACTCTCCACTCCCCCCACCCCCAAAGCTTTCTGGCTTCAAATTTCATTTTTCTCTTTTTCATGCTTCATCAAGGTGTAATTTATATGGAGTAAAATGCACCGATAATTAATGGGTACGGCTTGATGGATTTTGAGAAATGCACATATACTCGTTGCCCAGATCAGGATAGAAAACAACAGCCTCCCAGAAAATTTCCTCAGGCTCTCTTCCAGTTAGTTCCCCTGCCCAGAGGTAATCACCATTCTGATTTCTGTCTATATAGATTAGTGCTGCCAGGTTTTTAAAAAATATATAACTTATTGTCTAATCGGCTAACATACAGTGTGTAAAGTGTGCTCTTGGTTTTCGGGGGTAGATGCCCGCGGTTCGTCGCTTTCATACAACACCCAGTGCTCATCCCACCAAGTGCCCTCCTCAGTGCCCATCACCCATTTTCCCCTCTCCCACACCCCCCACAACCAACCTTCAGTCTGTTCTCTGTATTTAAGAGTCTCTTATGGTTTGCCTCCCTCCCTCTCTGTTTGTAACTTTTTCCCCTCCCCCTCCCCCACGGTCTTCTGTTAAGTTTCTCAAGATCCACATGAGTGAAAACATGTATCTATCTTTCTCTGACTGACTTATTTCACTCAGCACAATACTCTCCAGTTCCATCCACGTTGCTGCAAATGGCATGATTTCATTCATTCTCATTGGCAAGTAGTATTCTATTGTATACATAAACCACATCTTCTTTATCCATTCATCCATTGATGGACATTTAGGCTCTTTCCAGGATTTGGCTATTGTTGAAAGCGCTGCTATAAACATTATAGATGGAGTCATACCGTATGTACATTTATGTGCCTTTGATTTAACGCATGCTTTTGAGATTTGTCCACATTGTTTGTTCCTTTAATGCCGACTCCTTTTCCATTGTATTAACACACCACAATTTGTTTATCTCTTCTCTTCTTGATGGATATTTGGATGGTTCCCAATATTTGGCTATTGCAAGTGAAGCCTCTATGAACATTCTTGTGCAAATTTTTCCTGGACATATATATCAATTGCTCTTGAGGATGTAGCTAGGAGTGGAATTGCTGGGTCATAAAAAAATTTATTTAACTTTAACTGCCACAAAACGTTTCCGTCAATGCACAAGAGTTCCAATTGCTTCATATTTTTGTCACTATCTGGTTGTGCCAGCTTTTGTAATGTAAGTGTACTAGTGGGTATGTAATTGTATCTCATTCTGAATTTTTCTTAAAATCAGCTTTATTGAGGTATGATTAGCACTTAAGAAAACATGCCATTTTAACTGGAGAGGTTGATGAGCTATGAAAAATATATACATATATATAACCATACACACACACGCACGCGTGCGCACACCCACACATAACCACCCCAACAATCAATATATCAAATATTTCTATCACCACAAAGAGTCCCTTCATGGCCCTTCTCAGTCAGTGTTTCCCCCTTGTACCAGACAACTTCTGATCTACTTTCTGACTCTATAGATTAGTCTTTGTTCCAAAATGTCTTAAAATTGGAATCATATGTTATGTGCACTTTTTTGGCCTAACTTCTTTTGCGCAACACATTTTTCAAATTCATGCATGTTCTTGTGTATATCAGTAGTTTGTTTCTTTTTATCGTTGAGTCATATTCCATTGTATGGACATATCCCAATATGTTTAATCTATCCAGCTGTTGATGAACATTTGAGTTGTTTTCAGTTCCAGGCTATTGTGAATATAGTTACTATAAACATCACGTGCAATTCTTTTGGGGGCATATGCTTTCATTTCTCTTGGGTAAATATTGAGAAGTAAAATGGGCAGATTATATGGTAAGTGTGTCTTTAATTTTATACGGAAAAATAAGATAAAAACAGAGAGGGAAGCAAACCTAAAGAAGCTTTTAAATAGAGAACAAACTGAGGGTTGCTGGAGGGGAGGCAAGTGGGGCGGATGAGGAAATGGGAGACAGGCATTAAGGAGGGCACTTGTTGGCATGAGCACTGGGCATTGTATCTAAGTGATAGATCACTGGGTTCTACTCCTGAAACCAATACGATGCTGTATGTTAATGAACTTGAATTTAAATTAATTAAAAGAAAAGAAACTACCATGAAATTCCTTAAAAGATTGTCACATTGTTGTACTCCCATTGACAAGGTATGAGAGGTCCAGGTGTTCTAACTTCTTGTTGACATAATCAAACAATATGTTCTCAAGTCTAGTAGGTTTATGGTAGTACCTCATTATGGTTTGATTTGCATTTCTCTGATGACTAATGATGATAAACATCTTATCATGTACTTACCAATCATTTATATATCTTCTTTTGTAAAGTTTCCAAATCTTTTGCCCACTTAAAAAAATCAGTTTATCATCTTCTTTTTGAGTTGTAAGAACTCTTGATGTGTTCCGGGGACAAGTTGTTTGTCAGATTTAAGTATTAGGGACATTTTCTCATAGTCCGTGTCTTACCTTTTCATTTCTTAATATCTTTCAAAGGGCAGAGGTTTTCAATTTTGATGGAATCCAATTTTTAACATTTTTATCTATGCTTGTAACTTTTTAGAGCCTAAAAAAATCTTGTCTACTACAAGATCACAGATTTCCTTTTGTATTTCTTCAAAATATTTTATAGTTTTAACATGTACATTTATGTCTATATTCCAGTGTGTGTGTGTGTGTGTGTGTGTGTGTGTGTGTGTGTGTGTGGTATGAAGTGGGTAAGTTTCATTTTATTAAAAGGCGTTGCTTGAGCAACATCTTGAAATTCTCTTCTTGCCCATTGAATTACCTTTTGACACTTTTGTTGAAAATCAATTGATTGTATTATGTGTGTGTCTGAGAATTTTCTATTCTGATCCATTGTTCTATATGTCTTTATGCAATAGCACTGTGTCTTGATTACTGTAGCTTTATAGTAAATCTTTAAATAAGATAATATAAGCCCTCTAATTTTATTCATTTTCAAAATGTATTGGCTAATTTGTACTCTTTGTATTTCTATAGAATTTTAGAATAGTTTTGTCAATATCTGCAAGAACTGATGTTGGAATATTGATTGGGATTGCACTGAATTTACAGATAGATTTATTTCTGTCTTGTTTCTTTTCTCAGTAGTATTTTTTCTTTTTCAGTTTTTTGGTTCTACATATATTTTGTTACATTTATCCCTGAGTGCTTTATATAGCCTGATTAAATTCTGAACTATATTGTTTTTCTAATTTAATTTTCCAATTCTTCATTGATAGCTAATAATTTTTATATATTCACCTTGCATCCTGAGACTTTGGTAAATGCACTTACAGTTTCAGTAGCTTTTGGGTGTCTATTTCTGGATTTCCTTCCTATACCATTAATGAATACATGATTATGTTTTCTGAGAATAAATTCTGTCTTCTTTGTTTCCAATGCATATGTCCTTTATTTATTTTTCTTGCCTTGTAGTACTTACTGTCTGGGATCTTTTGGTTAATTTCACTATGGCTTTATATACATTTTCTTGTTGAACTCCTTTTCATATGTTCATTGACTGTTTTATTTTGAGACTTGACTGTTCTTATCTGTTTTCCATTGACTATTAGGTTGTTTCTTTTCATTATTTATTTGTAGGACTTTTAAAAATATCTGAATAGAAGTCCTTTTCTGGATATGTTTTGTACATATTTCTCCTACTCTGTGGCTTGTCGTGTTCACTTCTACAATGGGGTCTTTTTTTTAATGAGCAAAAAAACTTTTTAATTTGATGAAATCAAATTTGTCAAATTTTATGTCCAAGATTCAGAAACATACTCTCTTTTGCTTTCTTATACAAGCTTTTCAGTTTTAGTTTTTATAATTATCCCAATTAGTTCTATGATACTTTATTTTTAAAGAGATGTATTTGTGTATATATGTATATGTATATATTTGTGCGCACACACACATATATATGGTTTCTTTCACATTACATTCAAGTGCCTTGTTACCATTTTTCATTGGTACACTTGAAAAAGATGAAAAATGTATAACACATGATGTTGGTGATTGGGTAGGGAAATGCCAAGATATGCTGCTGTAGGTGCACATGCATGCAGGTTTTGGATGTTGACTGGGGGGCTGTTCTGCAGGAGAAATCAAAAGCTTAAAAATTGTTAATTCCCAAGACCACATGGGTCCACATCAAGAAGTTGATTCTGTGAAAGTAATCCTGGGTGTGTGCCCAAATTTAGTTTCAAGCATGTGTTATCACAGCTTTTTTAAAAAATCAGGACAAAGAAAGCATGGAAACAGTCTACAATAGTGGATTGTTTCAATGATCACATACCAGTGCTATGGAACGCTGTTTAAGCCACTGCCATACAATATTTAGTGCTATCAGTGATGTTCATATACATTTTTAAGTGAAAGACAAATTATGAAACTCAGCTTATGGGTTGAATGCTTTTTGATCTGTGTGCCCACATGTAACTGCCTCCATTCTTACCCTAGAATGCCGTGCTTACTTGTGTTTCTAAAGTCCTTACAATGCACGTGTATTACAGGAAAAACTATATATTTAAGATTTTGACTGTAGAAGAATAGAAAGTGTGAGGGAAGGGGAAGCCTTGTGGTAACTGATAACTGGCAGGGGAACGTGTTATGGTGAGAACTCTTGTAGCACGCTATAAAATGTCTTAAAGTTGACATCTCTTTGCTGCTTTTATGCTTTCAATGTGTTCCTTTGAGTCTAGGCCTTTATTCTCCTGTATGACTGAAGAAGGGGGCCTACCTTGTTCCCTGCCTACAAGCAGAAGGCACGACAGAGAAGTGTTACCATCTAAATCATGTCTCTCACTGCCTAGTGGGCAGTCACTGTCACTGGAGCCACAATGCCTGGAGTCAATTAGAATTTAGTTTAGGGAGATTTCTATATCGACTCCGATTCCCATTGGATGGAGACGGAAGTAGATGTGAACAAGAGACACTTAGTGATGTAGGGAAGGAGGTATGCAGACCCAGAGGAGCACCAGTAGGTGAGGCTCTAAATAGACTTGGGGATAAAACCATGGTAGGCTTCCTGGCATTCTGCCAAAGCCAACTCAGGCGTGGTGCAAAGGTGCCGCTCCTAGAGGACTGTGTTCAGGTCTTTTCGGACAGGTGTGGGCCTATGTCAAGCTTATGACTTGTGGGGAAGAGTAATCAAAACAGGCAGACTTGTTCGACCATTACTAAGGCACTCTCATCCACAGTGCTTGGGCTTCAGGGCCCTGAGGGCACACATTGAACCCAGCATGAGAGCCCTGGGCTCCAGGAGCCTGGAGCTAGTAAAGTGCAGGGCACAGGTGCCAGTGCCTGTCCAACTCTGAAGGTCGAACTCTGCTGAAGTTCCTGATCTCATTCACCTTCATCTTTCAAACACTCTCTTACACCTTTTTAGCAGAAAATTCATTTGTAGATAAAATGCATCTTGGGGCCTAAGTTGTCCAAATGAGCATCTTGTTAGTCTTTTAGGGCTGCTGAAACAAATAGACCGTAAACTGGGTGGTTTAAAATAACAGAAACAGGGGCGCCTGGGTGGCTCAGTCAGTTAAGCGTCCAGCTTCAGCTCAGGTCATGATCTCAGAGTTGATGGGTTCGAGCCCCACATCGGGCTCTGTGCTGACAGCTAGCTCAGAGCCTGGAGCCTGCTTCGGATTCTCTATCTCCCTCTCTCTCTGCCCCTCCTCTGCTTGCTCTGTCTCTCTCTGTCTCTCAAAAATAAATAAAAAACATTAAATACTAAAATAAAATAACGAACTTATTCTTCTCACTCCTGGAGGACAGAAGTCCAAAATCAAAGTGTCATCAGGGCCACGTTGCCTCTTTTAGCTTCCGGTGGCTCCTGGAAAATCCTGGTGCTCCTTGGCTGGCAAATGCGTCACTCTAACCTCTGCCTCCATTGTCAGGTGGCCTCCTTCCCTGGGCATGTCTGTGTCTGTATATGTGTCTTCTCTTTTTAGAAGGACACCAGTCATTGGATTTAGGGCCCGCTCTAATCCGATGTGATTATCTTAACTAACCACATCTACAAAGACCTAGGAATCACCTATTTCCAAATAAGGTCACATTCACAGGCACTGGGGGTTAAGACTTGAATATATTTTGGGGGAGGACACAATACAACCCATTATAAGCATATGCACTACAAGAGTCACCATCGAAGTGTCCTTCGTGGCTGCTATGTTGTACCGGTAAATTGAAGGTCATTCTTCTTATTTGCATTTCTGGCCCCTATATCTACCATGTCTTTCGTTCCTAAGATGACTCTGAGAAATGTCCTGGGCCCTTCTGAGGAATTCGTAACAGAGATAGTTAAAGGGTTTCTATAGTCATAGAGACAGAATGTTCAGCTTGAGGGTTTGAGAAAGTTGGAGCACTGGCAGCATTTGGAGGGAAAGTGGATGCGAGAGAATGGTGGGGAGACTGAGGGATGGCACCCCTGGATGTGGAGCTGACCTGGGCAGGTGTCAGGGCTGGGCTACTAGAAGATGAGGGTACAGAGAGGGATGAAGAACAAGACATTGAGCCCAAGCAAACAGAAATGTAGCAAGCCCGGCCCGGTTGGAAGCAGGAGTGGATTCCCAGGACTATAGGAAATGAGGCACGTTTTGACAGACGCACAAAGAAGGCAGCAGCTTGTTGTGTACCCCCAGTCTATCAGCCCAGCCCCTCCACTCCCCACTCTGCAGGCTGGATCTGTCCAATGTCTCCTCACTCTGTCCACGAAGACCCTATCCCAACCCCTACCGTCTCTCTCCTAGACACCCAGTTCCTTCTTCCTCTTGGGCCAGCCCACGCTGCTCTCCACAGAGCAGCTACGTTTTCTTAAAGGTATAATTTATTGACAAGTTGGTTTTCATACAACACCCAGTGCTCCTCCCAGCAAGTGCCCTCCTCAATGCCCATCACCCACTCTCCCCTTCCCCCATTCCCCATCAATCCTCAGTTTGTTCGCTGTATTTAAGAGTCTCTTATGGTTTGCCTCCCTCCCTCTCTAACTTTCTTTTCCCCTTCCCCTCCCTCATGGTCTTCTGTTAAATTTTTCAAGATCCACATATGAGTGAAAACATATGGTATCTGTCCTTCTCTGACTGACTTATTTCACTCTTCATTATATTCTCCAGTTCCATCCACGTTGTTGCAAATGGCCAGATCTCATTGTTTCTCGTTGCCAAGTAGTAGTCCATTGTATATATGAAGCACATCTTCTACATTTTAAAAACATAGACTGAAGTCACTGTATGATCTGGCCCCTGCCTGTCCATCCTCGGTCATTACACTTTAGCCGCTTCTACTTTCTTTATGTTCTTCGAGCATGCCAACCTTCTTACTGCCTCACAGCCTTTGCACCTGCTGGTCTCACTGCCTGACGCTGTGCCCAACAATCAGTGTCTGCTGCTTGGCCTCTTCTCCTGGGAATAAGCTTCTGTTGTCCTCTAATTTAAATGGTGCCTCCCCATCACTCTCTATCCATCATCCAATTTTATTTTATTTTATTTATCACATTACTTCATGAAACTATTAAGTTTATTGGTTCCAGTGGTTCTCAACCTGGAGTAATTTTGCCCCCAAGGCACATTTGGCGATGTCCTAAGACATTTTGGGTATGGTGACTTGGGAATAGGGAGGGTCCTACTGCATCTAGTGACTAGAGGCCAGGGTGCTGTGGAACACCCTACAAAGCACTGGATAGCCCCCAAAACAAGCCTTTGGCTCTAAATGCCAATAGTGCCAAGGTTAAGAAACTGACTTATTTGTTGTTTTTCTATTATCTCCATGCTTAACCTTGTCCTTATTTTTTTATTAAATTTGTTTTAATATTTATTTATTTTTGAGGGAGAGAGAGACAGACCATGAGCAGGGGAGGGGCAGAGAAAGAGGGAGACACAGAATCTGAAGCAGGCTCCAGGCTCTGAGCTGTCAGCACAGTGCCCAACCCGGGGCTCGAACCCACAAACTGTGAGATCATGACCTGAGCCGAAGTCGGCTGCTTAACCAACTGAACCACCCAGGCACCCCTTAACCTTCTCTTTAAATGTACATCCCATAAGAGCAAAGACCTGTTCTGGCATGTGTTTCTTTCACTGCTCTACCTCTGGTCCCCAGAACAATGCCCAAGCCATGGTTGGTGCTCACAAAATCATTAATGGATAAATGAATGAATGAATCAATCAATCAATCA
Source organism: Suricata suricatta (assembly GCF_006229205.1). Lineage (NCBI taxonomy): Eukaryota > Metazoa > Chordata > Mammalia > Carnivora > Herpestidae > Suricata > Suricata suricatta. Next base: position 7,414,802 of record NC_043717.1, on the reverse strand, counting down.
ATGGCTTCAAGCCCTGGATCTGCCCTTTGCTAGCATTTTGAACTTGGGGACAATTGCTTAACTATTCCAACCTTCAGTTGCTTCCTGTGTGAAATAGACATCGTAAGGTGCCGGCTGTAGAGTTACTGTGCCAACTGAGTGAGAAACCTCCTCAGACATCGACCAGCACACTTGGTAGGTAGCAAGTCTGTAGCTCACAGTGGCTCTTCCTGCTGTTGCGCTCCCCTTGCCCTAAACTTTTGCCCCCATGTCCTTTTTCCTTGTCCATGTTTAGAAAAGAAAACAGTCTTCTCCCAGCCAGCTTGGCTTGAGATTGCCATCCCAGCTTTGTGCTCTCCTCTCGCCTTACCTCTCTAGCCATGGTCAAATTCTCTGTCCCGGTCAAGTGGAGGGAATATTCTTTCTGCTGTAAACTGTGACATCTTTCTTAGAGCGTGCTCTCACAAGAGATACTCACATGTCTCTAAGTGAATTAAGCTACTATTGACCTGGTTCAACCCTAGTCTTAGGCAGTCTCTGTGTCTCTGGATCTCAGGGGTCAGTCACATTGTGACCTTTTGCTTCCCCTCCCCCCCCCCAGGATGCTTTCCTGACCCACCTTGAGAGGATATAAAGATTTTTCTTCTTCTTCTTCTTCTTCTTCTTCTTCTTCTTCTTCTTCTTATTATTATTATTATTATTATTATTATTATTTTGCAGATTGCTAGAAGAATTTATTTTTATGTATTAATTCAGGGAAGACTGGTATCTTTACAAAATTAAATCTAGGGAATGGTTCTTCATTTCTTCAGGCCTTCTGTAGTACTTTTTGGCAAAATTTTTTAGCCCATTCACACACACATATATATTGTTAATGCAAACATCTTACTAAACTGATTCATAGCTCTTTTTTAATAAAAAAATTTAAAGCTTTAGTGAAGCTGTAATTTACATACTATACAATCCACCTGTTGTAAGTGTGCAGATCAATGATGTTTAGTAGATTTGTGCAGTCACCAGCACAAACCAGTTGGGAGCACTTCCATCCAGAATTTCCCTCCTACGGGTTTGCTGTCAGTCCCCATGCCTGTGCCCAGACCCAGGTCCCCACGATCTCTCTGCTCTCTATCCCTATAGATTTACCTTTGCCATGAGTTTCATGCAAATCCAGTAGCCCTTTCATTGTTTTTGTGGCAATTACAAAGGTGATTTTAATTTTTGTGATTGTTGCTGGTTTCAAAGTAAACTATTAATATTCATAGTTTTTGCTAGATCTAAAGATGTTATTTGTATCCTTTAATAGTTCCAAAAATAACATCAGCTTTTATTGTCAAGTTTATAGTTTCCATGTTTCATTTTTCTTTGATCCAGTAATTTTTTTTAGAATGTTACTTCTTTTTCATTTTTAATTTTCAGACATGAGAGGCTTATCTTTTTGGGTTTTGTTTTTATTTTTTATAATTGTGTCTTTAAAAACATTAATTTTACTTTGTAAATTCATCACGAGCTGACCTTTTACTTGAACTCTATAGAAAAGTTGCAAAGACTTACAAAGAGTTCCTATAGACTGTGCACCCAGCCCCATGGCCTCTGACGCTGTCTTTTCATATTACTGTTCTCTGATCCTCTTTCTCATTCTTCTGGCGGGCCAGGCCCTTCAGCTGCTAAAAAGCAAAATTTTAATTTAGTATGAACAGAGAATACCATATGTGTAAACAATAAGAAAGAAAGAGGTCCAGGGAGGGGGTAGAAGTAAAGCCACACTGCTGTCTCCAGGATTGTCGCATACTTTGGGAGGCCTAGTGCAGAATGAAAACGTGGAGTCCCTTGATCAAGACCTAAGGATTTTGAGATGACGACAGCAGAGTATTAAACAGTGCAAAGCCCTGGTGGCTGCCCAGGTCGCACACCCATGAAGACAGACCTCGCTGTTCCTACCAATATGTCAACTTTCTCCATCATCCAAATACCTCCTAGTTAAGTCAGGGGAATGTCTTCTCCAGCCGAATCTGCTCTTGTATGAGTTTTTCTAGAACCACACTCAAAGTCACAAGCTTTGCAGTTTGTTCACCTCCTAAATGTTAGTCCAAAGGCTTTGAGGTGAGGACAATGGTATTACTACCCTGAAATGGCAGCAAAGCTAATTCTAAAATAACATCCACATTAACTCACACAGGCTGATATTTTCTTTGCTGAAGACCAGGCAAATGGAGTGTTGGTTTTGGGTGCCTTCCAGTAATACTTACAAGTAGCCAAGAATGCTTGGGCTCTTGGAAATCGTACCTCATGCCCAGAGGCTCTTGATGAATATATATATATTTTTAACTAGGTTTACTCATTTAACTTGTCCAAATGGGGCACTTTCCCGAGGGAACCCATCAGCCAGTCATTTCTGATGAAATCACAAAAGAACCAATGAGGAAATGAACTATGAAAGCTGGTGGTAAGCTGGGATTTTGAAAGGATCTGGGAAATACACAGCTGGAAATTGGTTTTGCTTCATTTATTTATCAATCTTCTACAGCATTGTAGTTTGAAATTTGAGGGCATGTATTTGCTTAGCTGGGCTGGTCAGATAGCTGTGTGCCCAGATTGACTGACAGTGTGAGCCACACACCTGTGGTGTGGCACATGCTCCCTTCCTTGCTTGGGTCCTATCCGTCAGGTCAGAGGATGTGCTCCAGTTCTGGGGCTACTTTCTCCTCTTCCTGCAGCACGGGCACGGGCTTTTCTAGACAATGGGGTCCCATCAGATATGAGACATGGCCATCTCTCTCTTCTGTCCCTTGTGCCGCATGGGTGGTGCCCCACTGGCTTCTGGGAACTGACATCAGAGAGCAAACGGCAGATGCCTACTGAGAATGACGTGGGAGAAGCCTTTCGCTCGCCTCCGTTCCCTTCCCCACGTGTACATGCCGTGTGCTCCTGGCTACTTTACATCCCGCCACCCTCAGACCTTAGTTCCTGGGGTGCAGACGGGTCCCTCGCTCAGAACGTCGGGCTGTGTTCTATAGGATTGGGTTTACTAGAAGCCTGCAAGAGACTTGAGGCAAGAGACTACTTAGGAGACTCTATTAGCACTCTGTGGAGAGGCTATGAGCATAAGGTAAATATATATGTTTATAATTAAATATATGATTATATTACATAGTTTGTCATATGTAACTGTATAAAACTAAATAGATATAATTATATATACCTATAGAAATAAATTTAAAATATAAATTGTATATATTATAATTAATACATAGTATACATAAACAAACACACATGTATATGAACAAATACTACAAGGGGACATAACATCCTCACATTTCAGAATACAGTGCTGTTGAAGCTTGCTAACTAATCATGGTCCCTAACTCAGCTTCTCCAAAGGCAATGGATATTCTGAGGTCTATGACTATGGATTAGCTTGCCTCATTTTGTACTTTCTATAAACAGGATTATACAGTATGTACTGTTTGGGGTCTGATTCTTTTGCTTATCGTTATATATGTCAGTTCGTCCACAACGCCACATTCACCTGCAGTCTACGCTTCTCTGTTGCTCTGCCGCATGTCCTCCTGTGTATGTGTCATAAGCAACCCCTTCTCCAGTTGATGTCTGCTGGTTTCCACTGGCCAGGTTCAAGGCTTATGATTGAAGTGAGGGGTGTCATCCTTACGGCCAGGGTGTATCCTGTTGGAGCTCCAGCAGGATAGGACTGAATGTCCTAGTCAACTTGCCACCTTGTTTAGGTGGCTGCAGTCTGCATTGCGTCCTCTAAACCCTTTAAGGCCAGGACAACTAGAATTTAAGGTCATCTGGTTCAACAAACGCATTCCAGGAAATCCCTGGCTATAGGACTGCAATGTCCCTTCTGATAAGTGTTTCTTACTTTCTTGCCTACTCATACATATCATTAATAGTTTTAAAATATGTTATCTAACATTCCTAGTTGTTTTCCATGGAAGGTTGTCTGGATATTTATTCTGCCTTTCTGTAAGAAACCTATATAAATAGGTTCCTTTAAAAAGCGCCTTGGGGGGCACCTGACTGGCTCAGTCAGTTAAGCGACCGACTTCGGCTCACGTCATGATCTCACTATTCGTGGGTTCGAGCTCCGCATCGGACTCTGTGCTGACAGCTAGCTCAGAGCCTGGAGCCTGCTTCAGATTCTGTATCTCCCTCTCTCTCTGACCCTCCCCTGCTCGTGCTGTCTCTGTCTGTCTCTCAAAAATAAAAATAAATAAAAAACATTAAAAAAAATTTTTTTAATGTGCCTTGGTCTGTGAGACCAACGCGTCTGTTATAAAACTTATGAAAGATATGTACACTAATATTTCTCAACTTATACAAGTACACCAAAGAGATTGTAGTGTTTTGCTAAATTTGTTTTCCTCTTCTTCTCGTGAAGAGTAAATAGGTCCACTTCAAAGATTTAGACTTATTCCTTTTTAATATTTCCTTCAAAATCATTTTGAGTGACTCAGGCAAAAAAAAATTTTTTTTTTTTGAGGAGCTGCTTTTTACACAATTTTGAGGTAGGCCAGAGATGGCAGTACAAGAGACAGGAGTAAAAGGAAGGGAATTGGGAAGGTTACCATTCGGGGGACCCGGAGAAAGTGCTAAGTTTGGAGGAGGAATGGAGTTCGGGGTTCTTCTTGAGCGCGTCTTATGCACTCAAGGTCTGAGCTGGGCGCAGGGCATGGACAGTGCAGACAGGTGCTCGCAGTGCGGTATGGGAGCAGACATGCGCAGTGTGTGAACTCGGATGGGAACGCCTACATGAGTTGCCTGTAGGGACATGCATAGACCAGAGCTGCTGACTCCATGTAGCTGATAAGCACTCGACACTTGATACATATGTGGCTGATGCGAGCGACAACTAAGTTTAATTTTACGTAATTATCCTGACGTTAAATTTGAACTTCAATAAAAACACTATGCTGTTTCGTTTTCTGGAAAACCTTTAAAGATGCTTGCTGAAACTCAGGTATGTCAGCCTACTTTCCAACTGTATATTTTATGAAATCTAAATCCAGACCAAGTATTTCTCATGAAAATCTCTTGTCCCAACTGAGATAAGCTGTAGCAATGTAAAGTGTCTTATTAACAATTAAGTTTACGTTGATTATGTAGTGAAGTGATACTATTTGGGGTATTTGGGCGAGATAAAATGGATAGTTATAATCAGTTTCACCTGCTTATTTTTACTTTTTTAATCTGGCTATCAAAACACTTCAAATTACACGCGTGGCTTGTAGCATGTTTCTATTAGGCAGTGCTACTCAAGGCAGAAGGTTGGCACAGAAAGTGGAAGTGTCTTGGCAACTTTGGCAAATGAACCTCTCTGAACCCAAGTTCCCGTATCACCTACACTTCTTACCCTGTCAGAGTCATGAGAGGGCAAAATTAGATTCGCATGCAAAGCCCATGTAGACACAGGAGCAACTGGTTCAGTAACCGGCTGTCATTATTCTTATCTTTAAAGAGATAAAGTGGAAGAGACCAAGTTGCAAAAAAGGGAGGAAACAGAGACTTCCTGCATTTATAACATATGTAACGGTATGAGCAGTTAGAAGGATCAGGAACCTAAGGATCAGTGGGCAATGAAGAGCACTGTGCAGCAGAGCAGCAAATGGGATTGAGAAAGCTGAAAAGAGATGGCAGGTGAGGGGTGCATGCCGTGGAACCGGAAGAATGTTCGAAGCTGGAAAGCCAGCTTTGACGTGGCCATGAACAGCCTGGATGAAGGTGGGGAGCCAGCTCACCCACCATGCCTCTTTTCCGCATCTGCAGAATGATACTCCTTTGGGGTCATTCATTTAACTCGGTGGAAAGAGGTGGAAGGTAACTTGTTCATAACTGTTGGTTTTGCTTTGTACAGGAGGCTTGTTGTGGTCAAGGAAAAAGCCATGACGTTTCTCAAGGTAGGTTGGAGGGAATTCAGATGAAATATTGAAGAAAATGAACAGTGTATATATACAAAGAGGAATGAACTTGTGAAAGAAGGCGTTGGCAAACTCTTTAGCTTTGCAGTTGAACTTGCTGAGCAGTAACTGGAGATAAATAAAAAAAAAAGGAGGATTTGGCTGAGATTCGTTAACTTTTATAAACAGGTAGGAACATCCTGTGCCTTGTCCCTTCTAATTCTAGCTTATGAATAATTGTTTGGGATTTAGGACACCTGTCTCTTGGCCTTTTAATATATTGTTATCTGTACCCCTTGTTTATCTGTGATTTAGTTTCAGTTTTCATGTCTGTGTGTTTAGACCATCAGTAGAATTAATCACATGAGCTTAAAATGCTGAACAAGAAAAGCCCAGCAAGAAATATTTGAATTGAATGCATAGTGATTTCTATTAAAATAAAAGTAAATAATCTTGCCTTACCCGGAGGGCAAAGAGTAAAATGTGTAAATGTTCTTCTTTGCAAGACAGTTCCACTGTGGTCTTTGTTTTTCCAGAAAGAGGTTATGCTTTTTATATCTTAAGGTGGAATTCATTTTACGTGTACACAGTGTGTAAATAAAGATGAGAGATTTCGCTGTGTATATCAGAAAACTGAAACTAATGATCGTTTAAGACGATAGGAGACAGTTGTTTTCTTTTTAAAGGAGGCTGGCATGGCGGCCCCACATCTACCTGAGACCCAGGCTCCTTCAATCTCAGTCCTCCATCTTCTCAACACGTATCTTTCCCCTCAAGGGCACTTCATGGTCTAAGATGACTGTCACTGGCAAAAGTAAGAAAATGGAAAAATGCCAAGTGTTGATGAGAACGTGGGGGTTCTGGGACTCTTCATGCACTGTCAGGTATAGACAGCAGCAGCCGTTCTGGAAACCAATCTTGAAACACTTGGTGAGATTGAAGCACCTTATTCTATGACCACTTCCACTCCTGAGTGAATGAAGTGCAGAGAAATTCTTACGTAGGTCCATAAAGAGCAACATGGGTGGCAGTAGGGAATTTCAGGCACTGGAGGAATGGATAAGTCACATGTGGTGGACACGCACTGTGAAACACGATGCAGCAGTTAGAAACAGCGGTTCGGATAGACGCATAGCAACATGGTTAGATGGTTTTAAAAAGGGTTGATTCTGGGGCGCCTGGGTGGCTCAGTCAGTTAAGCGTTCGACTTTGGCTCAGGTCATGATCTCTCAGTTTGTGAGTTCAAGCCCTGCATCGTGCTCTGTGCTGACAGCTCAGAGTTTGGAGTGTGCTTTTGATTCTGTGTCTCCTTCTCACTCTGTCCCTCCCCTGTTCTCTCTCTCTCTCTCTCTCTCTCTCTCTCTCTCTGAAAAATAAACATTTAAAAAATAATAAAAAGGGTTGATTCCCTATCCTCTTCTAGTGTTCAGTTGTTGAACTTGACTATTTGTTCCAAGAGTTTATTCCTACAGGGAGTCTCCCAATTACAGAGCTTCTAATTCCTTTGCTGATCTAGCCATATTGGGTGCTGAAGAATTAAGGATGCTGTGGAAACAGAAGTCCCTCAACTACACCAAAGGCCATAAGCTATGGCAGTCATCCTGAGGGGGCTTGCCCCCCTGTCACCAACTCACCTGACTGCTGACTCCCACCTGGGTCCATGCCCTTTCTCTTTGCACAGTACCTCGTACTCATCCCTGTGCTGGGGTAACTCTCATTATATTGTACCATGCTTGCCTGTTTCCTCTTTTAATGTGCCTTTCCCACTAGATTATGGGGTAAGCACCACGTCTCAGTCTTCTTTCCCTGCTCCTTGTCCCAAGTGTCTGGATCACAACAAGTGGTCAGTAGATGTTTTCTGAACAAGAGCATGAATGAATGAACGAATGAATGGCCTGGCTAGGAACCTTCCAAGAAATCTACTCATACTGTTTCACTGGATAGCACCTCGTGACCTTGCAATGCCCAGGGAAGGGAGACTGGAGAGTCAGCATCTTAGCTGAATGCATTGTTCTACTCAAAACACAAGGAAGCAGGGGGAGCATGAACAGCCACCAATCCCTTCTGCATAAATTAATTATAGCCTCTTATACCTGAACCCCCTGAATGCAAGCTGCCCACACAAGTGCTGGCTGGTCATATCCTTTCTCAGATCAGTGACTGCTCAGCAGTGTGATACATTTGGATCCTAGCCTAAAGTCACATGTCCAGCCTACTCACAACTAGTCCTGATCTGCCCAACCCATGTGGCATTTTCTATCTCCTCTACTTCTTACTACTCTACTAGCTTATTTTTGGACAATGGGGCTCATCTTAGGTCCTACCATTGGGCACTGTCTGAATTAGTTGGCTTCCAATTGAAGGCACTGTTGTATTTAAAAATGGGTGACTTTGAGCAGTAAATCCAACTCAGCTTGCGGAGCTGCCCCTCTGGGGGAGGCACACAGAGACAGATGCCAGTGGAACAAAGTCAGTTGTTCTGACTTTGGAGCCGTGATGTTTCCTAAGTTATGTGCACTCCTGGAGGGATCCACTCGTTGAGTGGAAAGTAGTGTCGAATCTAGAGTTACATGATGACTGTGCTTTCTCATGGCTTCTGTCCTTCTTTCCCTCCCTATGCACTCTCCATATGCCCCACTCACGTCTTGAAGAGCGCTCATATTTGACCTCAAGGCAAATACACTGGCATGCTATGTAGCTCCTTTCTGAATCCCCACTCCTCCAATACTACCTTCCACTTTGCTCAGGTGTCTTGTGGGTGCTGCAATCCTGAACTGAATAGAGAGAGAGAAGTCCAACAGTCCCACAGAGGAGAGACACATGAAATGCTGCCATAACACAGTAGAGGGTTGGCTGCCCAGATTTCAGGCTGAGACAGACTGAATTTCTCAATCACAGGGCAGACAGGAGGCAAGAGATGGAAGAATGTTCTCAAATACTTGAAAGGACCTCACCACTACCTTTAAAAAGCCATTTTGGTCAACTTAGGAGAGTCCAGCTCTTGGCGGCACAATGCATTATCTTCTGCTATGTCACCACAGGATTCTAGAAAGTGAAAGAAAATTCATTGTAGGGTGCTCACCATACAAAATTGTAAATTTGAATACCATCCTGGTCGAGCCTTTATGGGAAGAAATGGCTGCTTTCTAAGATTTGGGAGATCAGAACATCATGCTAAACCTCATAAAAATTTGATGAATCAATGTGGAATGAATTTTCAAACTAAAACGACACAGTTACTCTTGTATTCCTATTCTGATTTTCCTTGACCAGAGCTGAAATAAATTCGGAAAGAGTTTTCAGAGGATTGGGAAGGAAGAAGCACAAGGATGCCATTATGACACCATACAAATAAAGCGAAAGGTCACTTTCCCACATCATCTCAAGGTTTGATGTTAATCTGAGGCAAACATGGCTTGATTTTTTTTTTTTTTTTTATGGAGAGGGCACCGTTGTGGGTGGAGGAGCGATGCGGCAGTTCACTTTGACTCAGATGTGACTCAGCTCAGGTCATATCTCTTAGCTGAAATTTCAGAGAAAATTAGATGTGTGCGATGTTACAAGTTGCATTCTTTTTCAACTGTTTTTAAAAGCACAAGAAGGAAATGTGCAGCCTACCATGTGCCAAAAGGCTGGTAGACACTTTTGCTTTCTGTGTGCCCCTGCTTCCTTCCATGTCTTATAAATAAAAGATTTTTACAAAAATATGGAAAATATCCTTGTCCTAAATTAGGAAAGCAGATTTGCTTTAATTTCCTTCACTGCAACTTGGCAAGTGGGTAAAAGAAAATATTTTGACTTCCAGAGACACTGTAGTCCCTCCTCCAGGCTCCCTTCCAGCCCTGGCTTCTGGGCAGTCTGTAGGGCGTCCTATCTGGCCAGTTCCTGGTCAGAATGATCCATTCCTTCTTGACAGAGGCCCCTGGTTCTCAGCCCCCAGAGCCTTCAGGAGGGATGCTTCACTACCTTCAAGCAGTCTGAACTTCAGTCACGTCTTTTGGCTCCATCCTTAGCCTCCAAGAGAAGAATGGAGTTCCCTTGATAACGTTCTGCTGAGCTGTCCTGCACACAAGAAAAAGCCTTTCATCATCTTTGATGGGTGTTTGCAAAACCTGGTTGTAATGGCTAAGAAAAAGTCTGCCTCGGATAAATCTGGAGAAAACAATGTAGTGAGGCAAATCTGTCAAGCCCACCACCTCCTTCATAGCAAATGTGCTAGGTTCTCGGAGTCCCAAAGTGAACACTATAAATGCCTCCTGGCTTCAGATAGCTAATAGTTTAAGACGTAACACAGATCTTTCCCTCTCCCTCTTGCTCTCGCCCCACACTCACGATCTTGCTTTTTCTCAATGTTTTTACAAGCAGCTTTATTATTATTTATTATTTATTATTATTATTATTTATTATTACAAGCTATAGCCTACCTTCCATGACATTTCCATCATTTAAGTGTACGATTCAATAATAGAAAATTTACAGAGTTGTGTAACCATCGCAATTCAGTTTTCAAACATTTCCATTTGCCCAGTAACACCCGTATGCTCATTAGCAGTCACGCCCATTCCTTCCATCCACCTGTCCTCAGACACTGGAAACGACTTTGTGTCTAAAGATTTGCCTATTTTGGACCTTTCATATAAATGGAATTCTAAATACAACACCTGATCCTTCTTTGTCTGGCTGCTTCTTTCGCTTCCCGTAAGCTTTGAGGTTCCTCATGTTGTAGTATGTATTAGTACGTCATTCCTTTTTATTCCTGAAGAATTTTGTTGTATGGATATGCCACATTCTGCTTACCCATTCACCAGTTGGGGGACATTCGGACTGTTTCTGTCTGTTGGCTCTTAGGAATGCTGCTGCTATGAACATCTGTGTACCAGGCTTTGAGACGGCATGCATTTTAGTTTATCATATAGATACCCAAAAGTGGGATTGCTGGGTGAGATAGAGATATTTAAACAAGTATTTATAACAAAGTGAGTTAAGGGCAGCAAGATTTAATCTAGAAGTCATGCAGTATTTTATTTCCTCTAGTCAGGGAACATAGGGTGAGCACTGATCTGCAAATTTGAAAATACACGTTCAAATTCTTTCTCTCCTTAGTAATTAGATGAACTCAGGGCAAATGGCTTTATCTCTCTGATTCTCTGTTTTCTTATTATAGCATGATGATGGTAATATCTATAGTCACTATTATCATGAGAATTAATTTAAATAAAATTTTTAATTGCGTGACCCATAGACAGTATTTAAGGATTTAGCATATAGCACGGTGACTATAGTTAATGATACTATATTGCATATCTTAATGTTGTTAAGAGAATAGATCTTAAAATTTCTCATCACAAGAAAAGATTGTAACTATGGTGATGGATGTTAACTAGACTTATCATGGTGATCATTTCACAACATACACAAATATCAAAACATTATGTTGTACACCTTAAACTAAGATGTTATGTGTCAGTTATATCTTAATAAATAATAAAACCTACTTGAAAAAATAAAAGTACACAGGGGTTTCAGAGAAAGATTTTTAAAGATATTTATACAATATCTTTGAAAAATCCATATATTCTGCTCTAGGGAACTGAATTTAAACTAAGCTGATCCTAGCCAGTATGGCTTTATTCAGGCAACTCTCAGTTTGAAAGACTCCAGGGGAAGAAAGTTTGAATTTCCAAATACTCAAGCGAGTTGGACCTACTTTTTGTTGAGAACAGGCCGGCCTGAGGATGGATGTGCCTTCCAGAACTGCTCTTGTCTTCTGAGATCCTCCATAGTAGGTATTATTAGAGACCACTGATAGGGAGAGTCAAGTGATGCTCCTATGCAGGCCTGGTCCTCTATCTGGACTGGAAGGACGGTGGTTTTCAAGAGTAAGTTGCAGGTGTATTTCCTGCCATCAGCTCTGATGACAAACTAATGCTCTCCCTGGTGATTGAATCTACAGAATCTAAATGGAAAATTTGTCTTGCCTTTGAGGCAAACAATGCATTCCTTAACCGAACTCATCAAATTTGGTGTGTAGAAGGTAAGCCAAATACTCATTCATTCTCTTAGTCCATCAACGAGCATTCATTAAGTTCACTAGGTGCATCTACCTTACTAGATATTGGGGATACAGCAAATAAGAAAAGAACTTCTGCCTCTATGGATTTTACTCTCTAGCACAGGGCGCTGTAGGGAAGTAATGATAAATACATAGTACAATTACACCTAAGGGCAATGATGAAGTTAGATCAGACTAAGAAATGGGAGTGACTGGAGAAGAGGGGATGCTGCTTTAGATGGGACAGTCAACAGAAACGTTCAGAGATGGAGATTTGTTCCTGGACCATGAGCTCTGCTGTGTGGGTGATGGCGAGACCCTGCCTGATCTTACTCCCCGCTGCCTCTCCAGTGGTTTCTTCTGCAACTCTTGTCCTTAGTCACTACACAGCTGTCACAGTGGGCTTCTTGCTCCTTGAATATGTTATTCATTCCTTCCTCAGAACCTGGTTCTTCTCTCTACTTGGAAAGATCTCCACATGGTGGGCCCTTTCTTTGGTCAAGTCTCTTCCGGAAAAACTGGACTTGGATGGAGCTATGCTGGTTTTAAAGCATGGTCTGTGAGCAGAAGTAACATGTGTCATTCATAGCCAAGGTATGTTAAGAGGATGGCACCTCAACTTGGAGGACCTGCCACCAGCAGGAGTCCACAAGTAACTATAAGAAGCAGAGCTTAAACCCCCAAGCCCAAGTTGAACACCTGGCATGGGGTTCCATGGTTAATTTGTTGCCTGATTGCAATCTAATCTACTGTAATATGACCCAGCCAAACAGTGGAGAAACTGTTATCCACCATTAAAAACGAGGAGACTAAGGCACAAAGAGATAATAATTTACCTAAGTTCACAGAGCTAGTAAGCAGAACTGAGATTTGAGCCAGGTAGTTTGGCTCCTAGTTCTGTGCTCTAACCCTTATGGTAAACTGCACGAGGAGCACAGAGGAAAACACCTAAATATAATTAGGAAATTTCTGGCCCAAGGGAGCTGTTCAGGGTCAGTACATATAGCAAGGCCTCATTAAGTGTTCAGTGAATAAGCACATCTTTTTAAGGGGCAGTATATTCAATTTCTTTGTCTGAGTAACAAAATACTGCAAATGCAGTGCTTGAAATGGCACCCATTGATAATCTCACAGTTTCTGTGGGCCGGGAGTCTAGGCACACCTAGCTGGATCCTCCACTCAGGATCATACAAGACTGCAGAGAAGGTATCGTCCTGAGCTCAGGAATCCTCTTCCATGCTCATGGTGTTGGCAGAATCTAGTTTCTTATCATTGCAGAACTAAGGTCCCTCTTTCTTGCTGGCTGTCAGCCAAGGGCTGCTGTCAGTTTCTAGAGGTCTCTCACAGCTCCTTGCCATGTGGCCTTCCCACAGGCCCTCTGCCAACATGGCAGCCCCCTTCTATAAGACCAGCAAGAGAGAGTCTTTCTCCAGTCAGCTGCCATGGAATCTTACAGAGTGGAATGTAATCATGGAAGCAGCAGCCCATCATCTTTGCCATATAAGTTAACCTAATCAAAGATTACTTTATATTCTGCATTACATTCCCAGATCCTGCGCACGCTCAAGGGGAGAAGGCTATAGAGTAATTACGAGGTGGTGGGAGTCTTGCATGCTATCTTTGAAATTCTATCTCCCACAGCAATGAGCAAAGAGAAACTGGTATACTTTCCCCGAGTCAATCAAATTCATTGGCTACTGACTTTTTAAATGTAGAACCCAGTCCTGGAGTCTGTGGAGAGACTCAAAGTTAATAGTCCATATAAGTCTCATCTCAAGGGAAAATGAGGGAGTTAAGAGAAAACACATAAATCACACTGAACCCATGCATTACAGACATGGCTAAATGGAAGTATTCCGTAGGGTCCCTGGGGTGAATGGAATTGGCAGTTTCAAGATATGCAATGCAAATTTTCCAGCACCCTTTTTAAAAGCCAGTTTTACTGAGGAATAATTAATGTATAATAAATTGTACCCATTTTAAGTGTACAGTTCAATAATTTTTAACAATTGTGGAAGGACCACCACTAAAAAATAGCCAAATATTTCCACCGCCCTTAATAGACCCTTCATTCCCCTTTACAGTCCAGACCTCCCCCCACTCCCCAGCAACTTTCACCCCAGGCAATCTATCCAACACCCTTTTAACTGTCTCTTTAATTAAAGAAAGGCAGTATGGTGTAGTGGTTGCGTGCTCAATATTTGAGCCAGAATGCTTTCTTTGAGTCCTCTCTTTCTCACTTACTTGCCATGTGACCTTAAAACGTTAACTAATTTCTTACGTCTCAAATGTCTTAGCTCAAAATAAGATAGTACCTCTCTCAAAGGTGGTGCCTATACCCAAGAGTTGCTATGAGAATCAATTTCGTTAATATATGAAAAGCCCAAACAGCACTTGGCACGTGATGAGTACTAAAGAAACGTTTACCATGTTTCTTTTATTGTTATTGTCAATATCGTTTAATTCAATTAAAAAGCCACTGTAAAGATGGCTAGAGGGAGATATTTAATGTACACTAAAGTATACTTATGCCTCTGCCTAGAGCACTCTTTCTGTAAATATCAATGCTTCAACTTCCTCCTCTCCTTCTGGTATTTTCTGTAATCTCAGCCTCTCCCTGGCTGCCTTATCTGATACTGCAAGTTGACCCACCCCACACCTTCCCTCCTGATGCTTGTCTACCCTGCTGTACTTCTCATTTTTTCCTAGATTTACCACCATATAACATCCTAAGTAATTTACTTGCATATTATATTTCCTACTTGTAACTTATCACTTCTTGCTAGAATACAGGTTCCACCGGGACAAAAATTAGTCTGTTTTGTCTGCCAATGCATCCCAGCCTTTTAAAACAATGCCTAGCACATAAACAACACTCAGTAAAGACTTGTTGAATGAAAGAAATGGGCACCCGTGGTGTGAATTTTATGTAGATCATTGCACATAATCATTCCAACAAAGCCATGAGAGGTAGGTGTTATCACCACATTTAATAAATGAAGAAAGCACACACTAGAGAGATGTAGTAGCTTGCCAAAAGATGTGCGGTTTGGTTGGTACAATTCCAAAACATGCTCTTTTCGCCGTAGTGTGCCACATGAAGGAGTGTGGAGGAGCCCAGGGACACATGATGAGCAGGCATTATTGCCCAGCTCTCAGAACCCACAGCAATTTGTATGTTTGTACACATTGGGTTTTAGATACACTGCCTTATGCCAAGCCAATTCTTTATGCTCACCCTGCCGCATTTCAAAATACTGGAGTGGCAAGAGGCAGAGGCATATTTCTGAAGGATTAGCTCATTCCCTGGCCTGCAGCCTTGCCAAGGTTTTCAGTAAATCTATTGCAGAAGGTTGGACTCCATCAAGCTTAGGATTATCTTGCTTGAGTACAACTAGGATCTCAGGAAAATTAAGAGTTGAGTCATCATGGTAACTCTGTGAATCAGGAACCATCCTATTAGAGAAGAGAATTTGTTTTCATGCCAAGAAGTTTGAAGTATGACTTCCTTTCATTTTTGAGGCCATGTCTACACATCACGAAGTAAGATGATCAGTTATGGACACTGAAAATTCACTGTGCGTTTATTTCTTTGTTCTCTGTTGCTATGTGCTTTCCAAAATAGGACTCTGAGACCAGGAATTGAGTGACAGTAGTTTATTTGAGAGGTAACCCTAGGAGCACAGTGAGGGAGTACGGAGGTGACACAGGGAAAGGAGGAAAGCCAATAAATAATGTGTTAATAAGCTGATTACTGCTGTGGGAACCTGGGTCTGAATTCTGCCAAAAGATTGTGTAGAACACACCTGAGAAATGTCTGATGGGGGAAGGGGTGATGGAGCAGGGGTATATGTCTCCTCATCTGGGTTCTTTCCTGGGCCCTCGACCTCTCTGTACTTCCAGTCTGCCCTGGGCAGGTGATTCAGGACACTCCCGTGGCCAGAGACTGTCTTGAGGTGGACACAGGAAGCTATCTGAACATGGGGAACTGTCTGCAGGTGACTTCCGTTGAAAGATTAACCTCTATGTGTCTGTCACATTTCATACATTTTTGGGTACATTAGATATTATTTTATAATTACAAATGGCACATCTTTTAATGTTACTATTGATAGCTGCTGGCTGCAAGTTTATCAAAATGCAATTTGTGTTTGCCACCACTTTGCCGAACCTGCCTATTAATTCTAATAATTTATCTGTAGTCTTTTCAGTTACCTGTGTAGGCAATTGTGTCATTTGCAGATTAACACAGCAGGCTACAGTGTTCCAAGATGTTTATGTGTATCATGCCACCTGATTTTCCCAGAGCAAATATTATTATCCCCATCTTAGAAATGAGAAAATAGGCCCAAAGATTTTAAGTGACCTGTCATAGGTACCAAGTGACTGAAGTGGATGAATCTAGTCTCTAGTCCTCTAATTTCAATATGATATGATACCTGCTGAAATCACTCACCACCAAAGGAGAGGAAAATTATAAGCAGAGAGAAGTCACAGATAGTGAAGGTAGATAGAAAAGAGAAAAATAATTTCAGTGACCATGGGAACATCAAAATACCATGAATTTGCCAAGTCTTGATTTATTGACCAGAGAGACTTGCAGACTCCTTTGCTTTTTTCCAGTTCATAAGGCTTAATATCATTGCTATGTGTGTGAATGTCACCATTTCAGTTTTGTCCTAATACTACTAGGTAATGAAGTCCTTGGCGGAAGTAACACAAATGGCAAGAAGAGGCTGCTCCAGCTTCAGATGGCCACCCTTACAGGTGTTAGGGACTGGTGTCACTAACTGTCCTGCCTCTCATGATGCTTTAGAGAGTGACAGAGATGTCACTGGGGAGTCTCGCCGTGTTTAGATCATCCAAACCATTATTCCAAGTGGAAGGTCCTGCTTTCTTCTTTTGTCTTCACTCTGCAGAATCTGCAGAAGTACTTTAAAGTTTGGATTCTGAAAGAGGATATCCCATTTCTTCCTGTGGTTATTTTCAAAAGAGGCCTGGAAAGCAAGTGGGGGAGTTTCCATTTGGTAAATATAGGAATTTCTTCCACCACCTCGGAGAATATGTTTCCTCTCCAATGTCAAGTAGATATATTGCAATCTGCCCATTGAATAATAAGGAAATAGAGTCCAGGAAAACTTACGGAAGATTAAGTGTCAGTTTCCATGTTTATAATAAAGATCTGGCATCTCCCCAAGTTGGCCTTGAAAAAAATGTGTTTGGTTATAAAGCCAAATAGCTCCTATCCCAAGGTAGTACAGTATTGGTCCATAGTCAGCAGTAATTCCAATCAGGAGGCCAAACTGGATTGAGGCACATGTCCTGAGTAACAAATATCTTGCATAGTATGTGGCCTATGTCGTGAAGTCCTTCCCCTGCCAGATGCCCTCTGAGGTGCTCAGTGTAGACCAAGGAGTCCTCCGGTTCCCCAGAGGAACCACAGAAGTGTCAGCGGAGAATTTGTAAGCAGGACTTGCGGCTGTGACTCACGTAAGGCAAGGCCGGGCCGCCTGTACAATCAGTGAGCAGAGCACAGCATAAGTCTAATCATCTCCGAGACCTGAAAACCACACTCCCTGGTTCCTGCCAATGCAGCTCTGTATGGAAACTTACTATAGGAAATACTCCAGTGGATTCGAATGCCAGATTGTTGGAAGGCCTCCTTAAGAAACAATAAATTCCTCTTCGGCAGGCAGTTACCTTCTTTAAAAAAGATACCCTTGGTTTTATTTCAGGGTCTGCAAATTAGACATCCTTTCTCTTTTTCTGTACTCTGAATGCTTCAAGCAAAGTATTTTAGAGCTTGGATTTCAGAAGTGTGATTTGATCAAAAAAGGACTTCACCACGAAGGGTTCTTTTAAGAGCCCACTCGTTTCAGAAATGAGCCTTCAAGAAACAGCTCACCTGTGAGATGGATCCTTTTTCTCGTTTCTGAGGCCACATGAGACAAAGCCGAGGAAGGATGATGAAACACACCTGAGGTGCAAAACCACAAGAGAGAGCTTAGGAGGCTAGGTTATTAAAGCATAGGAAAGTGCAATAATACCAGAAAGGAGAAAAAAAAATACCAGAAAGGAGAGTAGCATGTAGAGCAATACTATAGCTTCAGAGGGCTGGGGACGTCATGTCACTCACATTTGGCTTAGTTTTGGAAGAGCCAAAAGAATGTGTTTGATATGACCAGAAGTCATTTTGAAATAACTCGGTTAACTTACATGAAAGTGCTGGGAAATAATCAAATCTTTAATATCCGGAATTGCTGCTCAGTGTCTTTTTCCCTCGCCCATCTGCTGTCCTCAAGCACCATAACCAGCTCCATGCCACTGTCAAGTGCTCAAAAGCTCAAGAAGCAGTTCTGGGAGACCAAGCCCCTCTTGGAAGCCAGGGCGAGCCCTTAGTGGAGCTGGACAAGCCAGAAGATCTTTAGCATGTTGGGGAGGAGCATATAGAAGAACATTCTTAAAAATCTGTAAACACAAACAAATGAACAAATTTGGCTTATGCTGCATAAAATGGCAGCACATACATTTAACACGTCCCCAATGAACTTGTAGCTTTCCCATTTCTAGGTTCTGTGTCACCCAAGTGTATCTGATTATTTCTGGGTTTTCAGAAGGCACATGAGCATCACCTTATTTTCAGCAGGGGCTTCTGTAAATGTCCCTGTAAGGGTGTCCCTAGGTCAACCTTTCAGAGCACACCGGTGAGGAGTAGTTTTGGAAAACTTGACAGCTTTCCAAGGCTAAGAAATATTGTACAAATCATTTAGCTTTTGCTTGATTTCCCTTTGCTACTTATCTTCATAACTAAGTGAGTGTCTTGCCTTTGGACAAAGCCCAAGGGGACCTTGCCGCCGAGAGAGACTCTTTGTGCTGCCTCTATGACAGATCTCTGTAGACTCAAATTCTGATTAACTAACATGCTTCATGTGTGAGCTGAATGTCAAAATGTATAGGTTGGGAGATTTTAATTATTTGTTTACTGAGAACCATAAAATTCTTCAGAAGCATTCCTCTGAAGGTGGATCTTTCGTTTCATATGATCTTAGGAAACACAACCACTCAATGAGTTTCTAGATGTCACTATGATTAGATCATGTGACTAAAACTGTTACATACACCAAAAACCCTTATATTGGCATAAAACATTCTTATTCTCACTTGTCGACTGCCTAGCACATAGTAGACCTTCGGTGGATATCCCTTGCATGAATGGCACACGTACCCTCAACCCATCAGTGGAAAATTTAGAATTTCAGATTGCATCTATAGTGCCAGATGTCTTGAGGTGGGGGGGGGCTGGTTCATAATTGTGCTTTTTCTTGTTTTTCCAAATCCTTTTACAAGTTTCTTTTGTTATCCTGCGGTTTTCATCTTTTCTGAAGTGTCAAACATAAAAGGGCTCGGTTCAGCAGACGTTTATGAAACGTGTACTAAATGCCAGGGAAGACATCGTCTCTGGTCTAGCAGTGAACTCAGACATGTAAAAGGATGTTGCTGCAATAGAGCAGATTCTGAACAGGTGCTACGGGGTCACGGAGAAGGGGCATGATCTTAGCCCGGGGAACCTGGGAGGGGACAGAGGTCCCCACAAAAGCAGGGTTGAGAGGAGCAGTTAGTGAGGTGGGGAGTTGCTGCAATTCTCTTCAGATCATCTGCTTGTGCTCCCCAATTGTGCGTTCACTCAGAAGGGGGGCCAGCAGTCTAAAGGGCCTCCGGATTGGTGTTGCCTCCAGGAATATTCTCCAAATACAAAGCCCCTTTGCCGCTAGAGGAACCACATATGCGGATGCTCATCATCAGACTGAAGTTTTATTTCTTGAGTTGTAACGTGGGAGTGTACCTATTTTAGAGCAATTGGAAAATCCGGTCAAATGGTCCCAGGAGCCTGCACTGTAAACTCAAAGAGTTACAGGAAATGCACCTTGGCTCTGTTGCTATGGCAACAAGTCATTTTCCTGCTTGTGGGTTTCAAATAGGTCGCAGGGATAGCATTTTCTCTTGGGGGTAATTATGGGAAAAAATGAGAAAGAAAGAAAGGCAATGTCTTAGTGCTTGCCCTTGCATTTAACACTTAAAATATATTCCTGCAACTACTGAAGGTATCAGAATGAACTTTTGGAAGAGGCAACTATTGTCGAGGAGTCTTCCCTGAGGTTCCCTGTGCCTTGGGCTTGTGGGGGAGTGACTAACACAGAGCTGAGCATCCCTCGCTGGATCCACAAGTAGGAATGTTTGTATCTGTCACCTGGGGTCTGTGCTAACAAGCCTCCCTGATTCCCCATCAAGATACTCTCCTTTGGACCAGGAGTTCTCAATGGGAAATGGGATGGGTGATTTTGTCCCCCCACCCCAGAGACATTTGGCCATGGCTGGGGGCGTCTGTGATGGTCATGTGTTGTGGGAAGGGTGTGCAGATGACATCCAGTGGGCAGAAGTCAGGGACGCTGGTGAAACTTCTGCAGTGCCCAGGCCGGGCCCCGTCCTGTCCATGGTGCCATGGCTGAGAAACCCTGCTTTACACCAGGGATTTCACGATTTTGAAATGGCTGGCATCCAGGACGTAACAGCAGGGTCAGTGTCCAAATCCGATGCCACGAAATGGATTTCTTCAGGGTGAGTTTTCTGTGGCTTCTCAGGGACCATCAGCAATGCCCTGCCTGGGAAGAACCCGTGTTACTGACAGCTGCCTCGTGAGGGCCTCACTGTAAAGTGTTCATCCTGAGTTCATGTGATTCAGAAGCCCGAGAGGATCAGGTGCTCAATTCCAGAAATAAATTCTGTCTTGCCTCATGCTGTTACTACTTCTTTAGACTTTCATGTAGGTAGCAGAGCACGTGGAAATGACACGGTTGTTGTGCTTTGCTTGAGCACCATATGTTGAAACAGCTGCAGGAGCTGTTTTCCAGAGAGTTTCATTCATCACCCTTCATCAAACACACAGGAGATGGCAAAAGAACACACACACACACACACACACACACACACACACACACGAGCACTTATGCGCATTCACGCATACTGGTTCTTTGCTCTAGAAGGGGGATTTCAAGTGTAAATCATTTATCAAGCTCTGTAGAAATGCCAACTACACGTTGGCCTACTTCTAGCAGTGCTGGAAAACTTTGGGCCGTGTTGGTATCTGGGGACTGTTCTGATAACCGCTGGGAGGGCACATGGCTCTGGAATGTGCTCTCTCAACAGCCGTGGCTAGTAAGTAGGGTGACTGCCTCACCTGTCACAGGAAATGAATATCACACCTGGATAAGCGTCTTCGAGTGTCTCCCAGCAGCACCGTGGAGATTTTCAGCCTGTCATTTCCCCCCAAACCTAGACTTTTCCAGACGTGTCAGTGTGTGAGCATCTACTCACATGTGCACAAGGCATTTGTGATCACTGACGGCAGTCAGACACCAGTTGCCCAAGAATCCTTCTGAATCCTGGGACGTTCTTGTAACAGCTCACTATGCCTTTATTACTACATTTCCTGCAGTGTGCCAGACCCTGGGCTCCGTATGTCATCCCCCAAGGATGCACATCTAGAAATCAGGAAGGCATGGCCTCACCTTTCAGGAGAACTCTGGGGAGGAAGGTACATGTGGAAAATAACTGAGGAATTTTAATCCAAGAGGAAGCGTGTACAAGGACAGGAGGTGCCCAAAGAGGAGGGCTGTGGTTGTCAGAGGAGGCTTCATAGAAGAAGCCTGTCTTTAAAGCTGAGCCATAAAAGATTAGTAAGAATGTACCTACGTGGGTGAGGAGATCAGGGATGCAGGCATTAGGCAGAACAGTGTGGTGTCTTCCAAGAACTCACAAGCAGTGCGCAATGGCTGCTCAGATGTTTGTATCCCATTGCTAACAGGACATGACGCATCTCTCTGGCATTTTAGAAAGACACTTCTGGAAGTGGAAAGGGGAGTATATGGATTGGGACTTGGGGAGGTGAGGGAGGGAGACTGAAGCCAGAGACACCCGTGGAGAGACAGTTGATTGGTAATGATAACAAAAAGGAAGTATTGGGTTCAAGAGAGATCTTTGATGTAGAGCCAACTGGCCTCCATGCCCGTTGGGTTTGTGGGGGGTGGCTTCTTAGCTGGCAGCGGCAAGGAGAGGCTAGTGCAAGGTCTGGGTTTTCAGAATTTCTACAAGCATCCTGTTCCCAACCACCCCAGGTAAACATAGAAACCACATCAAAACAGCTTGCGTCCAGCCTCCCACGTCAAACCAAAGTGCGGTGCATAAAATTCTGGAGGCATCACTGGCCCCTTGTCTTGGAAAATTGAACAAAGGTAAGGCTTTTACCTGGAGCAGACACTTTATGGTGGGATAGGGGTATGAGTAATGTTTTTCACATGGTAAATTTGAGATGTCTGTGGAATGTGCATGTGGGAATGTCCAGGGGACTTTGTGGTAGGTCAGCTGGAGCTCAGGAGAGAGGGCTAGGATGAATATGTTCATCTTGGAGTAATTATGGTCTGAATCAGTGGTTGCTTGCCCTGACTGCATCACCTGTGGAGCTTTAAGAATCCCAATGCCCAGGCCATCCCCCAGACCAATTATGATAGACTCCGACAGTAGTCTATTTTCAGGCAAGGTGGAAAAGTTCCCAGGACTGACTGAGTTCTCAGTGAGAGAAGAGGTAACTTCCAGTGGTGCAAGTTTGGGTATAAGCTTGAGAAGGGGATTGGATGTAGGCTAAGAGCTGAAGGGACCAGAGAAGGGAGGAATGCAATGGACTGGTGGCTATACATGCTTCAGGCCCCTCTGAGATAAGAACCATGGATCTGTGTCCAGTCCATACATTTTTTTTATTGAGGTCTAATACACATATGTCATATTCGTGTCAGGTGTACAACATAGTGGTTTGAGACTTGTATACAAGGCAAGGTGATCGCCATGATAAATTCACTTGACACTGGCCACCACACATAGTTACAGGATTTTTTTCTTGTGATGAGAACTTTTAAGATTTACTCTCTTAGCAACTTTCAAATAGGCAATACTGTATTATTTACTAGAGTCACCATGCTGGACATTATATCCCCATGATTTATTTGTTTTATAACTGAAAGTTTGTACCTTTTGGTTCCCTTCACCCATTTCACTCATCCCGCAACCCCTACCTCTGGCAGGTGCCAGTCTGTTCTCTGTATCTATATGCTCAGTTTGGGTTTGTTTGTTTGTTTTCTAGATTCCACATATAAGTGAGATCACACAGTATTTGTCTTCCTCTGTCTGACTTATTTCACTTAGCATAATGCAGTCTTCACATTTGTGCAGTTTTTTTCTCTATGTACTTAGTGTACAACCTGAGGGAGGGGTTGTGGTCCAGTCGACCAGGAGTGGACTTTGCTGAATCATGACAAGAAGACAGAGGAAGGGCAAGAATTTCTGCAGCTCACCCAGGTTGGATAAGGAAGATGCTGAGGTTGAAAGGGGGCTTTTTATCTGGAAGAATCTCAGGAGAAGAGGAAGGATTAGAGGCAGTTCTCAAAGGCTAGAATATTTGGATTTTGAGATTCCAGAGGAGTGCAATTAGAGTGGACATGTAAGAGAGGGTGGCTGGATTTTCAAGGAAGTTAAAGTCATTGCACTTGAGGTAGAAGGCATAAGTGTGGAGAAATCTGTGCTCACTTCTCTTACACTTCTGTCTTCCGTAGTTTCCTCTTCTTGATTATTGCCAATTTCTGTAACCTACGGGCTATCACATAGTGACTGGAGGGTTTTGGCACAGCTGTATTCTATAAAGTATATATATTATATCTCCATTTTTTAAGAAACAGCCACCACAGCAAATCAAAAACTCTCACCCTTACAATGGGAAATGTACACGTCAGCAAAACTTTCCATGTCAATCACAAATTGTTTACGAAAATGACATTGCTTCAAGCAATGTCTTCAGAGTCAGCATCTTTTAGAAACACTTACCTTTCTAGAGCTATGTGTTCCTGATTTATAATTGTTTGCCTATTTTGTTGCTAAGTCTGAGGATAGCATTCTTTCTTGAAGATTATTAAATATATACACAAATACCTCTCTGTGAAAGTGTCCACTTGGAAGAGGTCAGAAATCTAAGGCAGAGGTCATCAAGCTGTTTCTGTATAGGGCCAGAGAGTGAATATTTTTGGCTTTGTGGACCAGAAGGTCTCTGTCACAACTACTTGACCTTGCCTTTGTAGGCCAAAAGCAGAGATAGACAATACATGAATGATTTGTGGCTGTGTTCCAATAAAACTTTATTTACACAAACAAGCCCTGGACTAGACTTGGCTCATAGTCTATAGTTTGCTGACTCCTCGTCTAATAAAAGACTCCAGTAAGTTGTGTAATTTTGTGGGAAAATCTCCTCAAGTTCATATTTTAATTGGATTGACTTTCCAAGTTTGACTTTCTAAAAACATTTATGCTGTAGTTTGTTATGACTTAGTAGAAATGAAGTAACTTGTAAATGATGATGACATATGGAAGGTTCTGAGTGCAGATGGGTTCATGGAAACCTAATAGGTCATGATAGTCTGATGTAGACAGTCACCAGGTTTGTCACCGTAACATACTTCCTTGAACACTGGAGCATGTCCTCCCTGGTCTTGAAGAAATGTGGGTGTCTGACACTGCATGTCATTCCCTTCAACCATGTAATTAGTTGGCATGCATGAAGCAGTATAATTCAGGGTTTGCTGTACTGATGCCTGTATTCTAAAATATTTCCTCATGGAAATTCAGTGTCTTCTAGGAAAACTAACATTGGACTGAAAATCTGTTCCTCACTCTTAGAAACTCTGCACTAATAAGCACCTTTTTTTTTTATAGTAAAATATGGCTTGGCCAAAAATAACTCTGACAAAATGTCAAGATTCAATGTTGCTCTTGTGACTTAGAAGACTGAGTGACGTGGGAGGGAACTTCCTCACAAGCATATGGTTCTTAAAATCTCAACCAGGGAGATGTCGTTTCATTGTCCCTTTAAAGGATTTAAGCACTTATGACTAAGGCCTACTAAATATCAACTACTATAGTTGCCAGTCTCTAAGGTGGTTTAATGTTTCAGTCATGGCTCAGAAGGGCTACTTTTAATCAGTCATTCCTTGAAGTTAAATGTGTCCATGTTGGTAGGACAGGAAAGGAATGGAATGTCAGCTTTCTGCCGATGACTCTTCTGGCTAAGAGAAGATTTCTCAATTTTTTCTTTTTAGTGTGAGTCACATAAAGAATTTATCTGAGGAGGGCATCAAAAGGAGTGAAAGCAATTAAGGAGGAAAAAACCAACTCCTTACATTCATATTGGTCCTATTCCTCTTGGAAAATGGGTACCAAGTAGCATCACTGAGTACCATTTGTTTTTTCTTTTTAAAGCATCATTACTGTATATTTCATTTGGGATGTGCCCAGGTGGAGTAGGCCTTATTCAGGCCTCCTTCTGTAAGAAGATACGAGAAAGCATGATCTGCTTTCCTCACTCTGGGCATGGAACTTCTCATTAGACTGGATAGTTGAGACAACTTCAGGGAATAGTATCCAAAGGGATTCTTTTATTTCAGATTATAGAGCAAAACCAGAAAGAATTCATTAAGAATGATAAACCTCCGGATGAGATACACTGGATTGAGATTGTATTTAGAAACGTTGATTGAACATACATACACAGTAACAAGAGTTGGACACTGGCTTCTAACCCTTCTGTATGAAGCCACTTGTGGCCCCTGAGTGTGGTGTGATGGACAGTTAACTCGGCCCAACTTGTGACGAGATCTCCCTTCTGCACCATTCATTGGTGCAGACTGCACGCTCATGCCGGTGTGCTTTGAAATGGCCATAGCCCATCCAAAGTATTATTCTAGCTTCTGCTTGCCCCAACTTGGAGTTTCTTAACCTTAGGACTCTTGTTTGGGGCTGGATGGTTCTTTGTTGTGGGAGCTGTCATTGGCAATGTAGGGTGTTAGGAGCATCCTGACCTCCACCCATTAAATGCCAGTAGCACTCCTCCACCTCTCACATCCTACCCACTTTCCCATTATGACAACCAAAGTGCCTCCAGACATTGCTCAGTGTCCCCTGGGAGGAGAGTTGCCCTGGTTGACCTCTACCTTGACATTGCTCAGCCCCAGGTTTTGTATCAAAGTGATGTTCCAAATAGCATTGGCTACATCCCCACACCACTCTGGGCTTCTCTCTGTACATCTGATACCAGCTTTGCATTGCGTGGTGGAGGGAAGGTGCTACATGTGTAGGGTGTCTACACATCTTGATTTGTCTAGGACAGTTGGGTTTTGGTCTGTTGCTTGGATGCAATTAGTAAGTAGCACCAGTGTAAAGAATGCCTGAGTAAGGGTGAAAATTATCCATCCCCCTTGCAATCAGGGCATTTTGGCTTTGGACAATGGGGAAGAGTTTTAAGGTTTCCTACAATCTCAAAAGGCTTTTCTCCTCTGCAGAGGTGTGAGACTCCTTTCTGTCTGGTTTTAGGAGCCAGGAAGTTTAACCATTTCATGCCTATATGGACTGCCTACTGCATACTTAAGTGAGCCTTAACTCCTAACAACATCAGTTTTTGACTAAGTGGGCAAAGTGAGCTCAGACATTAGGGAAAAAGAACAATGCCTTTAAAAAGAATGTTTTTCTCTCTGTAGAAACTGTGTTTAAGGTTGTAAGTCAGGAGTTGCTACTGAATTTATATTAGCTGTTACAATTACGCTATTAACTGGGGTCAGGCTTCCTGCGTGAAAAGCGCTCTGCAGTACTTCAGACAGAAGAGAATGAGTTTAGAACAGACTAGGCTATAATAGAAATCAGAGGTGGTTTGGAAAGCGATCATTCCTTTGGTTTTAAGATTAAGGAAAAAAAGATGTTTGTCTCCCTCAGTAAACCTAGTCACATGTACACCAGAATGCTTGTGAAAGCCTTGAGTGGACGTTTGGACTGCGTGGTTCCTGGCATATACTTTTGCTCACACACACACACACACACACACACACACACACACACACACACACCTTCAGGTAGCAAAATGCACTTTAACTTGTAATTAGAACCAGCCTCCTACCTGGAAATATGAAGACAAGATTTTCATCCCATAATGAAGGCCACATAATTATGTGAGATCACTCCATTCAAGAGGTCACTGCTAATTTGGTTATCTGCCACTCAGTACCAGCTCAGATTTGATTTTTAAAGTGATAGAAATTCATGGAATCCCTGAGATAATAGATACACGATCTGCCTTCTTCCCCATACTTTTCTTCTTTGTCAGTCTTCTAGTCTTTAAAGTCAGTCTTGTCTTTAACTCAGGTAAAACCCAGTGGGTCTGTAAGGCCGAAGCTTCAGATCCCCGACAGAAAACAATGAGACCAGGTGGCTTCACCCACTGACAACTCCTCCTCGCGATCTCTTTATCTTCACATTGTGATATTTTCTCTCTGGGTACACCTGCCATAAAACTTGCAGTAGATGTCATCTCTAACACCTTAACCAAGGTTGTGTCTTTATCGTCAATGGATTTCAGTAGAGTTTGCAGGTATTTCCTGGTCTTGTTGCTCTTCCATGTTGTCTGTGTAATAGGAGTTGGCAGACATGCTGTGTTTTCCTGTGGCAGCCTTCCATGGAAACAATCAACTCCAAAATTGGGACTTAGCCCCAAATGGTAGCCCCGTGTACACTAAAGGAAGCCACCTATAGAGTGTTTGATAGAAGAGGCTGTTTTAAAATTGGTGAATTGGATTATGCTTTGGAAAGTATGTTTTGTACTTCTCAAATTCTATGGAAAGCTATCTCAGGATATAGAGTTTGAGAAGGGCATGAGTTTGGCTCTCCACAACTCCCCTGCCTCGAAAGAAAGCATTATATGATCATCTGAACCTCAGTTTAAGTGCACTCAACAGATAAGAAATCAATCCATGCTAGTATGCTGGAAGGCTAAACAGTGTCCCCAAGAGTGTAATTTTGATTTGCCTAAATTTAGACTGTTAGTATAACAGAGCTGCACACCTTTGAAGAGGCTACCCAACCCTGCCATTTGCCTATAGACCCCAAAGTTGCCTTTCTTTCCCTGTCTTTCTGACCAAAAATGTGCTGTCTTCCTGCCTAAAGAGGCATGTTCTTCACCATTTTAACATATGCATTATCATCACCAAAATTATTTTTTGAAGCACTGACTACACATGATGAACTTGCTCTGGACACAAAGACATATATGATAGTTCTTCTCCATTAAAAAGAGTGTGACTAAGGTGAGAAAACAAGACAGAAACACAGAGAGAGAAAGCACAAAAAGACAAAAAGCACGTACTAAGTGTTTAATGATGATGGATGACAAAGCTACACAATAAAACCAAAGGCTAAAATTTCCGTAAGGAGTTAGGGATGATGACAATATAATCCAACAAGATGGGAGTTTTCTTTTATCTATTACAAAGTACACTGGGCTGCCAGTAACAGAACTGAAATAAGAGGGTTGGAAACAGGTGCGCAGTAATTTTTCTTGCGCATGAAGCATGTGAAAGGATGGTACTAGTGTAAGAGTTCAACAAGGCCCTGAGTATCTTAGGTTCTTTTTGTTTTGCTATCGTTCGTGCCAGCTCTCATATTCTAGGCTGTCTGGTCACAAGAGATCTGCTATACACCCAACCCGCATGCCCATGTCTCAGATAGAAAGAATAAGGAGGAGAGGAACTCCAGAGGTCATCCTTCCTGACGCAGCTTCCCTTTAATAACTTTCTAGAAACCCTTTACACAACACTTGGTCTCTGACATTTCCAATTCTTTTAGACAGGTGTTATGGCACCCCCTCCAGTGTTGGGATACTAAGAAGAAGAATGGGTATGGGATAGACAATAAGCAAGCTCAACTTTTGCCAATATTTAAAAATCAAAAGGCAAAACCACATCTATCTTATAAAATAGAGGCCAACCCACCAGGGCCTGCGGGCTAAATTCAGCCTACTGGGTGTTTTGGTGAATAAAACTTTTTTTTTGCAAAATGGATATCCAAAAGGTAATACACATGTGAAAAGTGCTCCAACTCATTAGTCAGCAGGTACATTTTTGTTAAAGCCATAGCGTACTGCCACTCCTTGCCCATCAGAAGGCTATCATTAAGCAAGAGAGAGAAAACCGACCATGGCAAGCATTGCATTCATACAGGACAACTGGAATGCTCACGTGGCAGCATAGGCTGGAACCGATGCGTTGGGAAACCATTGAGCGGTATGCACTAAGACAGAGCCTACGCTCTCCCAGGTATATATCCAACAGAAATGCCTGCCTCCACTCACCCAAAGGCATGTACTAGAATGTTCATCCCAGCACTAATCTGGCAAAATGTCTCTGAGTAGTAAAGACTGTCTTTTATTCATACCATGGAATACTTCTCAGCAATGAAGATGAAGTGCTACCGTCGGCTCTAACATGCAATCGTGACCAAAGAAGGCAGACCTTCCCCCGCCCCCGCCCCTGCCAAAAAAAAAAAAAAAGACTGTCGGTTGTGGGCTTCTATTATCTGAAGTTCAGAAACAGGCAAATGAAACAAAATGAAATGATTCCTATGGTGTTGCTGGTCAGGATAGTGGTTACTTTTGGTGGTAAAGATTGGGAGGATGCGTTTTCTTCTCCTGGGTAGTTATTATACAAGGACGTTCACTTTGGCAAAATGCTCTGAGTTGTGCACTTGGGAATTCACTACTCTTTGGCTTATATTTTTGTATTTCAATAAGGGGTCCCCCCTAAAAAGAAAATGAATACACATCTCATTAATGAGGGAAACCTAGAAGTTCTACTCTCAGCCAATTTTCTATTAAAAATATTGTCTAGGGCCTCCTGGGGGGCTCGGTCGGTTAAGTGTCCGAGTCTGGCTCAGGTCATAATCTTGCAGTTCGTGAGTTTGAGCCCCACGTCGGGCTCTTTGCTGACAGCTCAGAGCCTGGAGCCTGCTTCAGATTCTGTGTCTCCCTCCCCCCGCCTCTCTGCTCCTCCCCCGCTTGTGCACTCTCTCTTTCTCAAAAAAAAAAAGTAAACATTGAAAATTTTTTAAAAGTATTGACTATTAGGCTAAATGAAATAAGTTAGACAGAGAAAGACAAAATACCGTATGATTTCACTTATATGTGGAATCTAAAACAACAAAACAAATGAACAACAAAACTCAAAATGGAAACAGACTTGTAGATACAGAGAATAACCTGCTGGTTGTGTGTGGAAGGGGTGGAGAAGGAGGTAGGGATGGGGAAGGGGATTAAAAGGTGCAGACTCCCAGTTATAAAGAAGACAAGAGCGTGACAACGTACAACACAGAGAATATAGTTAACAACATGTTACAACTTTGCATGCTGACAGATGGTAGCTAGATTTATGGAGGAGATCACTTCATAATGTCCATCCATGTTGACTGTCTATGTCATATACCTGAAACTAGCATCATACTGGACGCCAACTCCACCTCAACTAAAAAAGATGAAACATGTATAGAATCAACCCTTTGGACACCTTAACCTGACACAATGTCATATGTCAATTATATCTCAATAAAACTGGGAAAATAAATAAGAAAAGTTTTTGCAGGAAAAGCTTGCCTACAGCGCCATGTTCCTTATAAGATGACCACACCAGGCTACACAACAGGCCCAGCCCATTGTTTGAGACACTGTTTGCATTCTAGTCTCAGTAGCAAGTGGACCGCATTTCCTCTCTGCAGCTGTCTCAGACTGCACCCACCCGCAGAGGGGCCTTCCAGGTGGTCTCAGCCAGGACAAGAAGCCTGTCACTAGCTTCTGCACAAGCGGATTAACCCCTTGAGCAGACCCGTGTCCCTGGGCTTTCCGGCCAAAGGAGAACGTGAAGGCTGTAAGGCCTGCAGAGTGTGGGATTTTATGGATCCTAAGAAGGCAATTTGGAAGGAGGGATTTTTTTTTCTCATTTATGTTTAGTCTTAACTTTGTGAAATTATAAAGAGGCAGTGGAGACTGAGGGGACTGTTTGTGTGCTAAGT
Organism: Suricata suricatta; assembly: GCF_006229205.1. Classification (NCBI taxonomy): domain Eukaryota; kingdom Metazoa; phylum Chordata; class Mammalia; order Carnivora; family Herpestidae; genus Suricata; species Suricata suricatta. The sequence continues at coordinate 7,383,881 of NC_043717.1, read as the reverse complement.
GTTGTCTGACTCAATTGCACTCTTGGATTTGGGCTGGCTGCCCAGTCTTGTGTGGGAGGCTGGGTAAGATATGTGCATGTCTCCAAAACATCAATTTTTGATTTTCAAAAAGGATTAAAGTATTACTTCTCTAAAGCCGTGTAACTGAGGCAGGTTTTAAAGGAGAGGATCAGAAGAAATAGCCAGGTCTTTTTAAAGAATCACCCAAATTTTTGGTGATGTATTGAGTTAAACTTGTTTCTCCCATGGGTACAAGTGAGGAGTTCTAAAGGAAAGAAAAATATTAAATGCTCAAATGAATAAAAGGGATGTAATAATCTAAGCATTAATTGATGGCTGTACTTAAAAAAAAAACAGAACTGCTATAAACCAAATTTAAATGATTGATTAAATAAATAGTCAATACATCTAGGTATTCAATCCAGAGTTCTGGTACAGCCACAAGATGTGCTTCTTCTCATACTTCATAATTATCTAAAATACTTAAGGATAGAACATGATTTTTATATATTCTATTAGAATCATGACTACATATGTGTATAAAAACCTATTACCACATATATGTATATATATATTTGAATACATATATGTAGACATTCATGACATTTTAAAAATTATTATCCTTGGGGGCGCCTGGGTGGCTCAGTCAGTTGAGCATCTGACTTCGGCTCAGGTCATGATCTCACGGTTTGTGGGTTCAAGTCCCAGGTTGGGCTCTGTGCTGACAGCTCAGAGCCTGGAACCTGCTTCTGATTCCATGTCTCCCTCTCTCTCTGCCCCTGTCCTATTTATGCTCTGTCTCTCTCTGTTTCAAAATAAATAAACATTAAAACAATTTTAAAAATAATTTAAAATTACTATCCTTTAAAAGAAAGAAATAATCACTGGAAAGTTATGAGAAAGGACCAGAGCTGACTGTTTCTAGGACTCTCAGAAGATTTAGATTATCTTGATGCAGCCTCCCAGGTCTGGTACAGCACCTCAAAGGACAATTTTTTTGAGAAAAAATATCCAAATATCAGTTGAGGAGAAACCACCGAAAATTGCATGACTTGCATTTTTGTGAAAATCAAGATCTGGCAGTAGAAGGGGAAACAGCACCGATGCAGCTGCTTGGGCCCCAGTGTTTGGGTTACTGCTGCCCCAAGGGGCTCCTCGTTAGGGAAATAGCTTCCCTGTGCCTTCCATTTTGCTCCTTGGCAGTCCTGGCGAAGAGTGCGGTCGGGGGTTGGGGGGCTTTGGGACAAGGGTGCTCGTGCCAAGCTCTTGCGGTCAGAAGTTAAGTGGGCTTCCTGTTTAGTGAGCCAGACCATTTGGAGAGCCTCATCTTAAGAAAAGCCAATTCCTGTACCCCATGGGGGTGCCTCAGTGCCACGTGATCAAGAAGTTAGGTCTCGGTGTCTGATGTTGTGATGAACAGAGATAAATTTGCAAAGATGGGACAGACTGTTATCAAAACTTAGCCTTTTCACAGGATTTTGAGCAGATTTCCCTGGTTTCATGAGAAACCCAAGCAGAGAGGCCCTGCTTCCAAAACCCGACCTCGACTGATGTGTCCTTGGGAAGGTCCCCTATTCTGTGGACTGCATTCCCTCTTGGCCATGCTGAATTCCCTTGTGGGAGGCCCTTGAATATATTTCTTCTGTAACCTAAGAAGGTGGCCCTGAGATTGGACAATGCCCCTGTAAGTTCCTGTGGCCTTTATTTTTCTGGGGAAGTGCTATATTCCTTCCTAGAAATCAGAACTATGATCTTGAAAGGTTTTGCTCTTTTGTACCCGATCACAGTGTCCTATTGCTAATTGCGAGCTGTCCGCGACATTGAACATCAGGGCAGGGGGGTCAAGACTGGCCCAAGGAGATAATTCTGTTGGATAAATCACTGGGTTACACGAGGCAGCCGTCTCTGCCATTGTTGTTGACTCTGGGTCAGGTTCTTTCTAGAGTTGCTGGCGCTGTAATCACCAAATGCAGATTGTTCTCATCTCCTGGAATCCTATTTAGTAACAGCATTCAACAAATATTTCTCCAGTGGTTGCTGGATACTAGGCATGGGACCAGGCTCTCGAGGTAGAAAGATGACCATGACAGCTCCTGTCTTGAGGGAAAGCAGTGTTTTAGGAGGAAACAGATAAGATGAGTGTCCTAGCAATGGTCTGACCACAAGGCCTGCAGTGTCTCCTACGGGGTGGGGGGGGTGGTCGTGGTGGGATGGGTCCGTAAGGTTCAGGAAATGCAGAGAGGCTAGTGGGAGTTATATGGGCAAAGGGGAAATGGAAGGGGTGGGGGAAGGTATTGATGGATGTGATGTGGGAAGAAGGGTGTTACAGGCGGAAGGGTTTTGCCCCTTGAAAACAAAGCACTCGTGTTCAATGTGTGACCTCGAATTTCAAAGGTTATCTCCCCAGGCAAGATGCCAAGAAGGTAGAGGGCCACATTTTGGAATGCTCAGCACACATCACTCTAGTTGGAGAAAATGGGTTGGATTCTAGTTACCTTCCAGAATCTTGATGAGTCTGAACATTTTTTATACGCACATATTTGTGCAGTATGGCATGACCTAGAGGTCACAGCCTAGTAAAAAGCTTATGCCATGAAAATAAATAACAATTTGAGGTTGCTTCCTCTGAACGGACCAGGATTTTTGAGACAGGGCAAAATGGTCTAATTCCGAGGGCCAAATATAGACTAGCGTGTTGTAAAAATCTTCTGTTTTTCTGGTCTCAGAGCACATGGTGCGGCACGACAGGGTATGTAATTGAATCCAGTGCAGACAAGTATAAACCCACTTCAAGATTGGATGGGGGTATACCAAGGCACAGCACATATTCAAAATCAGGATTAAACTTGCCAGATCAGGGCATAGGGAAATCTCTCCTTATGATGAGACTTTAGAAAATCCCAGTCGGTGAAAGGGAAATACTTTGACAAATTATTTGAGAATTGCAAATAGAAATGCAACAAGGGAAGGTTGGTTTTTAGTTATGATCTATATTTTTCTAGAAGAAATGTTGGTGGGATGGCATCTACAGACCAAATGAATCTCACATACATTTACCTGAGACTTCTAGAAATAGCAGAAATGTGTCTCTAAGAGCTCAGATATGTGGCACAGCAGAATCTAGCTTGGAAGTCTGCCTGACCTAAACAGGCTGGTTTATCTTTGGCAAGTTGTCTGGCTGCTTCAAGACTATAAATGAAACAAAATAATTGTGATATTAATAGAAACGAATATATAGAAGATATGTTTTTTTCCCTTGGACTTGTAAAACTCTAGAAAGGAGAAAATGAAAGCCAAAAGTAGAAAAAAAGTCAAATGAGACAAAGTACTATTTTAGTTTTCTAATTCAGAGGTCAGTGAGCATTTTCTGTAAAAGACCAGGTATGTGAGGCGGTCGAAAGCAGCCATGTTCAAGTATGTACTGAATGGGCGTGTCTGGGCTCTGATAAGACTTTATTTATGAATGCTGAAATTTGAGGGTTTTGGTAATTTGTACATGTCATGAAACCTTATTCTGCTTTTGATTTTTCTTTCAACCATTTAGAAATGTAAAAACGATTTTCTACTGACTCCTATGCCACGTTGGAGACAAACATCTCCTGTCATTTGTTCCTTTAGAACCAAACCAAACCAAACAAACCAAACCAAACAAATCGTGTTGAAGTGCAACAGGCTTTCTTTTTTCAGGCCTGTGTAAATTAATTGAATGATGATTTTTCACATTTGGTATTTTCTTAGATTTTTCTAGAATGCTCTCAGCTCCTGCTAGGATGCTTTGGGCCCTGTAACACTTTCTAACATCAGTCGTCATGCATTTATTAAGTGCTCACTGTGAACTGAAATGCTGGGGACAGACGTCAGAGGAAAAGAAAATATTAGCCATAGAAAGTGGTACAGAAGCACCTCTATTTATGGAGTTTCAACTTGTGCACTTTCAAAGATACAAACAAAACTAAGGTCTGGAGCAAAGCCCTCTGGCAGTCTCCTCACTGCCAGAAATATGCGTTAAGAGTTGCTGGGAGTTCTTTTTGTGTCTGCCCTCCCCCCTCCCATTGTTTTTCAGTCTACCTAATATTTACTATATTTCTCTTTGGTACTGAGGAGTTTTACCATTAACCCCATCTTGTATGGTAACCTCAGAGGAAGTGGGAGAAGAAGGCACTAATAAGATGTAGCAGAAGGGAAAGTGAAATAGAAACAATTTTTCAGAATTGAAGTAGGTGAGCAGAATTGTTGCAAGTTCTTTAGCAGAAGAACAGTTTGGAGGACAAAGACCACACCTTTGCGCCCTGACGGAAGTTATGTACCTGTGTGAAAACAGCGAATGTTGACATAGAGCTTATATATTCCTGGCACTTTCCTAACTTGTCTCTCTCTGCACGCACGCACACTCACACACTCACACAGTCGCACACTAGAATAATCCCCACCCCCAAAAAGGATGCGAAGCAACAAATGATGTCAAAACATGATGGATGAAACAGAGAGCATTGAACTGTGCTGTTCGATAGTTACATCTTAGATATATTTGTGATGGTCTGTAATTCAGTGAAAGGAAGTGAGTCTGGTAAGTGAAATAACCCATTCATGGATAGTTCCATGGGTTGGCATCTTTTGGAGCTGACCCAAACTTAAAGATAGTGGCTAAATGGCAACTGGGGACACTGAAGCTGCTGAGAAATTCCCCGCGGAGCTCATGGACAGATTGATCACCTTAATATAAGACGTGAAATAGGTCTAACATGGACAGAGATAGCAGATAAATCATTTATGAGCAAGGAAACAGATAAGCTGGAGTGCCAGGCCTCGGAAGATCAGCTCACACTTCCCCTTGCTGGAAACCCTTCCGGGGCGACAAGCTTCTGCCCCACTCAGGACCTCTGAACATAGGAACAGAGTCACAAACAGCCTTTAGGGCTTAACAAATTTTCAACCAGAAAGTGTAGTGGACACTTGCTATTGGTGCTTCGCCCAGAACATCTCAGATCTGTCATCGGTTCTGTGTGCCTGACCCATCCCCCAGCTTCTGCGTGCTTTGCTTCTAATGACCAACATCTGTGAGCTTCTTCAGAGGACCTCCCTTGGGATTGTCGAGCAGTTTTCCTAAAGCCACAAAGAGCAGGAAGTGCCTGGGACTTTACATCACCCTGGGGCATCCCGTAGCCCATGCCTGGCAGGTGTGAGAACGTTAAAGCCCAGCTCCTTTGGTCTGAGATGGGACAGCTCCGAGATGGAATTTATACTCCAGAACTCCCCCCAGGATCAGGCGGAGACTGGGACTCGGCCAGAGATCACACTGTTACTTGGCTTCCTCTCCTTTCCTCCCCTGTTACGCTTACCCCTTACCAGTTTCTCCTGGGAATGTGCCCTTAATAAATCACTTGCACATGCATGCTTATCCTAGTGTCAGTTTCTGGAGAATTCAGCCTAAGGCAAGAAGGACCTATATTTTTAAAAGAGAAGTAGTGCCAGGCCTTGTCTTCAGTTAGCATTGAAAGGATGGGTGAAACAATGGACTGAACGAAGTAATAGAAGCCAGTCTTTAGCCTTGAGCCCGTCTCTTATAGTCAGGGAAACAAGAACGTGATAAAGCATGGCCTCTGAAATTGTAGAGTTGCAGGTCCAATAGTGAAGCTGTCCATATAGTGTAGCCTCTCCAGCTAATGGTCATCTAGGTTCAGGCTTTTAGATATTGCCAGCAAGAAGAAATCACCAAGTCCCCTCTTCCCCCCTTCCTCCCTCCCTTCCTTCCTCCTTCCATTCCTTTGTTCCTTTGTTTGTTCCTTCCTTCTACTTTCTTCCTCCCTCTCAACCTCTTTCCCTCCCTCTCTCCTTCATTCATTCCTTCCTACCTTCCTTCCTTCTAATTTCTTCCTCCCTCCCTCCCTCGCTTGCTGGTTTCTTCCTTCCTTCCTTCCTTCCTTCCTTCCTTGCTTCCTTCCTTCCTTCCTCCCTCCCTCCCTCCCTTCCTCCCTCCCTTCCTTCCTTCCTTCTGCTCTTGCTCTCACTCTCTAATAGCTTTATGAAGGTCAGATTCACATTTCATACAATCCAACCATTTAAGGGAACAAAGAAATGGTTTTTAGTAGATTCAGAGTTGTGCAACTATCCCCACAATCGATTTTAGAGCATTTTCATCACCCTGAAAAGAAACCATGTACTTTTTAGCTATCACTAGCTAAAGTTACTATATAACTAGTTAAGGAGTTAACTCACCATCCTCCTATCTCCCCAGCCCTAGACAACCACAAATCTACTTTTGGTCTCTGTGGATTTGCCTCTTCTGGACATTTCTAGTAAATGGAATCATATAATATATGTGGTCTTTTGTGATTGGCTTCTTTCACTTAGCATAAGGTTTTTAAGCTTCATCCATGCTTTATCATATACCAGAATTCCTTCCTTTTTATGGCCAAATAATTTCCCATTGTATGGATAGGCCACATTTTGTCTATTTATTAATCAGTTGATGGACATTTGAGTTGTTTCCATTTTAGGCTATTATGAATAGTGGTACTATGAACATACGTGTGCAAGTTTTTGTGTGGACATATGTTTTCATTCCTTTCATCATATACCTAGGAGTGGAATCGCCAGGTCAAATGTAGAAGGTTTTTTCTTACACTGAGCCAAAATCCACGTTTTCATAATTTCCACTCTTGATTCTTGTCCAGCCTTCTGGAGAAAACTGACAAGGTTTTCCTTTCTCACACATGACGTCCCTTCAAACCACTCATCATTGTCTCCATGGCCTTCTTCAGCTTTCACAGACTGAATTTTCTTTGTTCTTTCGATCACTCCACTGTAAAACTGGGACCTAAGAAATGCAAACCGATAGCCTTGAAGTTGTTACATTGTCTGTTATGATGTACAAACCAGCATTTCTTTGTTCCAAATCTCAGACTTTCCCATCAACCACAGAGAAATAGTGGCTGGCAACTTCATTTTGCTAAGATGGGAGACAAGGAATTATTCTAGGTGGGAAGGATTTTCAATAAACTCTGAAGTGATTTTCCCTGTGGAAAGTCTAAAAGGACTAATAATTTGCATAATTTGTACACATTTGTCATTTTTTGACATGTTAATGTGAGCAAAAGGAATTCCATGGTTTTGAAAAATAAAGTTTAATGGAGATCAGTTATCCTGAGAGCTCTGAAAGAAGTCCTATGTAGCATTCCTTTTCTGTTAGTCACAAAGACAATGGGGAGAAAACTTGACAAAGCCACAGGAAAATAGAGCAAGTCACTTAGCAGGTGCTAGGTTGTGCTCAACTGGGCCAAATGTTATGTTCATTTAAATTTTAATAACTACAAATGGATCTGATTCTGGCTTGTTAGTCATAGAGTTTGGAATGTTTCTGCATTGTCTCATGCTAGCTGCCTGACCTTGAACAAGTCATTTGGCCTTCCTAGGCATTCGTCTCTGCGTGTACCATGGCACCAGTGGTTTGCCAACTGTGTTGTTGTACATGGTAACCATCAAGGGTTCTTGCTAAAAATGTCAACCCTGAGGTGGCGCTCCAAGAGATTCGCATTCATTGTGTTTTGGGGAGGTCCTTACCATCTATTTTTTTAAATACCCCCTGCCAAGTGATTTTGATGTATGTGGACCTAAAGAATGGTCTTTCAGAAACTTTCAGAAACGCTGATTAGCTGTTTATTTCTGATCCCTATTCCTTTTGTCCCGTTTTCTGCCAAAAGAAAGGAGAAATCTCATAATCTCTCCAGGTCATCTTTCCGTAGATGCTGTGTTTATGAACGTGAAGAAGGATGACAATGAAAACTGAAATAATGAAAATGTCCTCATCTAATGCTAAGATTCTGATATATTAGGATTATTTGGACCAGAACCATTTTATCTATAGAGTTTCTCAACCTTATCTCTACTAGCATTTAGAGCCAGAACATTCTTTGCTGTGTGTATGTGTGTGTGTGTTGGCAGGACGGGGTGGGAGGAGTGTATCTTGTTCATGGCAAGCTATTTAGCAACATCCCTGGCATCTATCCATTAACTACTAAGTAGCACTTCATGCCCCTACCCCAACTTGTGACCAAAAAAAAAAAATATATATATATATATATATATATTCATATCTCCAGGCATTGCCAAATATACCCCAAGAGACAAAATTACCCCTAGTTGAGAAGCACTTTTATAACGCATGGTACCAAAGAAAACAAATCAAAAAAACAAGCTTGGAACAGTTTTCTTGGTTGGCTCTCACTGCACAGCAAGGCAATGAAGGCCGTCCTGGAAAGGTGGATCTTCACCTTTATGTACCAAGCAGTTCTTGGAGATCTGGAAGTCTCTGGTCCATCTTCTCTACTTGGTGGATTAATGGGCTACTGACAGGTTTGGGTGACTTGGCAAGTGAAGGACACTTTTTCATTCTCATTTTATTGGACTTCTGGCAATGAATTCTTAATGTTTGCCTTGTATGTCCCTGCTCCCTATGAAAAATGAAAATCATAACCACAAAATAGATTAGGGAGGGGCTGGACACTGTTACATGTGAAATTGCTTTGAAAGCCGCAGGCACCAGAGTACAGCCAGGTGTCATCATTCATAATATTGCCGAGCCTCCGAAATGAGAGGATTTTGATGTTGTAACAGTGTTTTTGTTGGGTGACTAGTCAAGTGCTTTAAAGGACTCTAGAGCTGTCAGTTTGGGTGACACAGATGGCCAGTTTGTACCCTACTTGTTAGCTTTTCGGCACGCCTTGTGGAGTGGAGGCCCACTCGTGTGGGAGTCCCATTGCTCAGCCCAACGCTTCTGTTCTGAGAATTGTCGTCCTTGTTTTTTCGAGGGAAGCAAGACCCACTCCACCAAAAGAAGGTTCTTTGTTGGTGTGAGATGCACTACTAAGTGGAAATTGTTAAAGGATGAATTTTTTATGTCTACAAAGGGGTTCTCAGCACATGATACAGGGGCAACGCGTGTGCATTCTGGATTTAGAAGTTTACAATGTATGAGAAATCAAAATTTTTAATGTTTTTTATTTATTTTTGAGAGAGAGAGAGAGAGATAGTGAGAGCAGGGGAGGGTCAGAGAGAGAGGGAGACACAGAATCCGAAGCAGGCTCCAGGCTCTGAGCTAGCCGTCAGCACAGAGCCCGATGTGGGGCTCAAACTCACAAACCGTGAGATCATGACCTGAGCTGAAGCTGGATGCTTAACCAACTGAGCCACCCAGGTGCCCCTCAGCCTCAGCACTCTTGACATTTTTGGCAGGCTAGTTCTTTGTCAGGGGCTGGGGGCAGCTGTCCTGCACCTTGGGGGATGTTTAGCATGCCCCTGGCTTCTACCCACTAGATACAATGAAAGCCCATCCCCTTGCCCACACTTTGTCACAACCAAAAACATCTCCAGACATTGCCTAGTGTCACTTTGTCCCCGTTCAGAACTATTGGCCAAGGAGACATGGATGGGGCACTGGTAGTATCTAACCCTGTTTTACAAGAAGGCACCATAGAAATCTAATAGATGAGTCTGACTTATCAAAAAGAGCCTCTATTTGGAAATATACTGGATGGCCCGCAAAGGGACATGGACCCAACTTTCCTTTACATCTCAACTCCACCACTTACCAGATGTACAAAGCCAGTAAATTACCCTCATGAACAAAATGGGCATGATTGTACTTTCCTCGCGCTATTATTCCGAGGATGCAGATTTACTATTTGAAAAACACTATAGCACTGGTGTTGCCATGAGCATTCCACAGGCTTTACACGCTTGTGACACTGTGTGGAGGGAAGGACGTTATAATTGGTTGTGTGAAGGCAATAGACTAACGTTAGATTGTGGATATAATGAAAAGCAGATTCCTGATTCTAGAACTGTTTTTCAGGAATGTCATAACTAGAGGGATTGCAACCTTCTTTTTTGTCTAATGACCCTTGAATAGAAAACTCATTTTAGAAACATAGCTCTGTGGATACTTTGAAGGGCACTCTCCCTGGCTCCCTGACATTGAGTAGCTGTTCTATGGTGGAAGTATCAAAAATGGCAAGAAAAGGACAAAACAGTGATGCCACGCTGAATCTATTGGAATGGTCAGTTTACTGTCAACTTCCCTCCCTTATCTTTCCCCTCTGCATTCACAAATCATCACATCATCAGATCTGGTTGGTGTAAAACATCTTGGTACTCCTTGTAGTCAGAATCAAGGCTGAAGGCAATAGTACCAGCTGATGACAGGGCATTTTCTCTTTCTCATCTGTCCTATGTCACCACAGCTCCAGACACCATTCTTGGCACCCCAAAGGAATTCCTCATTCACTGGCCTTCGGAGTGGATCTGTCTTCAGGCTGGGGAGTGTCTCTCTCTAACATACCTGGCAAAAGGAATGGGACCCTTTATTCTTCTTTGGATCCTTCCCATCTCTATATCATTTTAGAGTTCAGAAGAAGGGGGGAAATTATGGCTATGGAACAAAGTGGTAATTCCATAAGTGGCATTTAGGTTTACATTTGGGTTGCTGAGATATTCCCCCCAGGATGCTGAACTTCTGCACAATAAAATGTCTTCCCTCAAAGGCATAACTGATGTAACCCTTGCTTCTACTTGGACTTGTGGTTCGAGTCGCAATGGCACTTCCAATGCTAGGATCCCAGCAGGGCTGGTAAGTTCTTCACTTATAGGAGACATGTGTTTTGGGACAAAGAGGATCTCAAGCTTCTTCCCTGTCTCTCCTTCTTGAGCCTAGAGTTTGATTTCCTGAATTTTATCTTTGTAGCCCCGTGAGAAAACCTAGAAGAAAGACAACTCTAAACTATGTTCCGTCTTTATATAAACTATGTTCAGTCTATTTATACTGTAGTGTAAACAAAGATTCTCATTGGTGCAATCAGTTCAGAAAATTATTGGATATTGTCCAGTAAAGTTAAAGACATGCATACGTACGACCTAGCAATTTTGTGTCTGGGATTGCACCTAATAAATGCCTACGATGAAATACTGGACAGCAATGCGAATGACTGAACTAGGGCTGCCTACAATAACATGGAAGAGCATTAAAAACATAAGGTTGAGTAAAAGAAGCCACGTGCAATAAAACGTACTTAGGAATCATTTATATAAAGTAAGAAGACAGGCAACACTGACATCTAACATTATGGATGCCCAACTTCCTAAAAACCAGTGGTTCTGAAAACGGAGGTGATCTTGCCGCCACACCAGGGGGTATTTGTCAGTGTCTGGAGACATTTTGGGTTGTCATAAATGGGGGAGGGAGGTACTACTGGCATCTAGTGGGTAGGTTCCAGGGATGCCGCTAAACATCCTACAACCCATAGGGCAGCCTCCACAATAAAGAATTGTCGGTATGATGCCCAAATTACAAGAAACAAAAGCAAAAATAAACAAGTAGGGCTGCATCAAACGAAAAAGCTACCACACAGCAGAAGAAGCAATCAACAAAATGACAAGGCAAAAGGCATGGGAGAAAATAGCTGCAAACCATATATCTGATGAAGGGTTAATATCTAAATAACTCAACAGCAAAAAGCCAAATAATCCAATTTACAAATAGGCAAAGGACCTGAATGGACATTTCCCCAAAGAAAACATGCAGTGGCCAACAGACACATGAAAAGGTGCTCAGCATCTCTGATCATCAGGGAGATGTGAATCCAAACCACAATGAGATACCACCTCACCTGTCAGGGTGGCTTTTATTGAAACTACAAGAGATACCAAGTGTTGGTGGGGATGTGGGAAAAAAAGGAACCCTAGTGCACTGTTGGGGGGACTGTAAATTGGGGCAGCCATTATGGAAAATGGTAAGGAGGTTCCTTAACAAATTAAAAATCAGAAATAGAACTACTCTATGATCCAACAATCCCACTTCTGGGTGTATGTCCAAAAGGATTGGAATTAGGATTTTAAAGACATATCTGCCCTCCTGTGTTCATTGTAGCATTATTTACAATAACCAAGATATGAAAGCACCCTAAGTGTTTATTTACCAATAAATGAATAAAGAAAACATGACACCTCTCCCACTCCCCCCTCCATCTGTCACTTTCTCCATTTTGTGTGTACACACACACACACACACACACACACACACACACACATTTCAGCCACAACAAAAGGAAATCCTACCACTGGTGACAACTTGGATGGATCTTGGACCTTGAGGGCATTATGTTAAGTGAAATAAGTCAGAGAAAAACAAATGCTATATGATCTCACTTATATGTGGAATCTAAAAAAAAAAAGAAAGCCCGACAATTCATAGAAACAGAGAGTGGAATGGCGCTTGCCTGGGGGTAGGAGAAATGAGGAGATGATGGTCAAATGGTGCAAACTTCCACTTATAAGGTGATTAAGTTCTGGGAATCTAGTATACAGTATGGTGACAGTAACTAACAATACTATATTGTATACTTGAAAGTTCCTAAGAGAGTAGAGCTTAAATGTTCTCACCACACACATAAAATATGGTGATTACGTAAGGTGATGGCAGTATGAACGCACCTCATTGCAGCAATTATTTCACACTATGTGTATAAAATTATGTCATGGTACACTTTAAACTTACGCAATGTTATATGTCAGTTGTACCTCAATAGAGCTGGTGGGGGAGTGGGGAATTATTAGTCCCCAAATGCCAACATTGTTAGGGTTGAGAGACCCTGCTATACAAGGGAGCTAGGAAGTAAAGTCCATAAAATAGAGCACAGTGTCGGTTGCTGGGATTGGGGGAGGGTGCTACAATGTAGTCGAGGGACATGGGGCTCTCTGGGACACCCGCAATCTCACCTGTTGACCTCAGTGATGGTTATGATGGGCATATGTTTGGCAATAATTCATAAGCTGCGCATTGTATATCAACTGTTTATTTCAGAATTGAAAAAATATTCTAGCAGGTGGATTGACAAGACAATAGAATGAAAGAGTGTAGGCACTGGGCTTTAGGAAAGAGGTCCCCACCCAAAAGGGCCTCAGAGCTCTGTGGCAGGGCTGGACCTCATCCTCCTATCCTAAATAGGTTTTAGTGCTTATATGGACCCTCAGCTCCTCTTAAACTCTGAGGTTGAATTTGCTTCCATGTGCTTAAGTAAAGTTTTCCTGAAAAAGTAATCGCCCTTGGGCTGGCACTAAATGTGGAAAGTGTCGACTCACTTTATAGGCCGGCAGAGTAAATGCAAACAAGGATTTGTATTCCGGGGTCCTGGTGGCAAGGCAGCCTTCAGTCCCGGAAATGCAATAACATTTGGGGGCAGGAAGATGAGGAAATTCCACTGTGAGCATGACACATTTTTTCTTCAAAATGATGCTGATAGAGGAACTCCTAGAGATTATTTTTGAGTCCTCTCTGGGGGAAATGATAAACATCAGAGAAATGTATTCTTTTTTGAAAAGTGACTAATCAAAAGAGAACATTAGCCAAGCAGGCTCTTAACCTAATGAGGGAATGGGATGAACTTCAGCCTTCTCTGGGGGAGATTTTGTGTTCTCCCTTACATCTCTTTTACCCAACAGACAAAACTTGAATTTCAAAACCACCTGCCATGCTAACATATAGTTCAGATGACTATACCTGTAGCACCTGCAAATTGTATGTGCTTAATAATACTCATTGAATCTAAGTGACCGAGTGAATAAACAAACAACATGGGAAAGATAATTAGGAGTAGAGATGTGCAGATAAGATACTTTGATTAGAGTGGTGTTTAAAATATATCCTGAATACCATACATTTGCACTCATAGGTCTAACAGGAGAACAGGTGAAACCTAATGGAGGACCAGGGGGAGGGGAAGAGGGAAAGAGAGTTGGGGAGAGAGAGGGATGCAAAACCTGAGAGACTATTGAATACTGAAAACAAACCGAGGGTTGAAGGGGGAGAGGGAAGGGGGGAAAGAGGTGGTGGTGATGGTGGAGGGCACTTGTGGGGAAGAGCACTGGGTGTTGTATGGAAACCAAGTTGACAACAAACTATTTAAAAAAATAAAATAAATAAATAAATAAAATAAATAAAATATTTCTTGAAGAGACTATTGAATACTGAAAACGAACCGAGGACTGAAGGGGGAGGGGGAGGGAGGGAGGAGGTGATGGTCATGGAGGAGGGCACTTGTGGGGAGAAGCACTGGGTGTTATATGGAAACCAATTTGACAATAAACTATTATAAATTAAAATAAAAAATAAAAAATAAAATAAAATATACTCAAACAGGGGCACCTGGGTGGCTCACCTGGTTGGTTGTCCGACTTTGGCTCAGGTCATGATCTCACGGTTCGTGGGTTCGAGCCCTGCATCAGGCTCTGTGCTGACAACTCAGAGCCTGGAGACTGCTTTGGATTCTGTGTCTCCCTCTCTCTCTCTGCCCCTCCCCTGATCACACTGTCTTTCTATGTCTCTCAAAAATAAATTTAAAAAAATCTTTAAAGAAAAAAAGAAATATACTCAAACAGAAATAATGTGTGGAATTCAAATTGTTTCAGATTTAATAGAACTTTTAGAGTTTTGCCCAATGTTCTAGGTCCCTTCTTGAGTCTCTTTTCTTTTCTTCTTCTTCTTCTTCTTTTTTTTTTTTTTGCCGTGTGTGTTTTTAAAAAGTTTATTTATTTATTTTGAGAGAAAGAGAAAGAAAGAGAGTGAGCAGGGGAGAAGCAGAGAGAGAATCCCAAGCAGGCTCCACACTATCAATGCAGAGCATGACAGGGGGCTCGAACCCACAAATTGTGAGATCATGACCTGAGCCAAAGTCAAGAGGTGGACGCTTAACCGACTGAGCCACCCAGGCACCTCCCTTTCTTGAGTCTTGAATGAGTGGACTTAGGATTGAAAAGGCGCAGGGCTCACACCAAAGGGAATTTAGGAGTCTTGCAGCACTAATCAATCATTTCGTTTCTTAAAATGCTTGGTCTTATCTCCCCAGCCCTTTCAAACACAGGAAAACAGTCCTGTTGTGCTTAAGAATTTAACTCTGATTTAGCAATGGCAATTTAGCAAGAAACATGCTTTGCAGGCAAAAGTCATTCCTAGAATGTGAGTACACAGTTTGGGAATGATGGATCACTTCTGGCTTAGGATAATGCTGTTTAGTGACGATACATTTTTCAAAGGTGGCATGCAAACAGAGTGAGGTGACTCAACTTTAACACGGAGGCAGCTTACTCGGGTAATGATCAAAGGGCTGTGGTTAATAAATTTTTTTTTAAATCCAGAGACCCACCGTGTGTGTGTGTGTGTGTGTGTGTGTGTGTGTGTGCGCGCGCGCGCGCATGCACGCGCGCATGCGTTATGTGTGTGTATATAATGAAACAATGTCTGTAGGGAAAGGGATTTTTAGCTCAGGAGGTTTAATGGCAGGTATGACAGAGAAAGAAATCCCAAAGCTGGCGAGTTCATCTCTCTCAACAGACAGTAAGGCAAAGGTCCCTAAAATGGTCCTGGCTGCATTCTCTGAAAGATGCCATCTGGCAAACCTTATGCTAATTCTTTGCTTTATTCTAAGGGTCTTGGATGACATAGCTCTAAAGGGTGTTTTCAGCAGCAGAGCAGAGTGAATGTGGAGAGGGGACATTAGCATGTCATTTGTCCAGCTCTGCCTGGATGTGTCAGGGAGCAGGGACGGCCTCCAGGGTGAATGGGCTCTGTGCTCCCACATCGCAGAGGGAAAGGAGATACGGGCAGGCGTGCTGTGGGGGGCTGGGGCGAATGGTGACATTGGTCTCTTAAGACTGGTAGCACTCTGGTGACAGGTTCCTGTTTGGGGCAGGGGACATTTATTTTTCTCTTATTACAGGATAAAATGCACATAGTGAATGGTGTGCATTACACAAATCTGAACCCTATTGCTCAGTTGAATGTTCACCTATAGGGCATCCAAGTCACATCAAGATACAGAACATTTCCAGCGCCCCCAAAGGTTCCCTTGTACCCCCTTTTCAGTCAATTTTAACTCCCTATCTTGCTGATCGCTGTTCTGGGTTCTATCACCATAGGTCACACTTGCCTATTTCAATTTAACATTTGAATTTCAATTCTGCAACAAATAAGTAGAATCATACCTTGTATCCTATTTTGTATATGATTTCTCTGTCTCAATGTTTGTGAGAAGAATCCATGTCACCGTGTGCTTCAGTATGATTTTCCTTTCACTGCTGAGTAATAGCATTTATGGATAGATCACAATGGCTCATCAAGCAGCAGTTGATGGACTCTTGGATTGTTTCCATATTGGTGATTCTATCAAAATGCTCTTGTACATGAGGAGGCCGTGGGCACCCATTTCTCTATGTATCTAGGAGTAGAGTTCCTGGATCAGAGGGCAGGCATATAATCAGTTTTAGTAGACATAATCTTAGAATTTTCCAGAAAGATAAACTGTCATGGGCTTATCTAGTAGTAGGTTCCTCAGGATACCAGTGCCCAATGGTATCAATTTGCATCTTCACAATTATGATGCCAGTTGTTTTCAAACTGTTATATACTGACATTGTGTTAGTTGGGTAGTCCATCCAACTAAATTGTAAAGGCTCCAACATGGGGGACACATCTCATTTCTCCTCTCCCCACCCCTTACACCTACACGGAGCACGGGGAGGGCCACTCAGCAAGTCCAGTCCAGTGGGACCCTGAAGAACTGAGACAAGCCACCTTCCACTGGATTTCTAGCCCTCTTGGACTTGGACTGATTGATTTCACTGGGTCTGGCGTCTGCGCCCGGCCCCGGCCCCTGCCTCTGCCTGGACTTAACTTGTGGGAAGAAGAATCACAGGGTGCCAGGCCCCTGGGAGGGCCCTCAGAGCCCGTATCCGGGGTGTTGTGAACCTCCAGTGCGTACTAAAAATTACTTGCTCCATCCGGCAGCGTTTGCCAGGAGTGTGTGTCTTCTCTTTCCAAATCCTTGCTGTGTCTTTTTCCGATTTACACCTAAGAACTAAGACGTAGTGAGTGGCACTCTGAGCACTGCCCCCACCCCCTGCTAAGGTTCAGCCTGGCACCAAAGCCAGTCCTGGTGTCCCAGCAGATTCTTCTGGACTCCGGCTTCCAGCGGGGTTCCCCCCAGACACGCCCAACTCCTGCAAACCCTCTGGGACTCAGTTTACCCAAATTGGCGCGGTCAGGCCAGCACCCAGCCGGGAACTTCCTCCAGTCCGCAGCGCCCCCAGGCAGCATGACTTGGCCCCTCTGGTGCCTGACTCTCCCAAAGGAGGGCTTTCCAAACACCGAAACTCTGCCCTCGCCTGAGCGGTTCCGAATCGCCTTCCAGCGCCAGGCCCACACCCCTCTCAAAGTTAGCGAAAGTCGCTCTTTCTTGGAAACCCAAGCTCGCCCTCTCGCTGGTGCTGAAAGCTCTAGCAGCCCCAGCACTGGCAGCCCGGGTCCCACGGGCCTGGCAGGGGCGGAGTGGCGGGAGGTGGGAGCGCCAGTCGCCCTGACACCTGTCGTGGGCGCGCTAGGTCGCCGCAGCCCCCAACAGCTGGAGGCGGCGGTCGCCGAGACAAGAGCTCGCCAGGAGCGGAAGGAATTAAGCGCCCGCCCATCCCATCTGACTTGGCCGCTCCCCTCTCCTCCTCCTCCTCCTCCTCCTCCTCCTCCTCCCCCCCCCTCCTCCTCCTCCCCTCTCCTCCTCGTCCTCCTCCTCCTTCTCCTTTCCCTTCGCCGCTGCCACCACCTCCACCCGGTCCCCGTCGGACGCTGGTGCCTGCGGGCTTTGCTCCGCGCTCGGGGCAGAGAACGGGGCTCGCGTCCGGGGGCTGCCCTGGGATGGCAGTGAAATAGGGGGACCTCAGAGAGGAGCCACGACCTTAGGCTGCGCTCCGGGACCCGCCACTCCTTCTCGCTGGCGACATGGGGGACTCGGTAAACCGCGAGAAACCGCAGCTGCACTACGCGGTGAGTGTCCCGGCGCGCGAAGAGGCGACAGGGGGCGCCACTTGGCCGGCCTGGGAAGGGACAAGAGCGGGGCTGATGGATCCGTGTCTCCCTGGCGGTCCTCTGTTGGGGTTAGGGGGTGCAGGTTGTCCCGCCCGTCACCTGCATAGAAACTCGGCTGCACCTTAGAATGGGAGCCCCCACCCCAGAAGCCCGCGTTCCTCTGCCCCGCGCGGTGGGCACTGCGTTAGGGGCCAGAAGCTGGGCGCTGCTGCCGCCTTGCTGGCCAGGGCTGAGAAATGGGGCTCCTGGGGCCCCGGCCCACGTTCGCCCATTCAACCTTCGAGCAGATACGCTGCAAGAGGGAGACTGGAACTGGACGGGAGGCAGGGCTGCTCTGTGGTCTGAGTGTGTAGGGAGCAGGCTCTCCGGAGAAAATGCTGCGGGGCACTTTGGGGTGCAGCCGGGTCGCTTCTGGAAAAAAGGGTGTGCATTTCCCTCAGTTTGTGGCAGGATG
This sequence comes from Suricata suricatta, assembly GCF_006229205.1. NCBI lineage: Eukaryota > Metazoa > Chordata > Mammalia > Carnivora > Herpestidae > Suricata > Suricata suricatta. The sequence continues at coordinate 7,365,525 of NC_043717.1, read as the reverse complement.
GAACGTTGCACATTATCTGATGAAAACAGGAGGACGCTAGGGGGTCTGCCGGTGGCATCTCTCCTGCCGGTTGACTCAAAGTCCCCCTATTGGGGACCTACTGTGTGCTAGGCACTGCGTGGGACACCGGGGACCACAGGACACAACAGACTCAAAACTCATGGGCTTTCCCCCCTTTAAAAGAGTCGAGATTTTAAGGTTAATGACCGACTGACCAAATCCAGATTCTAGATTGAGTTTATTTTTGAGAAAGAGGAAAGATAGGTATTCTGAGGAATGAGTACTCCTTCGGAAGGTTCTGAATGCGGCCTGCCTGAAGCAGACAGCGCCGGCAGCATACTCCAGTCTTGCCACATTTATTTTCCAGTTGTGAGTTGTGATGTTTTGAGATGGGCCATTGCGGCTGTTCTGCCATCTGCTACTTGAGTGAGTTTTCCGTGACATAATTCTCACTCCTGAGATTGTGCATGTTGCTTACAAATCGGAGAGAGGCAGGTGTAAAGTTAAGACAAGAATCAGCAGTATTTATAATTAGGCTAATAGATACCTGTCTGGATTTCCTGTCCTCCAAAATGCACTCTTCACATTAAAAAAAAATTTTTTTTTAAAGAAAGGAGTGGAGGTGAACAGGAGCGACAGGTACAGTTCCTGGTTCCAGTTGCCAGGGTGGGCTGTCGGTCAGCTAGGGGGTCATCGGGCTAACCTTGAAGCTCTACCCTTGCACTTTGCTGGACTGGGGCCGGGGGGGGGGGGCGAGGGCCTGAATTAGAAAATTATTAAGATCACTACCAGGCAGATATTCTAGGAACCTTATGATGTCTTTGTCTGCTTTTGCCAATTACTTGCCTTGAAATGACAAGGGAGACACTAGTAAGTTACGAACGCTGGTTCATTTTTTTGCAGACACTAGCAGCTCAGTGATTTTCCTTTTAAAGTCATATTAAGGTTCGTCCATTTTCAGCAGAGGCTCCTTTGCACTGAAGGATCTAGAGTCTGCTCCTTATGCTCAGTCGACATCTTATCCCACCACCTCTTCTGGATTTTGAACTGTGTGCTGGGCCCTTTGATTTGCAGTCTGAGGTCTCTATGCCACTTACAAGGCAGAAGAGGAAAGGTGAGAAGTGGTTCCTTAACTAAAAAAAAAAAAAAATCTATTCAGGGCGCCGCCTGGGGGGCTCAGTTGGTTAAGCACCTGACTCTTGATTTCAGCTCAGGTCATGATCTCACGGTTCATGGGTTCGAGCCCCATGTTGGGCTCTGTGCTGACATTGCAGAGCCTGCTTATAATTCTGTCTCCCTCTCTCTCTCTCTCCCTCCCTATCTCTCTCTCTCTCTCTCTTTCTTTCTCTCCCTCCCTCCCTCCTTCCCTCTCCCTCTCCCTTTCCCTCTCCCTCTCTCCCTCCCCCCCTCAAAAATAAATAAACTTTAAAAAGTCTATTCATTCTATGAATGATTATTGCCTCAATTACGCAAATGCATCCCACAGCAATTTAGAAATCATCTTCATTCAGCTGTTTCATCCTCCTAAAAGCACAAACCTAGAGTCAAGCTAATGCTACTATCTCTTGCACTCTGAAGATTTGCTGATGAAATAGCCCTTTATTCTAGTGTGGATTCCCCACATGCATATTTTATGATTAGGACTATATAAAAGGAGATTCCAGAGGGAATTTGTTGGCTTTCAGGTTGGAAGAAATCACCCGGCTCCTCTGAAGTTTTTCACACATACTTTAGGGAGATGAAGCAGCAGCATTCAGCAGCTCTGTATCAGTCACAAGTCAAAAGAATGTTCTTTATTAAGTGTGACCCATCGCTTTTCATATTAACATAACCCTTTGTGGCTTAATATCTATTCTAGCGCTTCTCTCCATCCGCTGCCTGCATACTGGTTTAGGTTAATTTCAAAAGCTTCTTTTGCATTTTAGCACAAATATTCCATTTACTTTGCTCCACGTGGTTCTGCCGCACTGCATATTGTCCTGGGGATTGGGGGGCTTTTTTTTTTTTTTGGTCTGTGTCTTCCTCAAAAAGAAATTACCCTCTATGTGTTCTTAGTACCTCTGGCTGACTCGGAGGTATTATCCACAGGGCAAGCATTTAATGTTCTCCTTTCAGTGCTTTTTCATCTGTCGAAAGCGTGAGTGCCCGTAAGAAATCTGCGGCTCACATTTTATTCACTCAGCGAACATTTGTGAAGTGCCTATTGTGCACCACCTCTTTGGCCAGTTTTCCAAAGAGATGATTAAATAGTGAGAATGTTAAGAGTCGCTCTGGACTCTTCGCTCCTCCTTTTAAATGGTTATAATCGTCACAAGGAGAGAAACACAAAACACTTGAGTAGGCAAGAGCATCCTGCATTTATATAGTTTACACTTTTCCAAAGCAGAGCACCGTTGTCCTCCTGTCTTATCGCCGTAACAAAAATGCATTTTAGCAGCTAATGTTGTGCCCCCAACCTTTCCTCCCACGGTTTTCCCACATTGGGTTTATGGTGACTCCATCCTTCCAGCTGGGGGCCATCCTTGATGCCTTTTGGCGACCCGATCAGGTTTGCATTTTGAAACGCCTGCTTGGAGCCCAGGATGGAGGGGAGTGTGAGGAGGAGCCCAGGTGTATCTTGGTACTTGGGCCAGAGAGAGACGAGAGCAGGATGACCTACATAGGATGGCAGCTGGACTGGAGGTGGAGAGCGGTTAGCACATCGGAGAGATACTTAGGACATAGAACCAGCCAGTCTTTGTTTGGATGCGCTATGGAGATGCTACAGTGAGTCACTCAAGGATGACATGCATAAATCAATGATTTCCGGGCAACACGTCTAGAGAAACTGCAGGTCATGACAATAATCCCCTAATTATTATTGTCTTCTACAAGTCGCCAAGTGTTTGGACATAGTCTGTGTCAAATCCAGCTAGTGGGTTAGACAGCTTTTCTATTTTGGGACGGAGACCATCCAAGCCTAGAGTGGTGGAGTTCAAGGTGGTGCAGGTGTAGCTGGTGACAGAATGGAGTGCCCTGTACAAGTGCCCTGATTTCCCAGAGCTCTTCGGACTCATTTAGACAACCCTGTCACCGTAATAATCCAACAATCAAATACTGTACCTTCAGGGACTTAATGCGACCATCCACATTGTTGACTTGTATGGCCAAATAACTCTTTCACTGGATGGGTAAAACCAAAGCTTTAAGGTATCTATTGGGTTCAATGCCATGAATTTAAGTCTTTCTCATGGTTTCTCAGCCTCAGCAAAACTAACATTTTGGACAGGATGATGTTTTTGTGGCAGGGGCTGTCCTGTGCACTGTAGGGTGTTTAGCAGCATCCTGGGCCTCTACCCATTAAATGTCAGCAGCATAGCACCCCCTCCCCAGTTGTGACAACCAAAAATGTCTCCAGACATTGCCAGATGTCCCCTGGGGGATAAAATCTCTCCTACTTGAGATCCACTGGTGTGTGTGATTTTCATGCATGTTTTTAAGATGAGGTGACAATTACTGTGTAATAAGAAGATCTGAAAAGAGAAGACATGGTAAATGTGGTGAATATTATATATATTATTCAGCGATCATGCAGAACTTTGGAGAGAGGCTGACACAGAGGCTCAGAGAGAGGCCCAACACAGCACAGGTGCTGGGGACAGAGTAATGGGTCACTGCATTTCAGCGATCATGGCTTTAACAGTGTTCTCCTGCTTTTGGTGATTCCCCAGAGTTAGGTTGCTTGGCCTGGGTTAGAGATTACATTAGCCTACCTCCCCTAACAATCCTCTGTGCTTTCCTCCATTAACCACAAACAAAATATTACAAACCTTGCCTGTCTGTCAAGATCATGCAACACATGTCTAATTTCATGACAACTCATGCAGTCAAGTATGGTGACTCGTTCGGTAGAATTACTGGGCTGAGCCTTAGTTTTCGAACAAATGATCAGAGGCCCTTTAGAGAAGTTCCTGAATACTTTTATCCGAAGCAACTCCCTGGAGCCACATACTTACTTTCATCCCCTTCTGGGAAAGGGAACAAGAAGAAAGTTTCATGATGCCTCCAGCTAACATAAATCTATATATGCAGTGACTCATGTTCTGTTCACTGAGGCATGACAGAAAGCAGGGGCATTAGACTCTGACCTGGGGCCGATCCCCATGGGGCCCAGCTGTCAAGGTGCAGCCATGTCAGCCCCGTGGACCAGTCTACTTCTGACCTCCACTATGGCTGACCTCACTTCCTCTTTGGTGCAATTGCCCCGCCATCTCTGCTCTTGATCACAGCCTCAACATTAAATGCTGACTGCTCCCTGGCTCTAGTTAACTCCTCCTTAAGGAAGCCACTGGAAGGTCTAAGCCATCTACCCCGGGAGGGAGCCTCTCTTTACCACAAATGGTTAAGGTCTTCATAGGAAAGTTTGCATAGAGAGCATATTTGGTTTCCAAAGACTTCGAAGCCATTAAGTTCACTTAATAATTCAGTGGTGGTGATGAGGGGACATTCTTTGGCAATTCTGAAGGCACCCCGAGCTGGGCACTATTTCAGGGCTGAGCTGATATGAATCAGTTATCGTCCATCAATGCTGCTGGTGTAGACATCTTAGGAAATTGTGTAGGACTTGAACTGACCTGCTACACGGCCTGGAATTCATTTTTGTAGCCATCAGCTTGTCATCCGTCTCCTCACAAAAGCAAACATTTTTCATGTTACAAATAAATGGGAGATCACTGAATCCCATTAATTAATGGCGCTTCTAATTGTGGCTACTTTTTCCACCCCCACCGCCACCCCATGACATGCTTTCTTTTCTGTTGCTCTCAGAACTTTTCCTTCATGTGGCCCCTTGGGTCTGGAACCCGCATCATCTTAGGAAGCCACATATCCCACCCATTAAGTTCCTTCCGAAGCACCGTTGTTAACTGATAAATCATCAGATTCCTATTGCGTGTCTGGCCAGTCATCAGAAAACAAATACCACTCTTTGCCTAGTCCTTTGTGGTAATAAGGTTCTATTATTTATTCTTCCCTTTCCCCACATTGTGATAACCCTGGACCAAATGCACTTGAGTCTCAACTTGGTTGTCATGTCATTGTCTAGTCATATGCAGTCTTCAGTGGCTTTCCGATGTCTCACTGCCTCCTCGCCTGTGGCACTCTTCGCCTCTCCCGCCTCACTAAGTGGCTGCCCACTCAGGGGGCTGCCTGCACCGGAACAGCCTGGCATCAGCCCCACCGGGTCTGTCTCACAGCCCTCTCCACAGCCAGACTCTCCTTTCCATCTCTGCTGCTGCCGTGTAGACCCAAGCACTGGTCGTCCACACTCCGACAAGATGGGAACACTACAGTCTAATGATGGGTCCAGTGAGATCTTTTAAAAAGCTGACGAAGTTGTGACATTACAGTGCATAAAGCTCACCAGTTGGTTTCTGTTATACTTAGTTTGATCTCTTCCTCCATGACCTTGGCCTTCCAAGTCCTCCTCCATGACTCTCCCTCACCTTCCTGCTGCCCAGCCACACTAGTGTCCCTTCTGTTCCTCAAATGTGGCCAGCTTGTTCCCACCCGAGGCGTTTGCACTTGCTGTCCCTTCTGCCTGAGATGTTCTTTGTGTGGTAGGCTTTTATTGTGCCCTCCAGATTGCAGAAGAAAATGTCACGTTCCCTGGCTGCTCTTTCCAAAGTGCTACTGACCCCACTCAATCATCCCTGATTATATCACACTAGCTGCCACCTTTGTATTTATTCCTTGGTATTCGAATATGCACTCTGTGTGTGTCTCTCCCCGCTCATGTGGAAGCACATTCAGGGCAGGGACCCACTCATTCTTTCCCTACAACAGCCCCACTGCCCCAAGTGGGCCTGGCACAGAGTAGGCACCCAACAAATATCTGGGACTGGGTGATGCCCTTTATGATCTTGGGCCTTATTTTTCTTAATTTTTTTAAATTTTATTTATTTTTGAGAGACAGAGAGATATGGAGCGTGAACAGGGGAGGGGCATAGAGAGAAAGAGACACAGAATCCAAAGCAGGCTTCAGGCTCTGAGCTAGTGGTCAGCACAAAGCCCGATGCGGGGCTCGAACCCATGAGCCATGAGCTCATGACCTGAGCCGAAGTCAGATGCTCAACTGACTGAACCACCCAGGCACCTCTCTTGGGCCTTATTTTTTAAACATTTCCTGGCTTCTCCTCTGTGTCAGGCTTTAGCTGACGTCTTGATTTATTAGTGTTCAACAGCCTTGTCTAAATTTGCTCCCTCTATTCTGATTTCGCTGGAATACCAGTTTATTAAATCTGTTAGTCCCAGGTCTAAAATTAGGAATCAATCTCTAGGATGTGAGCAATTCTCAGAAGGCCTCTGTGCATCGACATTGTATCTGTGACCATATGTGAGTGAGCAGCTAAGGCCCGCCTTTGTCCAGTAAGCACTCGCTGAGGATGTGAGAGGGACAGACCTGCTCCGGGGAAAATGCAAAAGGGAGGAGGAGGAGGGAGACCGCTCCCCCTAGCTGAGAGACAGAGAGAGAGAGAGAGAGAGAGAGAGGAAAGCAACGAACGAGGGAGAGAGAGAATCCCAAGCAGGCTCCATGCTGTCAATGCAGAGCCCAAGGCAGGGCTCAGACTCACAAACCATGTGGTCATGACCTGAGCTGAAACAAGTGTCAGGTGCTTAAAGGACTGGGCCCCCCAGGCACTCCCACTCCCCCCCCATCTTTTCTTCATTCTCAGTTCTTTCCAGGTTGGAAGTCTACCCAGCTGGCAGATAGATTGGTGATCTGCCCAGCTTGCCATTGACAGGGACTGCGGGGCCCTGTCTTACGTCCTAGCCACATCACTGAATTTAATAAGCACAGCCTGTTGCAGATTGTAAGGTCCAAAATGATGAGAGTAAAATTCTTACACAGTTTTTGATTAAGATCTGCAATGTTTACACATGAATGCACAGAACTTTTAATATGCTTTAATGTGTAGTTTCTCAGATTTTCTGGTTTTGACATTTTATTTACAAGATCAACCTTTCTGGTTTCTTTTATTCTTAAAGACAGTCTGAATACTTAAAAAAACCTGGAAGGTAAAGATCAAATACGACAACAAGGACTCCTGGCAGTCATTATACGGTACCGCTCTCTCTGTCTTTATAGTGATGGTTTGGATGCAAATCAGTTTGGATGAGTTCTACACAAAGTATAAGACTCATTCGTTCATTCAAATGTGATCATTGTTACTACAGGCTCTTCCGTTTAAAGATGTTGTATCCATTTGAAATGAAAACTGGTCAGGATTTTCTCCCCTCCTTCCTGGTTATTTGACACATCCTTTGAACTCTTCTAACTTAAGTATTTTGTATAGTATAATTTGAGTGTGTGGAGTGTCAGCTCAATTAGATTTCTGAAATGAAGTTTTCAGAAGGTTTTCGAGTTGTGGCTTTGGGGAAGAGTTGCCATGGGAACAGCAAAAGACGTTCAGATGAATAAACTTTAAAAATATTTTTGAATGACCCCTTTCTGCAGCTGACTGAAATATCTGGTAAAGAAACGTAGAAGTCTGTCCAAGTAAAATAAAGAGGCTAAAAGTTTCTCGCTGGCGTGCGGGGCACCTCGACTCTGCATCTGCTGAGCTCCCCCGTGCCCGGTGGGTGCCCCTCCGACCCGACAGGGCTTCCTGACATCGCTCTGGATTCCTTACTCAGCAGTGTCAGTGCTGTGTTAATTAGACCCACAGGGTAATAATAGCTTGGCAAGAAAATGGAATGTCGAGTTTGCTGGAAGACTTGGAAGATATTATTTTTGTGAAGTATTTATTTATGCGCATGAACTTCACCGGTCCCATTCTGATGTTGCTTTGATGGCCTAAGCAAAGTGTAAAACACAGTCCTGACATTGATCTCAAAGGATGAGGCACCTTAGCTGCGGACTCACAGCAGGTAGCAGGCGCGATGCTTAGAAAGGCTTAACTTCAGGAATAAACTGTCCCTGATGTGCCGGGAAGTTTCAGGAAATCCATGCTCATGCATGAAGCATTTGCAATGTGGAGAAGCTGTTCCCGCACGGGCACGGGGAGGGGCCAGTGTTACCCGAAGACAGTGACTTTCAACCCCAGGCGAAGCGACCCTGGAAATGTACCCCGAGAGCACTGCAGTGAGGGCAGAATATGGAGAAACAGGGATGGAGTGGGACAGCAAATACCCTTATCTCTCGGTCTTCCTGCTCTCTCTCCTCCTACCAAGGCCAGCCATCCTTTGAGATGCATCTCACAGGACTCGGCCAGCCCTGGGAAGGGCGGAAGTTTTTGTTTTGTTTTGGCAGAAGTGGGGGAAAGTTGGCAAACACAAACTCAACTGATGCGTGTTCGTGTTCGGTTTTCTTTAGGGCTTACTTACATTATGAAAGACCCTAAATTCCTGGGTATTTCGAACACTTTCAGATTGCTTAGCATGTCTCTTTTCCTCTCCCCTGTGGGTTATTTTAATGAGCACGTTTAAACTAGTAATGTGTTATTGCCAAGTCCATCCATATGTGATGTGTATGTCTTGAAAAATATTCATATTACAAGCCTATTCGAGTAGTTACTCTTCACTTTTTGGCCATGTTATATTTTACATATGAATTGTAATGAATTTCACATTGAGGAGATCCATGCTTAATTCAGAAGTGCTTTGGTCTAAATTTATTAATATAAATTTTAACTCTGATGGGTTCCCCCCACCCCCATGCCCATTAGAACAGTCTAATGTAATTGATTTTTCCAAACAAAGTAAAAGGAAGAATCGATGTGGCTTTTTCTGGTTGATGGGGAAAGAGCTTTAATGCTCAACGTTCTACATTAACACAAAATGGATTAATGTGTGCTTCCATGAAAAGTTATTCTCATTTGTATCTCTGTTGGTTAAGGAGTGGTTGCAAGTGCGGACTGCAGTGTAAACACCCTGTTAACTCCGGTTAACGTAGCAGAGAGAAACCTCCACTTCAACCTGCACTGCAGAAAGTGCTTCCCATTCCTAAGTTAGTTCCCTCTCAAGGCCCCCGGGTACCCACTTTCATAATGTCCATCTCCCTTGTAATTGCTTCTTTAAACACCATGTTCACTACAGAACCGAGAAATCCAAAGGGACAGAGGCCAGAACCAGGGGCGTAGCTGGATTCCGTATCCTTGGCTGTGTGTGGCATGTACCTGACACTTAGTATATTCCTGAATGCCAGCAAAATACATTAATAACTTAGAGCTCTTCGAAATAATTAAGCAGACTTACAGTAAAAATACCAGCCGATATTTATTGAACACTTTCCACAAGCCCTTGACATTCTACGTTATTTAATTCTCAAAAGAAGCCTGGGAGGTAGGTCCTGATGTCATCTCTGTTTAAAAGGTGACGAAACAGAGGTGCCAGGTTTAGATGGTTCCAGGTCACACAGCTAGTAAGTACAGGGACAAGGATTTGAATCCTTGTCTGCTTGACTGCTGAGTCTCAATGGTTGAGCCACCACTCAGTGGCTGATGGGTAAAAAGGAAGTGACTTGAGATGATACCATTGAGATGACGCTTTTAAAACTTCCATTTTGTAGTAATTGTAGACTCAAAGGAAGTTGCAAAAATACCACCAAGAGATGCCGGGTACCCTTTGCCCAGCTTCGCTCAATGATAGCCTCTTACATGACGATCGTACAAGGTCAAAGCCAGGCATTGATGCTGGTGCACCACTGTGAACTTGTCTACAGATCTTGTTTATAACTCACCGGTGTTTTACATGCATTCCTAGGTGTACACGCACATGTGCGAGAGATAGAGTAGTGTCACGCAATTTCCCCTGTGTATAGATCGACCCTCTGGTGTCACATTCAATACACAGAACTGTTCCCGTGCCAGAAAACAACTCCTACATGCTGCCCCTTTGAAAGCACCCCCTTACTATCTGCCCCCATCCCTAATCCAGGCACCCGCTCACCTGTTCTCCATAAAACGCCACCTTTTAAGGGATTCTATCTGTCCTTCCAGCACAATGACAACATACCTGTCGTCATTCATCATTCATGCTGAAAAAATACAGAAACATAACGGGAGAAAGTAAAGTGAACCGCTCATGGGATCAGAGAGGATTTTTGTAATCTTGTTCACAACACACGCAACCACACGTAAAGAGCATCCCATTTGGTCTTTGTAGCTGAGGGTTGTGGTAATTTTCCAGGTCCAGCTCTTGTGTTTCCTCTCACCTAGTGCTTTTGATGGAAACTCTGCAGACTTTCTTAGCTTCTGCAGGGCCACTCCACGCTCCCTCTCCGCATGGCTGTTCTGTCATTTCAGGAATGACAGCCACGCGGCTGAACTTGCAGCCGCCTGGAAAAGGTACATGGGAGCTGGCACTCTGCCCTCCAAAAACATTTATGTATTTGTTGTGCGCTGGGCAGCACAAGGGTTATGTAAGCCCTGGCATTCATGATATACATGCATTTTTATTCATTCATTTCAAAGGGAGTGGTGGTTCATAGACCTCTCTTGGGGAAAAGTTTGAACCTTATCAAGATTAGCTGTTTCAAAAAAAAAAAAAACCTTAATAGCTGTTTTTATGCAGGATGGCCGCAGAGTGAAACATCACTGGGACACCGTTAGAAAGACTTCCTGCATGTATTTGGTTCCAACTACTTAAAAAAAGTTTCTGATGCTGTCTGAATCTGCAAACAGGCACACTCTTATTGGATACTTTAATGATTGCAAAATTTTACTTTATGATTTGCCTGGATCCTTACTAGAAATGGAGTAGGCCAATGTATTGCTTTCGATTAGGTAGGCAGATAATGCCATTGTTACCATGTCAGCACATCATATCCCCATTGTAGCGGGGTGGGGGGCTGAGGAGAAACTGGATTTGAAGAAATGTAGGGCCTTCTGTGAAATTTCTGCATGGGGGACACTTTTTTATTTTGGCTATCTTGAAAAGGAAACAAAATCCTGAACTCCTGGCAAGTGGATGCATACATACAAAATGGTGCTTTACTATATAGTTCTGTTGTCAAAAATGTAGAATCGGCTCTGTCCTGATTAGCTATTGTCACACTAATATGCTACATGACAAACTACTTTGAAAGTCAGTACCTTAACACAGCCATCACTTGTTCCCATGGATTTGTGGGCCCGCGGGGGCTGGCTTATTTGGGCAGAGCTCAGCTCTTGGACCCAAGGTCAGTCTGCTAGTCCCACAGGGCTTAGGTTCTCAGTCGGTTCTGTTCCAATGTTTGTTTATTCTGGTGTCCGGGTCGATGTGGCAGCAGCCACCTGGGGAAGTGCAGAGGCACGATAGGACAGCAGAATAGACTAGGGGTTCTTAATGCCCAGGTGGGAATCTGGCACAGGCTCATGTCTGCCTGCCTGCCATTGGCCGAGGCGAGTCACATGTCCAAGCCTAATGCCAAAGGATAGGGAAAGAACGCTCCCTCGGTGACTGGGCCCTGGTAAGTTTGTGAGTGCAGCGAAGGGTGAGACATGGGGACAAATCATTTCCCTGAGCACCGTATGAAATCAGATTCTTCTGAAAATACTGATGTTGTTAAGAAGGTTGCAAATCTGTCTATCTCATTTTGTCCTCCATTTGGTCAATGAGGACTTTCTGTCATGCATATCAATATATATTTCCTTGTGACCTAAGTACACAACAAAGCCAAGATGATGGGGCTTCCCCACTGACACTAGTCCTCACAAATCCACATTGATTGGACAGAGACTGAACAGAGATCAAGGGACTATTATAGAAATAGAATGAATGATAATATTAACATTTAAACAGAATTATCACAGTCTTTCCCTGTTTTCTTGTGCTTCACAGCTCTGACTCCTCAATCCATCAAAAGGAAGACATGTCGAATTACCCCCCCAGGAGAGTTTTTAATCTGCTGGGATATACTGGTGTCGCTTTAAAAAGATTTATACATTCAGCTCCCGTTTTAAAACCTAGAAGAATTGTAGATGAGGTTGTTTCTAATTGGAAGCAAAGTATATTTACTCCTTTGGTTCAAACCAATCAGAGCCAGCCTTTGAAAATTAGATGGTTAATTTCATCAATTTTGACATGTAAATGGATAAGCTGAATTAAAAATAATGCACACATGTAAAACCTCTCCAAAGTTGGAAACCTTTGCCCTGTGTTCCTCCTTTGTATCAATTGATCGAACAGTTGCAAAATCCCGGTGTTCTTCTCCACCCTCCCTCCCCTCCTCCCAGTTTGCTCTGTAGTTGATCTTACCTAGTAGAGCACCTGCTAGATTTCAGTCACTTGGTTGTCTAAATCAGGGGTTAGCAAACCATGGCCCATGGACCAAATCCAGTCTGCCACCTGCTTTTTTACAGCCCACAGGCTAAGAATAAGCAATACGTTTTTAAACAGTGGGGAAAAAAATCAAAAGAAAACTGTTTTATGACATGTGAAAATTATATGCAATACAAATTTTAGCATCCATAAATCCAGTTTTATTGGAACATTTACATATTGACTATGGCTGCTTTCCTGTTGCGACACCACAGTTGGGTGATTGCGATGGACTTGGTGGCGTGAAACACCTAAGCCATGTTTTATCTGGCCATTTGCTGAAAAAGTTAGTGGCTCTCTGGTCTAAAACTATGCTTCCTGTTACCACAGACACTGTAGCTAGGTCTACTGTTATGTAAGAATACAGGCAGAAAACAGGAGACACCCGTTGCTTGAATGGAAGGGAATTCTGGGAACATTCGAATAAGGGCAAAATATCATTGAACATTCATTTATTTGGCAGTAGGTATGGGGACCTGGGTATGTGTCCAGCCCTAAAGGAAACTTTCGAGAAGATAATATCTAGTTTCTACTCCCAGGCTTCCTCTTGGCTATAAAGTAAGATGCATCCACATATAGGTCATAGTGTCTGAAACCTGTCTGCCTTGTCTAGTTCTCTAAGTCACCAGAAAACCCTTTGGAATTTTTCAGTTAAGCCTAAGATTTTTTTTCCATAGCTTGTTTTGTAAATATTCTAGGCAGAATAATTTTCATGAGCATTACTATTCTTACCAGTTCACAGCTGAGAACTGAACTCTGAAAAATGTCATGTTCTCATTGGTCGAAAATGCCAGTGCCTCTTGTTTTGCATTTGCGAACTTTACATCAGTGTATCCAGAACTCCCTCAGAGGAAAGAATGTAAAGGGCCTCCAAGGGCTGACCCTTAAAACACCACTGCCCTCTTCATTAAACTCTGTAGCGCTCACTGCATGCTTAGTTACAAGAGCTGTGTGGTAAGAGAGCTCTTCGTCCTGCCAATGAAGCCTGGGTTTTGCCAAGGGATATGGCCCCATCTTATGCTTTGTGGTGTTTCTTTTGGCTGACTCTTCTGCATTCTTGTGACCCTTTGAATGGAGATGTCTGTACAGCTTTCGGCCTACATCATGGCCTCCTGCTATCATTTCCTGCAGGTCTTGTCTTAGATCTCAGTCGCTTCCTGAGTAAATGTCACCTTGGTGTCTCCTAGGAGGAGCTTGGGAGGCCCACAAAACCTGGTTCCCACCAGATATGAAGCCTAATGTCTGTGAGTCGTCTTCTCATTGGACTCTGCAGGAGGGAGACCCTGGAATTCTCTTCAGTTCCAAAGGGAGGGGTAAGGTGGGGCACTGATCAGAGAACCAGGAAAATGTGCCTCAGGGTGGGGATCACATGACCCCAGAGGTGGAAATTCAAATTGAAAAGAGAAGTGGTCAGCACCCTCGTGAGAGCGAGTGTACTAGCCTCCGAAACCGGCAACCTGTGGCCCATGAAGGCTGCCATCAGAAGTCCATGGATTGTCCTGAATAAGGGTGTTGTGTTTTATGGCAGTAATTGGGTGGTACAAATCCAGATCAAAACGTGATGTATCTACTTTCACAGTTGTGCTGGGCTGGAGGGTAATGCGGAAATGACTCAGTTTCATATATTTGTCATGTTGACCAATGGCGATGTAGGAACAATATTTTTTCGAGAACTATGGGGCTACGTCTACCTCACCATGATAAGAATCTTGTTATTTTCTAGAAGCTAGATAATATCCCCTTGTTAATTAAATTAGATCCCAATGAGCGTTCCCTAAAATAACAGCTCTGCGATTGACTGGGAAGTGCTCACAATGTTACCAGGTTGCCCAGAAAGCTGGTGGCTTTTTGACTAGTCACAACTTTCCAGAATATTTTTAAAGAGAGTTTAATGTCTAGAAACTTCACCAAAGCTCTTAAAAAGCTGTGGAACTGGATGTCATCTGGGAAAGTTTTGTTTGCTTGATTCAGACTGTGATCCAAACTTGGAGGAGACGAAATTTCTTCAGGGTTTCTTCTGCAAATAAAATAAAGAATGTGTGCTATAAACTATTTTAACCTGTTAGACTTTGTGCTTTTTTTGTGGGAAAGGGATGCTGGAAGTGGATAAAATGGACACTTTTGACTTTAATGAGGAAATATTGCATGATGGAAAAATGTGGTATATTGGTTGGTTGTCATCAGCTTTTTATTTTCCAGTGGAGAAACCATGTTTGTAGGGCTGAGATTCCGAGCTCTCTTTGCATCCTTTAGCTCATTTGTTACTTAAAATTCTTTAAATATTACAGACACCAAAATCTTTGTACAGAAGAAGTAGGATTTTGTTAAAGGAGAAATATTTTTAATCTATATTTTGCATATGTGTATGAAAATATAATGATTTCTACAAATCTATAGTGACAGAAAGTAGATGAGTGATTGTCTAAGGCTGGGGATTGGAAGGGGGGGAGTGCTAATGGGCACCAGGGTCGCTATTAGGGTGATGGAACTGTTCTAATATTGGATCGTGATGATATTGCAAAACTCAGGACATTTACAGGTAAATTTTATGGCATGTAAATTTTATGTCAATATAATTGATTTTAAAGAGTATGCGCTGACTAGGGAATCAAAAAGTATTTGCAAATGAGGAATTGAAGTCAATCTTATACAACCAAACTTGAAATACATTAGTAGCATTTTAGCCCACCTTTCTTGCTTCTAGGCCAGCCTCTTAGAAAAATTAAAATGTAATAAATACGAAAAGCATCGTTTTTTACTGTACATTTGTGGATAATACAGAAACATCTCACTGAACTAAACACCAGACTTTTTCAAATCAAAAGCCAAAAAGACATCTGAGCAACTATCATAATCATCTACATAATTTGATGAAAATGCTTAAGGCTAGATTACAGTTATGGTTGCACAATTTGGTAATTGACTAAAAATCATTGAATTGTACATTTAAAGTGAGTTTTATGATGTATCAATTATACTATGATAAATTTAACTTCATAAATGTAAATGTGAATATATATTTATAATTCCTTTGTTGACATAGGTCCAATGCCTGCATTCCATATAATGAAGTCACCACGACAGGCCTATAGTCTTCTCTTCATCCTGTTTGGAATATTTGGCCTTGACTGTGTGACCCCGAAGTTTGCTTGGGGCTATTGAAATTATTACCCTAGTTTAAAGAGATTCTACTAGAAACAACTTTTCACCTATTTTTCTCCCTTTATTTTCTAGCACAATGGAAATATCACATTCCAACATTACCTTCTTTTCTTTCATCCTTTTTTTTTTTTCCCTAATTTCTATTTATCATTCCCTTGCTCTTGTGGTCAAGGTCATTCAGACCCCACGGTTCCATTCAGGTGGCCTTTTTCTTTCACAGCAGTTAGGAAGCCGGGCCTGTGATACCTGGACATGTGTGCATTAACCCAAGGGACCTGCATGTTAGATGGCCTAGCATAGACAGACACACTAAGTTGGGTAGGGACAACTTTTTCTGTAAACCTAAAGTATAGCATCATCATTTGTTTAAGGCCTCTATATAATTCACACATTTAAATACAGGTCATACGCTCAAAGCGTACAATTCAGTGGGTTGTAGTATATCTACAGGATTGTGCAAGCATCACCAGTAGCTAATCTTAGAATATCATGTCCCCCTAAAGGAAAGCCCATAGCAGCCACATTCCACTCAACTCCACCGCCCTCCAGCCCCTGATTGCCACCAGTCCGCATACTGTCTCTATGGATTTGCTTACTCTGGACATTTTGTATAAATGGAATCATACACTCTTAGGGTCCTTTGCAACTGTCTCCTTTCACTTAACATATTGTGTTCAAGGCTCACTCGTGTAGGATGTATCATGCGATATTTTATCCTGTGGAAACACATTGTGTTTATCCACTCATGACTTGATGGGCATTTGGATTGTTTCCACTTTTTTCCTGTTATGAATAATACTGCATGGACATTCATGTATACATTTCATATGTATGTGTATTTTCATTTCTCTTGGGTATATGCCTAGGAGTGGAATGTATGGGTCACTGTGGCAACTCTCTGTTTAACCATTTGAGGAGCTACCCAAGCAGAAGGAGCTACTTTCAGAGTGACTGTGCCATTTCACGGTCCCACTCACAGTGTGTGAGGGTTCCAATTTCTCCACATCCTCATCAACAACTGTTATCGTCTGTCTTTTTGATCATAACTATCCTAGTTGGTATGACGTGCTATCTCACTTTTGTTATAACTTTTAGTTTTAAGCAAACGCATGATAGAAGGTGACTATTTGCTTTACAACACAATTTTCGGTAGTTCTCCTTCTAAAGAGCACAAAACTACCCATAGAATTAAAACAATGTCCTTTCAAAGAAATGGCTCACTGAAGTCTGCACATCCCAGCAGTATCCATTACAAAAGCAAAGTGCACACAGAGCCCCCTCCTCCTGTCCTTGCCGAGGACTACATGTCGCCTTGAGTGTGAAGGCCCTGCACCACCTTTTCGGTTATCCCAGGAGGACACGGCAGGGGGTCCTCCAGCTCAACAGCTCTCTAGCCCTGGCTCTAGGCAGCAAGACTCTGAGAAGGCCAGACGGCATGTGGCCACAGGCCCCTGCTTGTACTCCTGAGTGAACCCTTGGCATAGATATCCAGTGAACTGTGGGGTGCAATTCAGAGACCTCCCTCCCCCTTCTCTGAGGGCTGTGGAACAAGATTGACCTGGTTGGGGCCCTCGTTGTATCTGTCACACCTGCAGACGTGGTGTTTAGGTTAAGACATCCAGGATGAAGAAGCATTAGGTGGCAAAGAGGAGGAGAAAACACTCCAGGAAGAAGGAATAGTCTGTGCAAAGCCCCGAGGAACAAAGAACATCACAGGTTCAGGGAACTGAATGAAGAACGTGCAAAGTGACTTGGAGGGAAAATGGCATAAGAAGCATTTGGAGAAATGAGTAGGATTGGGCAGGAGGAATTGTGGGGTCTTGTAGGCCACAGTTAAGGATATTGGATTGTAATCTAGGAGCATGAGAAAGCTACTGAAACATTTTAAGCCTTGGGGCGGTGTGTGTGTGTGTGTGTGTGTGTGTGTGTGTGTGTGTGTGTGTCTGTGTGATGATCAATTTCCTCATCCATAAAAAGGACATAATGAAATTGTGTTATAGCCTTTTGAACACACAGGTTAGGGGTCCTTTATTACCACGGCACCCATAGGCTCTCCAGTCCCAGGTTCTTGTCAACCATGATAGGAAGAATTCACGGGTGGCTACTGTGGGATCCTACTATTTTAACATCTGCTTCACTCTGATCCTGGCTTCTCCTCTGACACCCACTGAACGCCAGCTACATCGCTCCGCTAACTAACAGCAGAGAGAGTCTCATTGGTTTAGTTTGGGCAGTAGCAACCATGCTGGGAAGATTCTCTCGCTATGCCTTCTCACAGATTTCTGCCGATTGAGTGGCTGTTGGATCAGTTGCCACCCCAGGCCAATGAGCTATGGCTCAGTGTTGGTCTGTAGTACCTGGATGGAGTTTTACACCTAAGGAGCCCACAATGGCTACTAGCCTCAGCAGGAGGTAACTGTGGGCAAGGATAGGACATTGTTGCCCTTCTCTGTAAGAACAAGCAAGCCACTGCCAAGAGCAACGATAATAAATATCTTGCAAAGATAACAGATTATTGTATGTGAAACTTATACACTGCTTCCCACATTGTTTATGACAATGCTTGTCCCATAGTGTACATTGAGAAGTTGGTTGCCCTTTTTATTACTGACCATCCCATTCCACTCCCCCCCACATATATACATCATCTCAGTAGACTCTGCTTGACACGTTACCAGGCTGCTGGGGTCTTAATCTTTGACACAGGAGCCAATGATAACACCTCTGACCAATGGATGGATGACTTATAGTTCTATTTTCATAGTTTTTTTTAAAGTTATGGTATTGAAGTCATTTTTTTTTAGTTATTAACCTTACTGCTCCTTTCAACGTTTTGTTAAATAGCATTTCATCTTGTTTTGGTTAAGTGATTTATGGCTGGCTCACAAATTCCAGTCTCAAGATTAAAGTTACTCAGAAATTCCTCAGGACACTCATTGTGCTAGCAGAAATTAAAAAAAAAAAAAAAGAACTGTAGGATAACATTCCTCTATCTGATTCCTCCATGACTCTGAATTCCATCACATACCTCCAACCCGTCCACCTCCAAATGGCCAGTAAGCATATGTAACATACATACAGTTGACCAATAAAGACATGGAAAATGCTCAAAATCATTAGCCATCAGAGAAATGCAAATCAAAACTACCAGTAAATACCACTTTAGACCATCTAGAGTGGTAACAATGAAAAAGTCAGATAATAACAAGTGTTGGCAAGAAGGCCGGAAAATCGCAACCCTCATATACTGCTGGTGGGAACGTATAGTGGTGCAGAGCCTTTGGAAACCAGTCTGGCAGTTCCTCAAACAGGGAAACCTACAGTTATTGTATGACTCAACAATTCCACTTCTAGATATATACCTAAGAGAAAGGAAATATGTGTCCACCTACAAACTCGAACGTTCATAGCAGCATTATTCATAAAAGCCAAAAAGTAGAAATGATCCAAATACCCTTCACCTGATGAATGGGTAAATAAAATGTGATACACCCATACAGTGGAGTATTATTCAGCAATAGAAAGGATGAAGTATTGCTACATATGGTGTGGTATGGGTGAACCTTGAAAACATTGTGCTGAGTGAAAGAAGCTGGCCTCAAAAGGCCACATATTGTGTGATTTTATTTATATGAAATATTTGGAATAGGCAAATCCATACAGAGAAAAACTAGAGAAAGTAGTGCTTCCTTAGTGCTGGAGTTGGGGGCAAATGGGGAGTGACTGCTAGTAGGTATGGGTGTCTTTGTGAAGTGATAAAAATGTCCTAAAATTGGTTGTGGTGATGGTTACAAAACTCTGCGAGTATACCAGAAACCATTGAATTGAACATCTTCAAAGCCTAAGTTGTATGAAACGTGAATTATACCTCAATGAAGTGGCTATAAAAATAAGCCAAAAAAAAAAAAAAGACAACCAATGCTACACTTGACTGGTGTGTCCCACCATACGGTAATTGTCTAGGCACATTTACATGTGAGACAAAAACTCCTCCGTTATCTATTTATGTGTTACGTTGCCATATATGTACTTAAGAAAGTTCTCAGTTTACTTACAATATATATGTGGCAGCCAGTTTATTTTATGTCATGGGAAACAGAAACAGAATGAGCAGAAGACTGTTTATGTGAGCACAGTCTGGCCTTTTGTGGGAGACTGGGATATATTTTAATGCCCCAAACCACCCACATACCCCACACATTCATCAGGGCCAACATGCTGGAAGCACCCATGACTGCCAACCACAGGAAACTCGGATGTATTTTATGTGGACATTTGTAGACAAATGTAGCATAATCTGTTTAACTGGTGTGGTAGTTGTGGTGGTGGTGGTGATGGTGGTATTGTGTGTTTACATTGTATGTGCGTGTGTGTTTACAGCAAGCTCAGTCAGAATGCCCTTGGCAAAATTGTGCTATGAACCTCTAAAAAGGAAGAAAGATCAATATCTTTGAAAATGTATGCTTGCGTGGTCTCAGTTGTTCAAGGGTTGCTTTTCCCAGCTGAGGCCTGGTTCAGTCTTCAGTTGCTAGAGGGTCCAGGAATGGGAAAACGACGCTTCCCTCCAATATCCATGCCTTGTGTGTATACTTCCTAATCCCTGGAATAGCTCTCCAATGGAGTTTATTTATCCCATTTTATTGATGGGGGACTGAGGCTTGTAGATACCAAGTAACTTTCTCAAGGTCATAAAGATACTAAATGATAGGATTGGGTTTTGAACTCATGTTAGCTGATTTGAAAGACCATCTTCAGACTCTTTAATGCTAAGCTGTTTTCCATCTTCCCAAGAGGAGATGACACCCTTTACTCTTTTGCTGTTGACCTAATCATAATAGTTAATAAAGCTGAAACAGAAATTAGTTATTTGAGTAGAAATTGATTATGCAGCAATTCAGTATTTAGACCAGGAACCAAAGATTTCCAATTTCCATGCCAGACCATAGCCATTCAAATTCTAAAATTAGTTGGCTGTTCCCTCTGAAAATATACAATCATATAGTAAACCCTTAGTTTTTTGGATAGCAGCCTGCAGAGATGATTAATGATTAGGGGGGAAAAAGAAAGAGGAAAACAGAAACTCTCCTGAGAAGGAGAGCTGGGATCCTGAGAGCACATGCGTTTATCCAGTGATGTCATCCGTCATGGATTTGTCTTACAGAAGGAAAGAGTCATAGCAGCCCATTGGTGATAGGTTCATGAGAAGCTCATCTTCAGAGCTGGAAAGTAAGGAGAAGCAGTTGCAGACGACGAAGGGAAAAGCAAAAAGGGAAATAGAGTGGTAGGCCACCCCTGGTAGCAGCCAGCTGGTCACCTGGGACTTGGGTGCGCACTCATGGCCCTTTGGGGGTAGCGGTGAAGAGGAACGGTGAGATAGCAATGTGCCTGTACTGTTGACAGTGGGAAAGAGCGAGGGCAAGAACTGCTCTAACATTCAGAGGAGAGGCAGCCAGCAGCCCCTCCCACCTGGTCCAAAAGGATGCTGAGCTGAGTGCCACACTGAAGAGACACTATCAGTCATAATGGAGTGTCACTGTGGATGGCTGGAGACACTTTTGCTTCATGCGGTGAGACTGTGACAGGCTCATTTGGCTCTGAATTCGATCAGTATTTTCACCTCTAATTATACCTATAAGACTAACTGGTTCAGTGGTTTTAAAAGACAAGGAAATATCTCCATTAGAAAAATAAAAACTCTTCCAATAAGATGGTTCCTGCATAAACTTTGGGCTCTCCAGGATGTGTGCTTATCTAGAATGACTCATTCCTCGATGATCCAGGGTCACTGAAGATTTACTGTACTGGGCCTTAAGAACCTGCTCTTTTTAAAAAATATTTTTGGAGGCATTTTTCCTTCCTGAGGTTACCCACAGCAGTATCCTTTGACCACATTTGCTTTGAGCTCTAGATTAGAGAAAAAAAATCTATGGCCACCATTTTTTAAGAGGAGGTTCTCGGGGGCATAAAACTTATGAGCTGAAAAGAAAATGTGGTTCCTGTTGGCAGACGCTGTCAGTTTCATTGAGTTCTAATTACATGGACTAGTTTTTAGGAGAACTAAATGCAAAGCAAAAGGATTACTTTTCTATTTTAATTTAAATGTCGAATTAAGCAGACTGAAGATGAACTTGAACAGACTGGAAGCCTCGACAGTGAATGAGTCTAACACTCGTCTTCGGAATCTTGCTGGGGTGGGTTATGTGGATTTTACAGCTCTGATGTGTGGATGACATTGTTTCCAACCTGAAGGCACCTTGCTACCCTGGTAGCTTCTGGAGCCAAAGGTTAGTTACGATGGTTTACAGTGGTGGGGTGCAAGACAGATCAGCAATCGAGATAGAATGGGTGGAGAGGCTCCTCAGAGAGATGAGGAAGATGGCCTTTGCCTCTGAGCCGGGTGTGACTCAGTCAGGTGCTGGTGACCGAAGAAGATGAGGAGGAGATGTGGAAAAGAACGTAGAAGCAGCCAGGCACAGAGTAGCAGAGCTCGGGCCTCTGTGCGCACCGGATTTCTCTTCCTATATTCAGCTTTTTCTCCCCAATTGCCTCGTGCAGGCCTGGCCTTTCCCCATCTCTGTGTCTTTTTGAAGCATTGCAGAGTATGCAACAGCAGCACCTAATTATGTGCCTGTTTCGATGTTAGGGCCTCTTTCGTCTCTGCCGTAACATGGTTTAAGTATGTCTACAAAGGAAGAACATTTACTTACATTGTTAACCATCCCTTTTCATGTCGCGAAACAGCAGATTTGTTTAACCAACAGATTTTGCCAAGAAGGCAGTGAATGAAATTTCAGTTTTCAAGTTATGTTTGAAGTTAACATTTCGTGATAGAGAGCCAAGCTCACTCAAGCAACGCTTTCTTAGGAAAGCATCTTTGAGCTCGACATAAATCATGACTTAAAGTAACGTTCAGCCTTCAGACCAGTGCTGTCTGATAGAAATGTAACCCAAACCACATAGATACTTTTAAATGTTCTTTTTAAATAGTTTATTTTTCAAATTGGTTTCCATATAACACCCAGTGCTTCTCCCCACAAGTACCCCCCACCATGACCAGCACCCCCTTCCCTCCCTCCCCCTCCCCCTTCAGTCCATGGTTCGTTTTTTAGTATTCAGTAGTCTCCCATGATCTGTGTCCCTCACTCTCCCCAGCTCTCTATCCCCCTTCCCCTCCCTATGGTCCTCTGTTAGGTTTCTCCTGTTAGACCTATGAGTGCAAACATATGGTCTCTGTCCTTCTCTGCCTGACTTATTTCACTTAGCATGACACCCTCGAGGTCTCCACTTTGCTACAAATGGCCATATTTCATTCTTCCTCATTGCCATATAGTAAATGTTCTAAGAGCCAGTAATATATTTTATCTGATATAACTAAAATAGTATCATTGTAATATGCAATCAGAAAGATTAGTGGAGAGATATATTACTGTATATATTTTTTCATTCCAAGTCTTTGAAATGTGGCCTGTATTTTATATATATACCACATCTTCATTTCAACTGGCCACATTTCAAGTACCTAGTGGCCACCATGGCCAATGGCTATTTGACACCAGGGCTTTAGAGGACTGGACTGGGAGATGAAAGGTGGTTCAGGTCTCTGCTGAAGAAACTTTCATGTCAATTGGTGGGATTTTGCACTCTCCCCCATGCCTATATGCCAGCCCAAGGCACCCTAGGACCACATTTCCCAATGAAATAGTCCAGATTTTGTATCTCTGTAGGTGATATGGGTATGGAACCATGTTTTCCTGATGCCTGGTAAAATCCAGCTGCTGTTCTCTGCTGGTGTGCTACTCAGCTTTGAAATTCAGCCCCTCGGCTTCCCCACACTGAGCAGCCAACGCAAACTATTGTTTGCAATGATACCTGTTCCTTTCTAAGGCAGTACTCAGATTTGCACTGAGTACAAGGTGTTCAAGTGAAATTACCTAGTGGTAATTGCTGGGGTGTATCTTCATCAGGGTTATATAAATAGGAATTGCCCACCTCCTAAATAGAGTGTGTAATACTGGAGGTAACCTAGGCATCCTCCCACACCCTGCCACAAGTGACGCCCAATTATTCCTCAGAACACCTAAGCCATTATGTAATAGGGTCCTGGGAAGAAGGGAAGTGGCAGGCAAAAGTGGAATAGATATTTCAAACATCGCTCATGTGTGAAACATTTAGATCTGGCATTTAGGTGCCAGACGCTGTTTGGTTCCAGTTTCAGGGTTTGTAGCAATTGCTGTACCTATTGATACCAGCACAATTATGGACCAAGCCATCCTAGAAGAGAGGGGCACCCCTGTGAGATAAAGCCTGAGTTGTTCTGATGCATTTCCTCACACAAAACAGAGAGTGCACTCTTCTATTTATTAATTAAGCTGCTATATAAAGCTTTACTTGAATTAGGAATGGGCCCAAAGCGTGACTCACTGGCAGCCTTTAATGTTTGGAAAATGTTCAAAGAAGATGCAACCAAAATGGATGGAAAATTTATATGCTTACTTGAGCTATTCTCCTATGTTAACATTGATAAGTTTCTTTAAAATGAGACAATCTTTAGATGTTTAGGTAGAGTGTAATCATGTGGCCAAGAAGACCTTAGGAACCAGACTCTAAATTTCTGGGCAACGTCATCCTTTGAGTTTGTATTTGGAATCGGGCATCACTTCAGATCCTATCTCTGGAATTTACTAACTGGGTGACTTTGAGAAAGTTCTCTGTGAACCTTAGTATTAGTTTCTAATTGGATCCGCAAAATTATCTCACAAGGCTGGAGTCAGAACTAACGTACAGGAGAATGTACATGAAGTGTTCAGACAGTGGTCAGGACAAAGCACACCCTGAATAAATGGTAACTACTCAGTTTTAAAAGTTAACATGTTGTCAGATGTCTTTTAATTGTGTGTGTGTGTGTCGGGGGTGGTGCGGATGTGTGTATATAATGAGAATGTGTAACATACTAGCTTTCAAACCTAATTATTTTTATTCCAAAACAGGAAATATGTCCAATGATATATTTTTATTCAAGTCAACAAACATTTGCTGAGTTTGGGTTATGTCAAAGAATTTACTGTTGGGTGATGAGGTGTGAGTTATTGTCAAGTTTTGAGTATCCTAACATCCTGTATATGAATGGCTGTTAGGTCACAGCTTCCTTCCTGTGGCTCTCAGAACGTAATGGCCATGGCCCTGTGGTCCTCAACTGGGGGCACTTTTGCCGCCCTCCCCCCCAGGGACATTTGGCAAGGTCTGGAGACATTTTTGGTTGTCACAACTGGGGGAAGGGTGCAAATGGCATCTAGTGGATAGAGGCCAGATGTGTTCAACAGTCCTACAGCACACATAGGAAAGCCTCCACCACAAAGAATTGTTCAGCTCTAAATGTCAATAAGGCTAAGATTAAGAAACCCCGGATTTGGCCTACCCCTCTCTATTCCCATTCCTGTTGTACAAAAGTACACACTACAGATGGCCCGTGGGTAAGCCCACTTGATGGCCAATGAGGGCCCATGTTTCACACAACTAATGCCTTCCTGCGTCTCCTCTCCCCTCTTTCCTTCCCTTCTTTCCAAATGTTGGTGAGTTATTTCTAAAAATGTATGTTGTTTGACTCCTGCTCTTTCTGTTTTATATTAAGGGAAAAAATGACTTTGTTTATAATCAAAGGTATGCTGCTAGTGAAGCACCACGTTAAGACCAATATCCATCAACTTCGAAGCCCTTGAAATTGCCAAAAAGTCCCTTTAGGAAATGCATCCACCCCAGTCTTCTATCTTGTTTCTGATCTTTCTCTTGTTAAATCTATTTGCTTTGACGCATCAGGTTTCAGAGTAAACACAATGGTCTTAATCGGCGTTGTTCTACTGTTTTATGTAGCCAAGCAGCATTATTGCTTTCTATGGTTTTTCACTATATGTGTATACATTTCAACTGAAATGTGGGTTAAGTAGATTTAAACATTTTTTTAATGTTTATTTGTTTTTGAGAGAGAGAGAGACAGAGCACAAGCAGGGGAGGGGCAGAGACAGAGGGAGACACAGAATCCGAAGCAGGCTCTCGGTACTGAGTTGTTAGCACAGAGCCCAGTGCAGGGGCTCGAACCCATGAGCCGTGAGAGCATGACTTGAGCTGAAGTTGGATGCTTAACTGACCGAGCCAGCCAGGTGCCCCAGGTTAAGTAGATTTTTTTTTAGGTCACGTACAACAATGGTAGTCTTTTATCTTACGGTTTTTAAGAGGAGATGTTTATTGAGTTTCTTAAAAACTGAAAAATAAATTTAAAAATATTTTAAAATTTAAAAATAGTTTAGAACACTTCACCCATCTATCAGTGGGGGTTGCCAGTTGGCTGTATCTTATCCATAGGAACTACCCATCGTATCAGTATTCATGTGTACAGATGGGACAAAAAAACACGATAATAATTTTGCCATGTGTAGGTTTAAATAATTGATCCTTGCTTTGCCTTTTTGCAGCCGACGCAGTCTTTTTTTTTTTATAGAAACAGTTTCCAGTTGTGGTCTGAGAGTGCATCAGCATTGTATAGTATACCAGCTTGTAAAGAAATACCTGAAAAGCCACCCAAAAATGTAGTGTCAGAATAGTCAGTCGCGTATTAGTAATGCATGCCTAATAGGTCTCCTCTGGTAAATGTGCTCCCCTGAACTCATTTATACTCTAGACCATTGGCTCTCACCCAGGCAGCTCTGCCCCCAGGAGACATTTGGTGATGTCTGGAGAAGGTTTTGGTTTTCACAGATGGGGTGGGGGTGATTTGCTACTGGCATCTAGTGGGTAGAGACCAGCGGTGCTCCTAAATATCCACAGTGTACAGATCACCTCCCACCACAAAGAATTATCGAGCCCTGAACAGTAGTGTGAGATAGAGAACCTGTTCTAGAAAGTATATATTTTTCTAGAGTTTATTTTGTCTCTCTTCATTTAAGGCTTTGACCAGGCTATTAGGACCATCTAGGTAAAAACTGCCCCATCACAGACTGGTTGGACATAAAGCTGTGAGTGTTAAGGTCAAGGTGATACCTACTCATGAAGCTTGTCAAGGGGAATTTGTTTCTTGGGTTGGAGGCTGTCTTTTTCATCCCAAACATTCTATGCTTCCTCTCTTTCACCCCACAGAGCCATGTTTCAGCAAGAGTCCTTGCCATAGTTTGTGGTCATCATGACCAGCTTATTCTCAGATCCTGCCATTAGAGCCAAGCAGAGTATTTTTGGAATGTTTATGAATGTGCTGAGAATGTTATTTTTAAATAGCATTCTGCTGTGCAATACCACGATACAGTCTCCTCCATGGAGCTGGGTCCAAGTGGAGCCATGACCTCGAATGTCTAATAGTAAACTATCGAAAACCTATGCAGGCTAACAGCTCTAGGTTTCCAAATCTATTCACGTGACCAGACGCTGCCCCTGTTGTCCCCCAAGACACACAGACATCCCCCCTCTTGAAATTCAGACCCTCAAATATCGGGAAAGACCTAGAATGCTGCGCATAGGATGAGTGTCACTATACAGTGGAAGGTCAAGCTAGGTTAAACATTAGGAGCCTAATACTGAAATATTTCTGGATGAAATGATAAGATGCCTGGAACTTCTTTTGGCATAGTCTGCTGGGGTAGAATTCTAAAAGCTAGTGTTTTAAAGGGAAAATGGGAGGCCACAGGAGTGAAAGTAGAGACTTAGATGGTTTGCATTTTGGCTGCGGTTCTTCTGACAATGTCCACTGCAAGTGGAAGCAGACGATATTTAACAGTACTGCTGCCACAAGTGTTAGCCTTTCTTTTCATGACTGGAACAGTGAGCAGCCCCACTTTGTCACTCTCTTCCTGTCATCCAAAGTGCTTTCTCTCGTCACACCCAGATGCGGTACATTCCTGAAGACCTCACTCAGTCCTCACGCCTTCCGGGGCATCTTTTTACACAAATTGAGATAGGACTCATATAACACAAAATTCGCCAGTTTAAAGTGTGCCGCTCAGTGGGCTTTCCTACATTCCACAGAGCTGTGCGTCAATCACCACATGTTTTAGAACGTTTTTCAGCATCTCTGGACACCCCCTCCCCCGATAACCACCAATCTACTCTCTGCCTCTAAAGATTTGCCTTTTCTGGCTTGGTTTCCCTTAGCATGTTGTCAAGGGTCTCCATGTCGTAGCATGTATCAGAACTTCGTTCTTTTTTTATGGCTGAATAACCTTCTGTTGTATGGATAACACCACATTTTGCTTATCCATTCATCAGGTGGAGGGCATTTGGGCTGTCTCCACTTTTCGGCTATTATGAATGATCCTGCTATGAGTGTTCATGTGCAAGTCTTTGTGCAGACGTGTGTTTTCATGTTTCTTGAGATGAAATCTCCCTAGGAGTGGATTTGCTGCATCATATAGCAACTCTATGTTTATCTATTTGAGGAACTGCCAGACAGCACTCGTTTGCACTCCCACCAGCAGCGCAGAAGGGTTCTCAGTTTTCTACATCCTCTTTGACATTTGGATCTGCACAAGTCTGTTGATAATATTATTTGTCTTCAGGATGAATTCTCTCCCATGCGTTAGTTGCACTTCTTCAGTTCAACTGCAAGCTACTTAAGATGGTGGTCCATCGGAGCAGTCTTCATCCCAGCAAATGTTTCTTGATGGCCTACTGTGTGCCAGGAACCAAATGGTCAGGCTGTCGAAGATGAAAGCGATCTGTATGGTGGGGGAGGCACATACAATCTTAGCCCATTTCTGGGTGACAGGTGCAGTCATGAGCACCTATTCAAGGAACGGCCTTCACTTCCCAGAATTCATATTGTTGCCTCCCTCCCACAATGCCATACTTACACACACTGCTTAAGCCTACTATTGAACACATTCTATTCAGAGAAGGAACAGATCTCTGTGTGTGTCCTCCGTTCAGTCCAAATGTAGAAACTCTGATTTTTCTCTTGGGTATTTGCATTTCAGTACCACTTAGCGAATATGCTTAAGGAAATAAATGCCAGCAATATTTCTAGCCGTCACTTTGGAAGTACAATGTGAGTTATTTTGAAACAGTGAATCATCAAGAATGTTAATCTGTTGACTTGTAAGTATAAAAGCTGCTTGAGACTCTAGGCTAAGGAGAGAAAAGGAACCTTCTAAAATTTTAGTTCCTTTGGACTCAAAAATACATTGTCCATATGTTGCTTTCACCTGCAGTCAGTCTGGTTTTGTGTTTGTCTTACTTCAACTATCCGTCAGTGGCCAAGAGAAATGAAGGTATTTGGATGCGTAAATGGTGTCAAGAATGAAAATAATCCAACTATAAACTGTTGAAATGAGAGACTAATTATGCCATATAAAGGTATGATTTTCCAAACATAGGAATATGATCATTAGAATATATTTCATACTGTGCCTTTTAGTGAGTTAAAATAGCACCAAATTGTTTTCATCTCAGTTCTTAATTACCTAATTAATAGGTCAACCTTTGCAGTGCCAGAGCAGGGGCAGAAAGAAATTTCTTGTATTTATGAGAAAGTCATTAATTACCCGATGCGTCCAAGGAAAGAGAGCGGCACTTTTTTTTTCCAGTTTGTAAATTATACCAATTTTAAGAGTGAACTAACAAATTCTTCTGTGATTTTTTTGAACTCTGAAAAGAGGTTTGTGTATAGAAAATAAAAAATGAGAAATTAAGAGCAAATTATATGTTCATATTAGATACAGATGGGTAAAATCTTTATCAACTCTATGAACAGAAGAATAAGATTCTCCCATGGGTTTAATATTTTATAAGCACTTAAACAGCACTTTCTATTTACCAAGGCTGCTTTAGGAGTTTTACAAATACTAGCTTCTTTAATCTTCATACTAAACCTAGGGAATGTGCACAATTATTATCCCCATTTTCCAGATATCGAAACTGAGAGTTTCAGTGACTTGCATAAGGCCACCCAAGTAATTAGTGGAACCCATGCAATTTGATACCAGAGTGCCTGCTCTAGCCTGTCTCACAAAGAAGGTAATCACTGAGTTAATACCAACGTGGGGATTCTGTTGACATCATTCCAGGTTTCACAGGGTGATTGGCTACAGGAGTTTCATACAGCCCAGGAGAGCAATGAAATAAGTGTGGGAGATAAAATATATTATGCATTATAACCTATATTCCTGTGGTCTATAAAATGCCTTATCCATGCCGTGCATTATACATTACAGATTATATATATTACACTACATTTCCCTATTACATATATTCATGTTATACATATGTACCCGTCTATGCATAGATTGCACACACAGATGCCTTCTCCCTTGCAGGCTGCCCTTCCCTGTGTGCCTCCATGGCCTACATAATCACGTGGGCTCCCCATTCTTGCTCCTCCCTTCTCAGACTTTCAAGAACTGCAGACCGCTAGTATTCTTGGAGGTTATTAGTCTTTCTTTGTGGTGAGGATTATGTTGAAAAGTCCACAATCTCCATCTGTCTTTGGACACCAAGGTTAGATTATGGATGAGAGGTCTGAAGACTTCGGGTAGGTCTGCAGGTTGGTGGCGTGATGCTAGCTTTTCTGCTCTAGGGCACCTTTCACAAAAATGAGTTTCTTGTCATCGTTCTTACACACAGGGACATCTCATGGCAGTTGCCTGTAATATCAGTTACTCCCAAGAATGACAAACTTGTATTCATGCACTGGGCAGTGACTTCTCAAAGATGGGCCCCATTTACCAGCACTAGCTCCCCCAGGGTGTGTGTGCATGCGTGCATGTGTGTGTGTGTGTGTGTGTGTGTGTGTGTGTGTGTGTGTGTGTTTTAATAGGCCAAGATAATGAGTGTTAACAAACCTTCTCTTATTCCATGCCAAGAGGATCTCAAATTAGGTAGGATGATGCACATGCTTATAACAGCAAGTTAGTTATAAAGGCAGGGAAGACACTGGATTAAAGCTAATAATTTCCCTATTGGCTCTGAGATATATATATATTTTTTAAATAGATCTTACATTAAATAGATGTAATGAGGAGAGTTATAGTTGTATAGGCTTCTTTAATCTAAGTCAGTGTTTCTCATCTTGGCATTCATTCCAGAACTTATTTTTAAATGGGCTGCTATGTGCACAGTATATTGCCTTGCTTTCCAAGTACTGTGTCAGAATTTGCACCAGTACCTACCAAGAATAACAAAATTATGACTCTCAGAGTAGTGCCTGTATGCAATAAGCATTTAATAAATACTTTTGAAAAAAAATAAGCGGATTGACTACAGTTTTATCAGGAAATAAAAGAAGGTAACTTTAACCCCTGACCACTTTGGAGGAGGGAGCAGCTACTCCAAGAGGGTGCAGTCACCCCAGATATGTCTCTGTTGCCTCTGGGTAAAAGAAGCCCAATGGAGGACGAGTTGGGGAAATGCCCGCTTGCTGGGTAGCAAGATGGCTGCCTCCTTACACACGGTCTGGGAAGCGACTCATGTGGCATCATGCCCAGAGCCAGAATTTGGTTGACTGCTGGACTTTTAAGAGGTTTTAAAGCTGTGGTGCCAGTTAATGATTCTCAATACAGCCTGTGGTGACTTGAAGTGCTGCCTGCCATCTACCCTCATTTCGACTAGAAACAACTAAAACTGATAGTGAAGTCTTAATGCTTTCGCTCTAAAGAATAAGAGTTCCAGGTCTCAGGCATGATAGTACTCCTACAGGGTGATTCATAGGTTAAACCATTAGGACAGAAAAGAAGAAATATTTTTACTTGGCTAAGCCCTCCTTTTGAAAAACAAATATTACTATTTTTTTTAAAACCATATCACTGGCGTAGTTTTCAGTTCTTTTCACAATTGGTTGCTCTTTAAGCATACAATCTTTAACTATGAAATCATTCAGAGATAATTATTTTTGGAAGGCAAATGACAAGGGAAACAGTTATGTAGTCAACTTTTGATTATCCATGAAGATTTTGCCACTGGAATTAAAATCCCATGTTAGCAAATAGCAATGGTTACCTTCTGTCTTTGCTAACCCTTGGAACAAAATGTTTTATTAGGAGACAGGACTGAATTTTATTTCTGCTCCTGAGCCTTGGGCCTGTGTTGTGTTTCCACCACCTGTAGCACCTAATGTTTTCCCCATTTCAGCAGTGGGCCAGACCTGGCTCGCACTGCATGGAGAACCGATGGCGCATTTCTCTTTCCAGCCCCATGTTCCATTCCCCACCTTGGTACCTTGAAATCTGCCACAATGGGAGTATTTACACCATGGAAATTGGCGAAGGCTACAAATCGGGCTCTCCTCCAGGGAGGCAGTAGTAAGCATTTCTCCAGCACACTGCTGCCACACTCGGTCTTCAGTGCCTTTGATACGTATTCCCTAAACTACGTGATATGTCACCCTCTTTGCAAGTGGTGGGTGTAATGTAAAAGGTCACTCTTTCTTTCCCTCATTATAGTAATTCATATACCCGGGTCTGCCTTTGGGTCTCTCTTTCTCCACATTTCCAATCAGAAGGAGGCATCTTCCTTCTCAAAGCCTTTACCCACTTCTCATTTGTTCACCCTGATTGCCCACAGCCCAGGATTTGGCGAGCCAAGCCCTCTAGGTATGCATATAGAAGAAAAACGGGAGTGTGAGGAGTTCTATTACAGAAGAAAGCTCTCAAATGAAGTGCATAGGCTTGGCCCAGAGCTTTTGTGATGAGCTGATTTGGTTGCCAGGACTAACTTTATGGGTGTTAGTGCTGGGCGGACACTCACGGGTCCGTGCTCAGAAGGGCCTCATGTGTGGTTTAATGCTCTGCTGTCACACGTCTTGAAATTCTAAATACTTTTCGACCAGGAGCACCTGCATTTTCATTTTGCTCAGGGCCCCATAAATTATGTAGGCAATCCCGATAGTTGCTCAGATGTCTTCTTTGCTTCTGATTTTAGAAAATCCAATTTCTTAGAAGTCTGGTGTCTAGATCAGTGGGATGTTTCCATGTTAACCACAGATGGATGCTTGGTCAGATCACTCTGAATCCTGAGTGAGTATTTTTAAAAAATGCTGTTTGTTCTCCTTTATTATATTTTGTTTTATCTAAGAAGGTGGCCTGGAAAGGGAAAAGATAGGCT
The DNA here is from genome assembly GCF_006229205.1 of Suricata suricatta. Classification (NCBI taxonomy): domain Eukaryota; kingdom Metazoa; phylum Chordata; class Mammalia; order Carnivora; family Herpestidae; genus Suricata; species Suricata suricatta. The sequence goes on along the minus strand of NC_043717.1, from coordinate 7,333,011 downwards.
GTAATGCTACTAATATATTTTAAGTCTAAATAAATGCGTAAGATTGCTTTCAGTCCTCCATTTGCAAGCAAGTGCTTTTTGATTTTCTTATTACTGCATACTTTTAAAATAATTTTATTGATGTATTAGTTACATATCATAAGACTCATCCCGTTTAAGTATACGATTCGGTGATTTGTCATGAATTTGCACATTTCAATCACCCAATGTGAATGCCTATTCCCATTTCCAGTGCCTCCCTGTCTGTTCCCATCCGAAGCCCTCAGCAACCCACTCAACTACTTTGTTTCTTAAACGATTTGCCTTTTATGGACATTTTATACAGATGGAATCACATGATATGTGACCTTTTGCGTTTTACTTCCTTCACTCGGCATCATGTTTTTGAGGTCCATTCATGGTGTGACATGTAAACACATGCTTTTAGGCAAAGATTCAGAGGGTGTGTGAAGTTTGTGCAGGAGGAATGATAATCAGCCACTTATCTGTGAGTACACATTCATTTAACCTCAAATTTCCATTTAGATTGGAAAGGTAACCCCAATGCGTTCCAAAAGATACCCATTTTCAGTACCTACCCATATGCCATTTGGGCACCTTCCAGATCAACCATTCACACCCCAGGCTGAGAAAATGTGTATGCTATTTCTGAAGGTCTACATGAGCTTGATAACTGAATTCACTTATTACCAACTATACTTTCTGGAATTATCACTCACTCACAAAGATATTCTGACAGCTGCAAAGAACCTTTTTTTTTTTTGAGTTGATGTTCATCAGTGTTAAAAACAGATACTTTTCACAGCATGAAAACAAATATAATGAAAATACCATGGGTTCGAAGTCAAGCTCTGGACTCAGGGAGCGCTCAGTTGAAACCCTAGCTCTACCACTCAAAGCTGTTACCTTAAAAAGAGGCAACTCAATTTGTCCGAGGCTCGATTTCTTAAACTAGATCACGAAATAACGTTAGGCCCTACCTCCAGGGATTGTTGGGAGAGTGAAAGAAGTCACGTGATGCAGTGAACAGCATGCTGCCACGGTAAGTGCTCACTCCCTGTTAACGGCAGTGATGATGAGGAGTAACTGCCATTGATTTGGTCCACGTTGGAATGGGCTCCCATTGAAAAAAAGCTGACCTTTTCTTTTGCATTTGAACGTGGAGACAGGGGTCTGCAGATTGCAGGACATGAAAGCTCTGATTTAGGACAGAGTAATTCCTTACTTGACAAATGCTTTTTCACCCTTTCTGTTTCATTTCTGTGCCTGCATAGTACCCAGCGCTAAGCCAGGACCTCAACCATTGCTGGTTCTCATAGCCAGCAGTACATTAGAATCATCTAGAAAGCTTTGGACACTCACTATTCAACATGGGGCCCTCGGGCCAGCACTGTTGGTATCAAGAAGTGCAAAGTAGTAAGCATGGCTAGACCCACTGGATCAGAATCTGCATTTTAGAAAGATCCCCAGGCAATCTGTAAACAAATTCAAATGTAAGAGGTGCTATACAATCTCATACCAAAGGCCAGGTCCTTCCCCTGGAGATTTTGATTTATTTGCTCTGGGGCGGAGCCTCGGCATCTTTAAATAAAAGCCCCTCATCCCCAATTGATTGGAACAAAATGTACAACCAAGTTAGATAGCCTCCAGCTTGGTCCTTCTGGCTCATGGACCATCAATAACTGGTTCAATAACTAGCAAGCACTTGGAAATGGGTTTCGTTAGTTATGTAAATGGCCCATTTTAGAACTCCCAGTCATGTTTTAATGTTTTGGGGCCTATGGTAAATAATCTTACGTAAATCTTCCCCAAGAGAGTCTTTGAGTTCCCATGTAACACTATGGTTATTACAGATGAGAGGTTGGAGAGGAATGATTAGTTCTCTTTGTCTTTTGGCCAAATAAGACTCTTTCTCCAGCTTCAAGCACACCTGCTTTCTCATTTTTAGAAACGAATCTAAGTGTATAGCTTAAAAAAACATATTTTTTTCTACAAATGCATAATTTGGGGAGTTTGGAACATAATATTCAACATGAATATTTTATCTTAGGTATCACTTATTAAATGATGATAAAGCATGCTTTTTAGAAGTCTTCATTAAAAAGCCTCTCAATTTGTCTGAATGTAAACTCAACCCCAACAATCAAATGCGATTTGAAATTCTGTTTTCACTTTAGGATACTGGTTCCCCGGGGCTCTGACCCTCCAGTCCCTAACCTCTCGTTGTGATAAGCCCACATCATTTTCTTAGTGGTTTCATTTTCTGGGGGAGGCCTTTTGCTTTTTCTTTAATTTCACATATAATTTGTACATGTTCAAACTTATTTTACTTGCGTTGAGATTGGAAGGCAGCGAATATCAGCTATGACTGGTGGAAACGTCAACTATGTTGTTTAGAGCAGGGTTTTTCCACCTCGGCACCAGTGACGTGTGGGGCCGGATCATTGTTGCGCAGGGGGGTGGGGGGCCTGTCCTGTGCATCGTAGGCTGTTTATCAGCCTCCCTGGGCTCTGTCCTGTGGATACTAGTAACATGGTCCCTAGTTAGGACAATCAGAAATGTCTGAGACAGTGCCAAATATCCCCCAAGGAGCCCACATTGCCCCAAGGTGAGAATCCGTAGATATTTTCGGATTTCAAGAAGAGTATTTCTCAGGGCTGCTAGTTTCTCTGTTGTGTCCGAGTGAATGGTTATCGGTGTTAAGGGCACCAGCACGTCGGATTGCTAGTGAGAGGTGATTATAAACATGCCAAAGTTGAGAAAACTTTCTGACTTTCTTCCCTCTGAATTTTAAAGCTCCTGAAGTCAAGTGGAAAATCAAGTCATTTATCTGCCAAGTTCAAATAAGGAAATGACTTTGGCCGCAATTATTGGAGTGCTTCAGGTGCACGTGGCTATTTTGGCCTGATCATCTGGAGGCGTGGGCCGTCACGCGTTCACTCGGTTACATTCGGGGAGCAGCGGGTCTCGAACCTGGCTGCACGCTGGAATCCCATGGGGGCTGTAGACATCTCGAGCCCCGACCCCCAGAGGTCCCAACTCCGTTGGCGAGGGTGGGGCTCAAGTATTTCTTCCACTGCCCAGGTTGACACCCTCAGACGGAGGTAGATAGAGCTGCACTGCCTCCCTCCATCGAGCACTTTCCCACACTCGCCTGGGCCCTGCTTGCTTCCTGTCTGCAAAGTGCCGGCCCAACTCGTTTGCCGAGTTAGTATTTTCTTTAACCAAATGGTGTGTCTCAAGCGTTTTTCCTTTGCTCGGACTTGGAAGGAAGCTGCCGGCTCAACCTCGTCTGCTCCATCGGTGACCTTCCTCCGCTGCCGGCCCTTCAGCTGCTTCTGCCCGAAGTTCGCTATCCCCGACTCGCCCCTTCGTTTTCCATCCTCCCCTGCGTTGATATATTTCTCTTTTCTGCTCTCCAGAGCTTCATTCTGTTGCTTTTCTCTGTGTTCCCTCGTACTCGTTTTCTCGTCCTTAGGAGACACGCCTGCATTTTGCAAATTCTTCAGGATGTTTCGAGCTGCCTGGACGGTATCTCTCCTTGGCTGCTGTGAGCCTCACCTGCCTGTAATTTTAAACTCGCGACCGCTGTGTTTTGTTTGTGCGTCGTTACTTAAAATGTATGCGCTCAGGTCCCTGTTTGCCCACCTGAACACGTAACTGTGACACCTCATGTCTGCGGGGCTCCCAGGTTCCCATTATGGCTGGTGGCTCGGGGCCAGGCCCACCTTCCCAGGCCTCAGGCGTCTCGTCACGTCTAGATCCACCTCCGCCCTACCGCAGGGCAGGCTCACCCGCGCTTCTAAATGGATCTAACCAGTCTTCATCCCCGGCTTGCCTGACGGGATTTCTGCTAAGCCCCCCCCAGCAGCTGTCACCTGGTGTCTTCAGCTGTCCTTCCAGAGTAAATCATATACTGCCTCCCCATTAAGACTTATGTCACATGCTCTCGAGTATCCGAATCACTGCAGAAAGGCCCCTTGCGTCCACCTCTGTGCTTTTGTAGTCACGACTCCCACAGCTCAGTGAATGGGTGCATCCCCTTGGGCCTGTCATTTAAACTTAAGAATGGATTCCCTGGGCCTTCTCTGCCCTTTTGCCTTTTCTAGTTTTCTAGGAATTGTCTTTGTTTTCTTGTCTCCTTTGAGACCACAACAGCATACCTGTTTCGGAAGCCTCACACTTCAAATCTAACCCTTCAACTTCATTGAGTATCTAAATACTCCTTAGAGGTCTAAATGTCCAGCTTTTTAAATATATATATATATACACATACATTTTATTTTTAAGTCGTCTCACACCCAATGTGGGGCTCGAACCCACAACCCCAGATCGAGTTGTACGCTCCACCGACGAAGCCAGCCAGACACCCCTAAATTTCCAGGTTTAATACATGAGATTTCTTCAAATATTTGAACAGCAGTTACAAATGTAAATCACTAAACCCCAAGCACGTTTATTAAAATCATAAATTTAATGCCAGATTGTCTTAAACAATTCAAAGACCTCAAAGAACAAATATAACTTGTTTATCCTAACACGTGACTCCAGAAGTTATAATCAGGGGTGCCTGGGTGGCTCAGTCAGTTGAGCGCAGACTTTGGCTCAGGTCATGATCTCATGGTTCGTGGGTTCGAGCCCCACATCGGGCTCTGTGCTGACAGCTAGCTCAAAGCCTGGAACCTGCTTTGGATTCTGTATCTCCCTCTCTCTCTGACCCTCCCCTGCTCACGCTGTCTCTCTCTCTCTCAAAACTAAATAAAACATTAAAAAAAAATCTTTACAAAAAGCTATAACCAGCTCAGTAGTATTAACATGAAACTTTTATTTATTAGCTCTATAGATTTCATTAGTATTAGTATTCGTGCCTATATTAGTATTAGTTCTGGCACCAGTGAGCAATAACATTAGTATTAATATTAAAGTTAAAACAATACTAGCTTGAATGTGAGTATTGATAACAGCAGTAGTATTTGTGCCAGCATCAGTACTAGCATCAATATTAGCATTAGTGTTATTGCTTCTGGTGATGCTAATATTAGTACAAGCATTAGAATTTGCAGTAGCATTAATACTGGCACTGGCACTAGTGTTGGTATTTGCGTTGCCATCAGTATTAACACTACTATTCATACTAATAGGAGTACATGGGCATTAATACCAGGATCAGCCCTAGTATTAGAATTAATAGTACTCCTATTGGTACCTACGTCCCATACTTTTACAGGAGTTTCTTATCTGATCTCCACTGAAAACTTCTGTGATAGCTTTGTATTACCTGACTGAAGAGAGTAACCAAACATTTGTGTTTGCCCAGGACCGAGGGGTTTTCCGAGACATGGGATTTTCAGTGCTAAAACCAGGAAAGCCCCCAGGATGGCCCGGCACCCTAGAGTCTAGTCCAATGGTCCTCAATTCTCTCTGGAATAGTCAGGGAAACTTTTCAAATATCCCAGGGCCCTCGTTCCACCTCCAGAGATTCTGATTTAATTGGTCTGGAGTAGTTCCCAGGCTCTGATATTTAAAAAACAAATCTCCCCCAGTGATGTTCACATGGAGCCAGGGCTGAGAACCATTTTTCTGTCCTCTTTACCCAGCTTGAAATACCTGGTGCAACATTTCATGGCTCCCTTTGACCCGATGGGAGTCAGCTCATCTTGAAGCATGTGCTATTTCCAGTAAATATCCCTAGGGGAGATAATGTACCCCTTCCCTGAGTTATTATGATATCTGTTGCTTTGTCATATCATCTTGTTCTCCTGGCTTTTTGCACTGTTTTTCCTTTTGGATGATTAATTTGGCATTTCTTCATTAGCGAGAACTCCTTTCAGCTGGCTCCTTTGTCCTTTACACACATCCTTGAAAGCATATCTGCTTCTTGGTGACGACAAAGTGTACCAGATCTATCCTGATTCTTCTGCTGCAAGACCTGAATTCGATTACTCTACAAGGATCCCTGGCTCTTTTTGGCAGGGAAATGTTTTAGAGACAAAATCTTGGCTTTAGGGGTGCACATTGGGTCGTCGGAATCCTTAATTCTCTCATGTGGTTTTGTGTATCTTTTTCTTAACCTCTATCTCTTTTTTCCCCTACACACCAGTATTACAACGTTCTTGGTCCTCTCTCAAGCATTAAAATGCTCTGCCTTCTTTACTTACTCTCTTGTCAAATTTCAGCTGTGTTTGTAGCAGGAGAAATATGTGAACGGTCTTTGTGTATTTTCTGGTTGATGCTCAGAGGCAAGGGGAAACACACTGTTCTCTTTTCCAGGCCCAAATTCGATTTCCTTTTATAGTTTGATAATTTCCTGAGGTTTCGTCATTCTTTAGTCGATTCGTTCATCAGCCGTAGCCAGCTGAGTTTTATGCATCAACTGGAAAGTCCACTTTCCTCTGCAGTGAGAGGAAGTGGCTATTTTGATGCTATTTTAAGAAGTGGTGATGAATGAGCAGAGCCACTTTCTCCGTCATCACATCGGCCGATCATTTGTATCTGAGGTTATAGATCTGGGATATAGGTCAGAAATGTGCTACCAGAATAGCACTGCCGCAAGTGGCAGGGGCCACAGAGCAAGGATTAATAATAAAACTCACATGAATGTTATTTTTAGTGAGTTGTATACTCCGTCCGTCTGGGGTGTTTCATAGGGAAGGTGAAAGAAGAGAGAGGGAACATGTGTAAGAAGGCCCTTAAGCAATCTTCCTGACAATCTTAGAATATATCTTCATTTTAGAATTCACTCTGAGAAGACAGTGGACAAACCTTCACTATCCAAAGGGCTTCCCTCATTAGAGATCCTGAGTTTTGTCAAGTGACTTTAGATCAGCAATAAAATCCCGTTGAGAGTTGCCAGATTTTTCAGCACAAGGAACCATGAAGCAGGCTGTTTATTTGTGGAACTCCCAGTTCTGGTTCTTTAGAACTCCTTCCTTTGCTGACCTAAAGATAGCCAGGGGAAAAAAAGGCTCTTAAAAATACACGCCTTATTGATTTTGGAATGTTCTGGTAAATGCTAATTTGACTGATGCCCTTTACTTACTTAGGGGTGGCTTTGGTACAAGACCCACAATGATTTTGGCCAAGAGGAAATAGAGTATCTAACAACTAATGTAGAGTTTACATACTCAGATACAAAGTAACAATTATTGTTGCTGATAATATGACTACAGATTGCCACAGTAGTTGACATAAATATAAGCTTCTTTGGTGTTATTTTTGAATTCCATTACAGGTGCATTTTCAATTGTGTTTTGTTGTTGTGGGTTTCGGTTATACTCTGACTTATTTGGGCAAAAATTTGGTGACTTTTTAGTGACTTAGGAAGCAGTTCAATAAACATGTTTCAAACTTATCCACGCAAGTATTCTGAGAATATCCTCGGAAATGACATCTTTTGTCCGCACATGTCACAGGGGTGTTGATTTTGTTCGTAAGTATAACATGTTGTCATTGTAAAGATGTCACAACTGTAGAGAAAATTATAAAGAGTGGATTGTGGTAAGAAAACATTCTGTGTGTGTATTGTTGCCTTTATATGAACATAAATGAAAATGGGCCCCAAGCTCATCAGGTGAAGGGCCAGCCTTTACAAATACAACTCTGTGGAGTTTTATCTGAATATAAAAGCATTCCATATGTAATAATCATTAATTTAGTATTTAGTTAACAATAACCTTTGTATCTATTAACTAATTCTGTGTTTGGGGGCATTGAAAATTTTTCTGGAATGATCTGGATGCCTGACTTTAAAATAAGGAAATGGAGAAAGCTCCCTGCTTTCTTCCTAGGGGTAAGAGAGAGGCTTAATTAGCTACTAATGCAAACTGCTCCACCCACTATTTAATCCTGTGGTGGCAGGCTTTAGTGAAATTTAGCCGAAATCCCCAGGACCTTCACCACCGCTATCATCCTTTTCATCATTACCACCATTACTATTGCAACCAACACTACCATCACCAGCACCAGCACCACCATCATCGCCATCATCATCACCACCATCACCAGCCTGACCTCTCACTTGTTGGATCTTTAGCAGGCAGAGACAATCCAAGCCATTTCAAATTATTCTATGGTCACAGGAACTCTCGGAAAACCATTTTGGTTCATCTACTTGAAAGTTTGTCATTACATCTTGGGAGACTTCATTATTAATAGAAAAGCCACACCAATTAGCAGTATGTGAAAGCATTCTATAAAAATAAAAGTCTTAAGGATTTCGCACACAGAATTATCAAGACAGTGATGACATGTTCACTACTAGCTGATAGAATGGATGAAAATGCAAAGACCCAGGTAGGGGAGTGAATGGCATTGCCCCTTAATACTTGGCTCAGGGATGCTAAACGATGGCTGTTTCTCTCCATTCTCTCAACTCACTTCTCTCTACCGTCTTCCCCATACAGCTTCTCACCTCCAAGTTGCAGAACTTTCTCTTAAGTAACATTAATTTTTACTTGTCTTATTCCTAATGCTTCATCTTAAATGTAGAGAAGAAAGCGCGCCAAGAGATGGTTAAGTTTGTCATTTCTTGCCTCCCAGGAACAAAAATAGCTATTGTTGCTGTGTTTGGAATAGAAAAGTTGAAAAGAACCTTATACACAGAAGTGGTTCGTACAGGCTTCTCTGCTGAATTCATGCCAGGAGGTATTTTTATCCTGTTAGGAAGTAACTGAATTTGTTCAACTCTGGTCCACCAACACATCTGACAAAGGCTTTGGAGCCTGGGAGAGTTTGGTACTCCTCCTGGTGGCAAAAGAGAAAACTAACCATAGTTATCCTTCCCGGAGAGGATATTAGCCATGTAAGTGTTGCTTTGCCCTTTTAGCCAATCTCTTGTGACCTTCTAATCTCAGCTCCTTTGGTTGCTTTTGTTCTTTGGACAACAACTGATTTTTATCTTCTTGGGTCACAGAGATGAAGGAGACTTGACAGGCTGGCGTAACATGTTGCTTTAGAGACAACTTGAGAAACATATCTATGTCTTAAATCAAGATTATTTCAGAATCACAACAATATGTTCAGTCTATTAGTCACAGAACCAAGTTTTAAGCCTCGTGACCACAGAAATAGACCCTGGGCTTGTTTTATTGTTATTGCCTCTGAACACTCTATTTTCTCTAACTCAGTAGACAGAAACTTGCCCTTCTGTGATAAAGAGAGTTTGGAGGGTGTTGGAACCAACCAACCAACAGAGCCACCCATTGCCCCTTCTTGAGCCCTGCTTTTGGGCCAGCCCTGGGCTACATGACCAAATACAGCCTCATTTAATCTGTCCTCACAACAGCTCTAAGGGAGAGGCAAAATCATCCGCTCGATTTAACCATTTGGACACTGCCACCCCGAATCACGTGGGTAGTAAAGTGCTTCAGCCAGACTCCAATTCACATCTTTTTCATTCAGATCATGTCCTCCAAGCCAGTGGTTCTCAACGGGGACAGTTTGGTACCCTGAGGCTGGTTAGCTATGTCCGGAGACATTTTTAGTTGTCACACCTAGGGAGGTGCTGTTGGCGGTGAGTGACTATAGACCAGGGATGCTGTTCAATGTCTTACAATGCACACAGCGGCCCCTACAGCAAAGAATCCTCCTGCTCCTCCTGTCAATAGTGGTGAGGCAAAGAAAACTTTCTCTCAACCACTGCTACTCAAAATGTGGTCCTTGGACCAGGAGCCTTCCCATCACTTGGAAGCTTGTTAGAAATGCAAAATAACAAGCCCCATCCCATACCTAGGGAACTGGAGACTCTGGGGGTGGGGCCCAGGAACACGGGTTTTCACAAGCTCCCTGGGTCCTTCCTGCACACTCAGCTCGGAGGAGCTGGGCTTTAACACACCAGGCCATTGTGTGTCTTTTTGAGCTGGACACAATTATATGGTTTCCTCATCACTTTCCAGCGTTCCATTGTCAAATAGAAGTTCCTCTTAAGGCATCCAAAAGGGGAAAGTCTGGCATACACTAGGAACAAGTGTGACTCATGGGGAAATCAGCACGATTGCAAATTCAGGAACCATGCCTGGCTAAAACATCTAGGGGACTCTTTATTTGTCTTTTTTTTCTTCTTCTTCTCTGCCTAAGGAGAGGAGTCTTGGAGACTCAGTCCAGGTTACAAAAAAAAATTCAACACATGCACTGGTTTGGTTTGAGGTTTGATTGTCTAAAATTAAGCTTATTTGAACTTAATAAAACTCCTTGTGAAGATGGTAAGAGTCACCGAGTTCGAAATTGCAAATGACAGTGAGTTTCTGGTTTCCTGACCCTCTTCAAGGAAATCTTGCACTCTGTATGTGCGTTTTTTGAATCACGAATTGTTTTGTAGAGAACCAGTGGAATGATTATTTTGATGTGAGTCTCTCTTCAAAAACTGCTCGTCACTTGGTATTTTATGTGATTCTTTTGTGGGGAATATATTACCGGTGAGGATGAATTGTAAAGAACAAAAAAATGTCAGACAGCACGCAGGTGCAGGTAGTTTGTGCTGTGACACCATGCCATTCTCTGCTTTGTTCCATAAACCATGCTTCTGGAACCTAAGAAATAAAATATGTTTAAGAGTTGGGGCACCTGGGCGTCTCAGTCAGTTAAGCGCCCGACTTCGGCTCAGGTCATGATCTCACAGCCTGTGAGTTCAAGCCCCGCATCCGGCTCTGTGCTGACAGCTCAGAGCCTGGAGCCTACTTCGGATTCTGTGTCTCCTTCTCTCTCTGTCCCTCCCCCTGCTCACCCTCTATCTCCCTTCCTCTCTCTCAAAATTAAATATTAAATTTAAAAAATATTTTTAAAACTTGAAAAACCCAATATCCCTTAATTTAGAGCCATTGTATTGATTGGCCCCTTTGACTTCAGAAGATTAAACTTCTTGTAAAACCTAAAGAAAGTTTTCTAACTAGTCTATTTTTTCTCCACCATCTATATTGTGGCTAGAAAAAAATGAATATCCTTCTAAAGTATTCTCCACAAGGAGGCTGCATTAGAATCATCTGGGGTGATAGACACATTCCCCGATTCAGTAGCTGGGACGCTCAGAAACAATTTTTTTTTAAACTGCCAAGTTTAGCAGTTAGCACCTGAGTGTGAGTTTCTGGCAGTAATAATGTCCTAATGTGAGGAAATCATACTGATGTATCTTAGTTCTGGTTTCATGATTTGGGTGGCAGAACGTTTACTGTAAATATTCTATTCTATCATGTTAAGTAGTCAGAAACATAAACTAGTGATCCCACAGGCTCACATATACATAGAAGTTTAATAAGAATTTAAGGAATTAGTTCCCTAAACCATTTGTATTACCTCTGTGCAAGGTTCCTAGGACTTTGCAAAGTGAAAAAAAAAAATAGGCCAAACCTTGTTTGTTGCAGGTTGAGGATTTAGGGATGGCAGCATTGTTGATGAATTTAATCTCGAATGATCCTCCACTGATCAGGCACTGCTAAGGAAAGCTGCCAGGTAGATGTAGGAGTTTTCCAGCTAGCTGAAGTTGTATACTGTGAGGCTTAACTTCCATTTTCCTCAAAATTATTAGCATAAAAACCTAAAAGTGTGTGAAGCGTCAGTTTAAGGAGTGCTGATCGCACATCCTGCACCTGCGCACGGCAGGGACTAAGACACACACTTCCCGGTACTCGAGAGCCCCACCTTCTGAGGATGAGACTGGGGTGGGATCCAGTCATGGCAGAGTAGCAGATTGTGGAAGAGTGCAGGCTCCTGGTGAGCAGAAAGACAGGGGGCCACAACAGGTGGCATCTGAAGGTCATGTCTCTTGTCTCCACGCATCTGATTCTCTGCTGTGGGTGTTACTCCCAAAGGAAATCTGCCCAAACGCGGTGGGGGTGGGGCTTCAGAGAGCCTCGGGACGTGTGGGAATGTTTGCCTAGTTCCATCGACTCTCAACAATCCAACTACTCTAACTGGTTTTCTTCTTTCCCTTTATCCATTACTGTCTTCCAACCTCTTGGCTCTGAGGGCTGAATTTGAGGCTGTCACAGGAAACCAGATAACCATGCTCGTGAAATAACCTTAGTTATAAACCCAATATGAAACTCGTCAACTCTGGCCGGAGGGGGATTCTCAGAGCTTTCCTATCTTGAGAGGAAAGTTCATTGGAAAGCTTTGGGTTTACTTCCAGATCTAAGCTTCTATTCTGGGTAGTTCAAGCCCCTAAATGACAAACAAATAAGTGGAGGCATTTCTGTCATATTTTTCCCAAGGGCCTGAAGGAATAAATATTGCTATTTGTTGTTAAAGGATTTTATTTGTTGATTCTCCCGGGATATATTTTTATTTCTGTTGAGAATTCGTAGGACTGTGTGCTCCTCAAGAAGATAATTTCCTTGCAGATTCCTCCTTGTTGTCTTGAAGCGTTCCAGTAGCCTCTGGATTCTGAGATACTTTATATTTTCCAATGCCAAACTCAACAGCCACTAAGAGACAAGACCTTCCAACATGTAAGATGAAATTTATCATGAGCCCCAGGACAGGGCCCCTTGTTTTAGGTCACTTGTATTCAGACGGGACACGTTTTAAGAAAGATCATTCATGGAATCCCAAATTCATTACACAGATGGATGTTTTGTGTTACTAAAAAGAATCACTGGCTTTTTCTTCAAGGACATATTTTCCCCCTCAATCCTTAAGTAATTCACTGAAGATCAACAGCTCATGTGTTGAGTTTGGAAGGTAGGCAAGTTGGCGGTGCTTAGTGAAGTAAAGGTATAGTGGCTCTCAGTGTTGTAATTTAAGATAGTAGGACAGTGAATGATCTGGACCAATGATTAGTAGCAAGGTTTTACATTTGCATAGGGCTGTAGAGTTTATAGACTCTGCTACGTAACAGTAATATTAACTGTTCCTGCCTCATGAGTTGGGGCGGGCAAGCAAGCATTATTAGCATCAGTTTATAGAAGAAAGAGATTGAAGGATTTACCAGGATCGTACCATCTAGTAAGTGACAAAGCCAAGATAAGAAAGGAAGCCTTTGATTCCCTTTTACGCTGACTTTCAGGAACCTTAACAACAAAAGGCATACTTCAACATAATTTCAATTCTCCAATCTACTGGTTTCCATTTTGTTTTTTAAGATTTCTGGTATTTGTAATATTTGTTTCCTTCTTTTTAATCTTTTTATTGAAGATTATTTATTTTAGGAGAGAGAACGAAAGCAGGGGAGAGAGAATTCCAAGCAGGCTCCATGCTGTCAGCACAGAGCCTAACATAGGGGCTCAAACGCATGGACCCTGAGATCATGACCTGAGCCAAAATCAAGAGTCAGAGGCTCAACCGACTGAGCCACCCAGGCACCTTTCCTTCTTTACAATCTTAAATGAAGATGGTCTTAATAGGCTTTTAATTGCTGGGGGTTGGAGCTTCATGGGAGGCAGGATCAAGGTTAAAGGCAAGGCAGGAAGTAGGAGAACACAACATGAATTTGAGGTTCAAAGTCAGCAAAGTAGCATTGTTGTGTCTGTCTGTGCCTTCGTGCCTTCCATCTCCACCTCTCTCTGACAGTCTGGTTCGGGAAGCTTCTTGCTCTAATGACCCATAGGATGAGATTGGACCCACCTGGACAATCCCAGATACTCTCCAGGTCCATACTCTTAATCACATCTGGAAAGTCCCCTTCATTGTGTAGAGTAACTTAGTCACAGGCTCCAGGGGTTCATGTGTGGGCCTCTTTGGGGGGCTGTGACTGTGTTCACCACTCCATGACAGTCCGTAGATGACTTTCGGGCACGACTCTCCCCTGACTCCACTCCACTGTGTCTCTGAGACTGCACACGTGATTGTTTCTTTATTTTCTACCTTCTCTACTTATACTCTGTTTTGTGTTCTCTTTTCATGATATATCACTCTTTATCCCCTTTTCACATTCTCTTTCCCTTTGGCTACATATTTCTTTGTTCTCTCCCTACAACTCTCGTTCCCTGCTCCTTACCATTTTGCTTGTGTTTCTTACTCATTTAACTATTTATGACTGTTTTGAACTTGTTTTATCTTCCTGTTCCTTTCTAATTTAATTTTCTTATCACTTGCTTTCCTTTGAGCCCACTTGGTCTCCAGTTTTACACAGCATTGACCCAATCTCTTTTTCTGTCTTTCCACTTCCTCCCCTAACCCTTGCTCTCATCCAGACTTCTTATCTCCACATACACATGGTTTCACTTTTGTGGCTCCTTCAGCCCTGGCTGTGTGGTTCATATTTTAGCAAATAGGGGAGGAAGGGAAGCAGACAAAACGGGGAAGCCATCCATGACGTTAATCACAACCTAGGCTTGTACAGGTCTGCCTTGAAATGCCCCAAGTTCTGCATCGAAACCTCTGCTAAAATCTCTTAAGAAAGCCTTGACGAACAAAACTTACATAGCCATTGATTACATTTATGTACATATATACATATGTTCCATAAGAAAGGTCAGAATAGAATTTGGAGTGATCTAAATTACTGAAGTACAGATTAAATTATTTGGAGCTGTAAATTTTGCTACATTTATAATGACAAATCTTTAAAAGATAAACATTCCCCCCATATCATTGCTTTCTCAGTGTGTGCTTCTTCATTTTATTTATATGATTCTAGTACTGCAAGCATTTGATCAGTTGCAGAATTCTCCTCTATGGACATTGCCAGTAATAATGTTACTGATAATGAAACGGCGCAACACGTTACACACGTATCACTGAAGCTCTTAGTAGACCACAGGCCTGATCACTACAGAATAAGATCTGAATTACGCCTTTCAGCTCCAGAGGAATGCACACGCGCACAATTTTGTATCCATTTTCAGAAGGTTCCATTCATAAATTCATTCTTCAAGTATTTACTGAGAAGATATAAAGTGAACAAAACAGAAGTACTGTTCTAGGCATGATGGATACACCAGTAAGTAAAATAGTTAGAATACTTCTTTTTATAGGGATTGCATTGTAGAATGGTTGGATGGTAAAGGAAGCTTTCTCAGAAGGTGATATTTAATCAGGGATATGACATAATGGGGGAGTTGGTATTTAAAGGATGAGTCAACCATTATAACAGCTTGCTATCACTTAGGTTCCTGTGTGGGAAGTCAATTTAGATAGTCAGACAAAGCCCTTTTTGTCTGTTAATGTGAAAAACAGGTTTTAGTTTAAATTCCTACACATAGCCATGAGTAACTAGCAATGAACACATTCCAGAGAAGATGCTTTTTCAAATTTATTTGGCTTTCCAGTTTGACCAAGCAAACATACGATTATCCATTGAAACAGTAGCTCCAAAGACCGGATCAGGTTGCCCACTTCTGGGGAACTGCGAGAAGAAATCATTGCAGATCAGTTTTGAAAAGGAGACTTTAAACAGCTGACACTTGGGGTGTCTGGGTGACTCAGTCGATTAAGCATCCGACTTTGGCTCAGGTCTGACAGCACAGAACCTGGAGCCTGCTTCAGATTCTGTCTCCCTCTCTCTCTGACCCTCCATTGTTCACACTCCGTCTCTCTCTACCTTCAAAATAAACATTAAAAAAATTTAAACAGCTGACACTTGACATTCTGACAGCATCTAGATATACAGCATCGTCCAATCGAAAGTTTTGTAATGCTGAACTATTTTATAGGCATTCCTTTAGTGTCACCAAGCCTTCCTTGTTTGAAATGCCCCCAAGGGCCAGAAAGACTGAATCTCTACCCTCTTAGAGACTGGCCTCCTTAAGATGCAAATGGCGGCTCTCAGGTACCTGGTCCAGCAAGCTACAGTCTTGAACTTAAAAACTGCTCCCTCTTGGGTCATTCCTGCCTGGTACTGCAGATAGGGTCCCTGGACTGTGGCGATTCTGTGAAGGAGGAGGCGCCCCTTGGGAAACCCCAGCTCTTTGTCTCAGCAGGCCACACTGTAGACATGTCTGCTCAGGCTCCTGTTTCTACCTTTGGAGAGTTTCCGTGGTATGGGTCTTGATTCTGTTATTTTATTTTATTTATTTTCTGTCTTCTGAAAAGCAGATAATTGCTCAGCCTCAGTTAATAACGAGAAGTTGCTTCTACATTGGAATATTAATCAGAGGGGGGATTGCTGCTGTTTCTGCAGAATGCCGATCAACTTCCTCCTACTCGTGCTTCCTAGAGGAAAGGAAAGTTTGGGTACAAATCCTATGTTTTATTTGTCATCATCCAGAGTCCTACTCCAAAAGAAAGAAATCACCAATTAAATTCACCTCACTGATGCCACCTGTGCCCATGTTACTGACACGGTCACAACTGTCCAGCCATCCCAGGCCAGTGCAGCCCACTTGGGAAAAGCAAATTAAGCTGAATCTTTGCCCTTTACTTACGTTTCATCCTCAAAGTGTGCCCTTCAGAATGTCATTTTCTTTTGGTATTTAAATAGCTTTTCAAAATGGAGGCACAATTCCTTTATGTTATTTATATGTTTGAAATGCAAACTTTCTGTTTTCCATATCCACAGAGGCAATAATTTAATTTTCAAAAGTTAGGAGTTTTTTGGGGTCAGGTTTTAGCCTTTGTGCCTTAGAGATGTGGGCAAAGATTGTTCTCATCTCTTGTCTTCCCTTTTTTTCCTTCCTTCCCTTCCTTCCTTCCCTTGTTTCTTTTTCTTTCTTCCTTCCTTCCTTCCTTTCTTTTTCTTTCTTCCTTCCTTCCTTCCTTTCTTTTTCTTTCTTCCTTCCTTTCTTTTTCTTTCTTTCTTTCTTTCTTTCTTTCGTTCTTTCGTTCTTTCGTTCTTTCGTTCTTTCTTTCTTTCTTTTCTCTTGTTTGCTTGCTTTCTTGCTTTCATTTTGCATGCACACACATGTTTATCATAAACTTGAGAGGACTGCCGATGTTTTTTTCTCCCAAAGTAGACAAAACAAGATCTCATATTTTACATTTTGCTTTTTATCTTACTTTCCAAGCAGAAATTTGTTGGATTGGTTTCTTACCTACTAACATCCGTGTGTCCTGGGATTGATGGTTGGCTACCACAAACTCTTTAAAAGGCTGTTACGGGAGTGCCTGGGGGGGCTCAGTCTGTTAAGCTTCTAACTCTTGATTTTGGTTCAGGTCATGATCTCAGGGTTCATGAGATCAAGCCCCATGTTCGGCTCTGTGCTGACAGTGCAGAGCCTGCTTGGGATACTCTGTCTCCCTCTCTCTTTTTCTCTGTCCCTCTACCGCTAAATAAATTAATTAAATAAATACAGGGGGCACCAGGATGGCTCAGTCGGTTAAGGTTTGACTTCAGCTCAGGTCATGATCTCACGGTTCATGGGTTCGAGCCCCGCAGCAGGCTCTGTGCTGACAGCTAGCTCAGAGCCTGGAGCTTGTCTTCAGATTCTGTGTCTCCCTGTCTCTCTGACCCTCCCCTGCTTGCACTGTCTCTCTCTGTCTCTCAAAAATAAATAAAAAGCATTTTAAAAATTTTAATAGTAAAATAAAATAAAATAAACACAAATAAAAGGCTGATGCTGATGGGCAGAGTTAGTATTCTAATTATAAAAATATATAGAACTCAAAAAATTAGAAAACATCCCTGTAAAAATTTGACATTATTAGAATATGTTGGTTTTATGTTTAGGAATTTGTATGAGTGTTTAAAAATAATTTTTATTTGAGTCTCCATATAGTAAGCATTTTTTGAGTAATTTCTTTGTACCTGATAAAGAAGGAAGGAATAAAGCAACATCAATTGTCTTGGCTTTTTGAATTTCCAAAGGATTATGCTAGCCTTTTAGCATAATCAGAATTGTAAAACATTATTCCAACTAAGTTACTAATAATTTCTTAACTATTATATATGGTGCACATGAAATGAGGAGTTGAGATCATTACTCTATAAACATGGAGATTTTTTAAAAAAATTTAATGCTTATTTATTTTTGAGAGAGACAGAGCGAGAGCATGAGGGGGGAGGGGCAGAGAGAGAGGGAGACACAGAATCTGAATCAGGCTCCAGGCTCTGAGCAGTCAGCCCAGAGCCCGACGCGGAGATAGAACTCACAAACTGTGAGATCATGAGCTGAGCCGAAGTTAGACACTTAACCGACTTGAGCCACCCAGGCACCCTGAGATTTTCATAAATAAAATCATTCTTTATCACTACCCACTTAGTATATAGTTAATCACTAATTCACTGATCAGAAAGTATTTGCAATAAGAAAAATAATGTCTAATTGCATGTATTGGCATCAAGTAACAAAAAAACTGATAATAAACATAGATATTAATTATATGCTTCACTTACTGAGAAAAATATAATTTTGTTGAATTTTTCATCTGATTATAATGACACATCTAGATACTGTGAAAACAAAGCCATAGCAGGTACTTGAGGGCCTTAGAAAGGAGAGATAAAGGACAATCTTTCTAACGTAGCCCAAATTTCCATCGACTGATGAACGGATAAATATGTGGGACATCTATACAATGGAATATTATTTTTTACAAGTTCAATATATATAACACATTATAAGTATTAATCATTAACGAGTCTTCTACATGCATTTTCTCAGGGATTAATACACAACATTATATATATTCAGCCATAAAGAAAGAGTGAAACTTTGCCTTTTACAATGATGTGGATGAAGCTATGGAGCTAGAGTATTATGCTAAGTGAAATAAATCAACCAGAGAAAGACAAATACCGTATGATTTCGCTCATATGTAGAATTTAAGAAACAAAAAAATGAACATGGAGGAAACAGAGAGAGAGGCAAATCATAAAACAGACTCATAACTGTAGAGAGCAAACTGAGGGTTGCTGGAGGGGAGGGGGACGAGTTAAATGTGTGATGGTCATTAAGGAGCGCATTTGTGCTGAGCTCTGGGTGTGTATGTAAGCAAAGAATCACTACATTCTGTGCCTCAATCTAATATTACACTGTATATTAACTAACTGAAGTTTAAATGAAAATGTGCAAATTAATAAAAAATAAAAGTAAAATAAAATATAGTGGTTATTTATATTTTAAAAAGTAGTCTGGACCAAAGTTGCAAATTATTCACGGAAGATGATCTTGTCTCTCCTTTTGTTTTATGGAATATAAGTATTCATGCCATGTAACTAACTAAAGCAGGCTGCAGAAACAACTCTCTTCTTCATTTAAATATAATTTCCCCTTGGAGCACCTGGGTGGCTCAGCTGATTGAATGTCAAGCTCTTGATTTTGGCTCAGGTCGTGGTCTCACAGTTGTGAGATTGAGCCCCAGGTTGGGCTCTGTGCTGAGTGTGGAGCCTACTTAAGATTCTCTCCTACTATCTCCCTCTGCCCCTCCCCCGCTTATGCATGCTCTCTCAAAAAAAAAAAACCAAAAATAAATAAAAATCTTAACTATAACTTCCCCTTACTGGCTTTCAGTCTTCAAATAATTATACATTCACATTGAAGTACATTACATCTAAATTGAGATGATACTATACTTCTAAAGGGATATTTCCTATGTTACTCAACAGAGGAGTCTTTTGGATGAACTTGTCTATCTCCAATTATTATGTAGATGCTTAGGATGTGAGCATAATTTCAAGTACTAGTTTTTACTTTATCATATATCTGTAGAAATCAAAGATATTGACTATCTGTTATTATCTGCCTTCTTCCACTTGAATTTAATGTGTAAAACTAAGCATTATATTTTTTACAAATAATATTTGGTTCATTTGTTAGTGATTAACTATATGCCAAAGGGATATTGGTATAGAAATTCTTAGTAAAATTTCCATGCCAGCTTTTTAATATCTTCATGAACACTTATAATTATTTTAAATTATTAAAGATATATATGAATTCTTCAAATTCAATTATTTGTCAGAGTAAGCTTCCTTTTTTTTTTTGGTAAAGTGCATAGTATTTTAGTTAGAAAAGATTGTAAATATTTTAGGTTTTGCTGGCCATATGATCTATGTTACAACACTTCTGTCTTAGCACAAAAACAGCCATAGACAATACACAAATGAATATGCATGGTTGGTTCCAATAAAACTTTATTCACACTAACAGACAGTGGGCTGGATTTGGTCTGTGGGTCATAGTTTGCCAACTTCTGGCTTAGAGGAGAAACAGCTCTGTACCTTAGCACCACGCTGGCGAGAGAAACACTTGAATGGCCATGTGGATGTTGATGCTGCCCATGGCCTGGCTGCCCATTCTCTGGCAAGCAGCCATGTCTCCAGTCAGATCATGGAAGTGTGCTGGAGACTTCTCTCCCTGTCTTCATGGAGATTATCTTAAGGAAGTTTTGAGATTTATGCACCAAATGAGGGGCGCCTGGGTGGCTCAGTCGGTTGAGCGGCCAGCTTCGGCTCGTGTCATGATCTCACGGTTCGTGGGTTTGAGCCCTGCATCAGGCTCTGTGCTGGCAGCTAGCTCAGAGCCTGGAGCCTGCTTCAGATTCTGTGTCTTCCTCTCTCTATGAACCTCCCCTGATCACGCTGTCTCTCTCTGTGTCTCAAAAATAAATAAAAGACATAAAAAAAATTTATGCACCAAATGAGATCTGACAGTGCTGAGTGGAAAAAAATGTAAATTTATTTCTACTTATTTTCTCTGTAAGCAGACCTTCTTTTGCAGTCATCCTGATAGTTGGGCCAATCTTCTGTTCTGATTCTATTTTCTGTTGTGCTGTGAATGTACTTACGTGTCCTTTGGAAGTGACCTACCATGCAGCTGGCACATAGTGATGGGCCTCAGGAAACATGTTCTGGCAGGTCTGTGAGCTCTCAGTTTGAGAGCCATTTTCTTATGTTCTTCATGCTGTAGATGCTGCAGTCAAGTCAGATGTGAAATAGATAAGTTAATACTTGAATTGATGGACAATTATCTACAGTGCACGTTGAATTGTAGGAGGTGAAAATACAGCACGTTGTGACTTCAAACTCAGTGTCTACTTTTACAAGGACTAAATTAGAGATTAATTTTCTAGTGAGAAAACTATCCAAGTTTCTGATCTCATTTTTCCCCTCGCGTTGTTGACTCTACCCAGAGAGAGCACACTGGTCCTGCATTAGGATTGACATCAGAGGAAAGAGAAATATTCATAGCTGGAGAGGACCGTAGAGATGAAGAGGATGATAATTTTGATGACCGCAACAATGACTATGGCCCCATAGGTTGAAACAGCAAGTTATTGTTTACAAAATGCTATGTCAATCCTATTGGCTTATGATAATTAAAACAAATGTTCCGGTTATGTGGGTTTTGAAAGGTGAAAGGAAAGAAAGTGAAACTGAAATGCTTGGAATTTTGCCTGCTGACGCCCAGTTATGAAAAAGGGAAGACAGTGTTTAAAGTGAGACCGAGTTTAAAGAGTTTATTCAACCTGCATATTTTTCTAATAGTCACTCTGTTTCTTCTGCTGGGAACACAGGGTTGTAGAACAGTACATACAGTCGAATCACTTTTTGCTGCCATTATTGACATGTGCGAGGTAGGGGAGGCAGCCACAGCCCAGAAAACTGAATCACCCAAGGGACAATCAAGCATCCATGAACCGGAGTTAATTACCAACTTTCAACCAAGTGTTTGTTCCTGCCTTCCCTGTGGCTCTGTCCAAACCCTGATTGTAACTCTTGCATGTACTGAGCACTTGTTACCCTCTGATGTGTCCCTAAACAAGCACCCTCTGGTGTTAGACTCTGAATAAAATGGGGAAAATGGCAGGGAAGCACTGGACAGCGTGGGAGGGAGGAGGATGCAAACTGGAGCTTAATGACTACGATGATAGCTTCAACCACCACCATTTTTGAACATTTTTAATGAGTGAGGACAGTACTGGTTTACATTTATTATCTCATTCCATCCTCACATTACTGCCCTGAGGCAGATATGATTTCTATCTCGTATATAAGAAAATTGAGCCTTGGAGAGATCAAATACTTAATTTGGTATCAAAGTCATACAGGTCGTAAGTGATAATGGCAGGATTTGACCTCAGGGCCGTGGCATCCAAAGTGTACACTCCTAAATAATAAGCAGTGCTGTATCATACTGGCTAATCTCTAAGTCGTGGCTAATTAGGAATGCCTGGAGACTCTTGCTCCTCTAAGTGTGGCCCCCAGACGAATAGTACCAGTATCACCTGGGAGCCAGTTAAAAACGCAAAGTCTGTCTTCCCATTCAATACCTGCTGAACAGACCCAGAATTTTCACAACAGCCCGAGGTGATACATCTGCATATTAAAATTTGAAAAGCACTGGCCTAGATTTTCCTTAGGCTTCTCCTACCCAATAGCTTAAAGGCTCAGAAACACTTTATCATCTGGAAGGGAACTGGGAAGCGAAACAAACAGAAACTACTGCAATGTATGAGCAAGTGTTCATGTGCCACTGAAATCCATGTGTAAAACATCATAGAGGAACTCGAGGGAGCCCAAGGGAACGGTGGATACAGGTTCATTCAAACCAGGACTCTTTTGAAAAGGGAAGGGTCACTAGTAATAATGACACTGGGACATGAGGCATAAACTGAGACTGCCCTAAGGAAACTGGGACATATGGTCAACTCAGTTACAGCACCTAAGCCTTGTCTGGTGAGAATCCATGAAAATATTAGCATTCTCTAGTCTGTAAAAAAAATTGAAGACGGAGAGATGGAAAGTTTAGAGCCTACAAGTTAAAAGGGGTGACAATTATTTGTTAATTAAATTCTTTTATTTCCCAAATATTTATTAAGCCCTTTCTTTCTTTATCAGGTATTTTATAGGCTGTGGGGATACAGAGGCGGACATAATACAATAGAACATAACAGGACTAGATAATACCCTTTAAGCAATATTAAGAAACATGATTATGGAGTAAGAGTCAAGCTTGTGACAGTCATAAATTGGAAACATGTTTGTTCTGTTTTTAATCCTGTATTTTAAGAAAGTGATATAGTCTAACATTTTCTTTTTTTTTTAGTCTAACATTTCAAATGCAGACATTGTAAAACAATTTTAGATAGGTTCATGCAAGATCATCAAGGCAAGTTAGGAAGTTAGTATTGGAGGAGGGACAAAAATGCCATTTGAGATGACAACAAAATTAACTTGCCTGCTCTAACGTGTCACCTGGATTTGCTGACACATACGGAACCCTGGGCCAAATGGGCCATGATGCAAATTGGAACACGTATAAGCTTTGGAGTTCATGGTCCTTTGTGGGATGTGGAACGGAGTATTTATTTATCCTAAGGGTTTGTCCATCCCGAGCTGTACCTCGTAAATGAAAAGTACAACATGTGCATTTTCCATGCTGAAAAATAAACATCAGCCTCATCTTTTGTAAATAGTAATGCAATATGCTTAGTGAGATTTACAGATGCATCCGTTCAGATAAACAGTAAGAATCCTTATTCATAATTAGACCTTATGCAAGACCCATGGCCATGTGTACCCCATAGGAAAATTATGTGATGACCACCACTTCTTTCAATTGCCTAGAACAGATTCTAGCACATAGTAGGAAAACAATTAAAAATTGCGGGACAAGTAAATGAATCAGATGGTATTTCAGAGACGCTGAGTAAGGAAAGTGGTATTAATTGTTCCTAGTTTAGTTCTTTTCACAGGGTGCAGAATTGCTCCAAGGCAGCGCACATAGATAGTCCTAGTTCAGTGCAGGAAACCAGGAAGGGGAGGGCAAGGATTGACCTTGTGGCTTTGCCAACTGTCTCTTCTATTCTGGTTTTGTTTCCTTCATTTGGAGAAGCAGATGTGCCTGCCCGATAGGGAGGAAGCCTGGAAGCCCCAAGATCTGGAGGCAACAACATCCTGGTCTCTCAAACTTCCTGGGTGATTCATTGGCCAGCCACAACTACTAGGTTCATCACTTCCGGAAACCCAGCCCCCATCAGTGCTCTTGTGAAATGAGCTTGTATCTAGAGCAAGTGACAATAATTGGCAAATTATAGATGGCTATATTGTTTACACCTATTACTTCGTGGGCTTAAAACAAGCTAATTTAAAACTTGAAATATTCCTTTCTCATAGCTAGTTCCACATGAAAGTATGGGTCAGTTTGTCCTGTGGTAGGAGATCTGTCACAAATGAAATTCAAATAAGTAGCACAGACCCCTTTCTCCCCATCTCTGAGGGAAAGACATCTGTCTTCCTGTCCAAATACCATGTGATCATGCTTCCTCAGGGTCCGCTCCAAATAGTATCGGCTCCCTCTCCTCCAGCTTAACTTCTCTACACCCCCAATTGTCTCAAGTCAAAACTCTTCCTTAAGCAAACCTCTCTCGAAAGCCATCTCTCCTTCCTTTGCAGCTAAACCTCGAGTAAGGATAGTTTACACTCAAAGCTGCTTTATTTGACTCTTTTCATTCTGGCTGCCTTTTACTCCATCACTCTTGATTCTCCTTTATTCAAGGTTATAGAAGACCTCATCAGTGAATTCTGGGGGATGAGTCCTTACTGCATTTAAATTCTCTGGCCTTTGAACCCAACTCTGTTTCTCCTTGGCAGCCTCTTTTCCTCCATTTCCCACAATTCCTTTCCTTCTCTTGATTCCTGAGTAATACCTCTTGATCTCCTTTGCGGATATCTTTTCCTTGTCTGCTCTTTAAGCACATTTCCATCTTAGCCTTCTTTCCTTATCATTGTACACACACTCCTTTCGCCCTTTGTGCAATTCCATGGCTTCAGCTTCTGCTTACATCGTTTGAGGAGCTTTTGTGTTGCAGGGAACGGAGACATGCTTGATTATTTTAGGTAGCAGGGATCCATTATGAAGTTACAAGGGAAGGACTGTAAGAGGAGAAAAGCATCTTAATCCTTGGGAGAATCTGTTTACTACTCTAGGTAGGACTCAGAAGGAATTCCTCACTGTGCAAAACAGTGAATCTAGACATTTACCAGGCTGTAAATTCAACTTCGCTCACATTCTATTTCAGTTTCTCTCCCCCCGACCCCTGACGCAGGTCTTACCTTCCTCCCTCAACCCCCACCCCCCGCCCCGCCTCTTTTCTTTATGCATTTCTTCCTTGTAGTTTCAAATGCCTTCTGTTGACTTTCCTTCTCTTTTCCTCATGGTTTCTGCTCATTTGTGTCATCTTTTGCCTCTTGGTTTCTGCTCTTTCTTTGACTATTCATAATTCCTTGGTATATACACTTTATTCTAGAACTTAAAACATTGCTATAATTTCTCTGTTTGCCTTCTGGCTGCTTCCAGTGCCTTCTGGAAGTAGGTGGAATATATATTTATGCATACATGCATGCATAAATGAATGAAGGGAAGAAGAAAATGAATGCAACTTTGAACCAGATCTAATTTCATCTTTGTGTGTTCAGTGGCTGCCCAATAGTTTCCAGTTACTGAGCCCCTATTATAAATCTGACATTATGTCATTTACATATATTTCTGAATTTACACACACCTAAAAAGTGATGGCATTTTCCCTTTCTTCTCACATAAGGTATCTATGGCTCTCATAGACAAAATTACTCGTGCTAGATCACAGTGCCGGAAATGGTGAAGCCAGGATTTTAAAACTGTTATGCTTTTTAGGAAATATTTGAATACCTGAGTAAATGAACATGCAATATGGGGTTATTTTTACATTTATTTTTAAATAAAACAGACAATAACCAAGGTGTATTTTGGTAATAGTGGTTAAAACAGTAATCGCTTGGTCTTTCATGTCTCTAGAATTTTTAGCCTGTGAATATATAGACCAGGAGGGAGAGAGACTTCTCTTCAGATTTGGAAGGCCTATTGGATGGAAGGAATGAATAGAAACATTCAGCTGCACGTAATAGAATACTCCCCCTTCAATGGGATTGAACAGCACCACAATTGCGGTCTAACATAATAAGAAATCCAGAGTGGCATAAGGTCCACGTACAAAGTATTTGGGCGGCAGGTCCTTTCTCTGCACAGGCTGCCCGGCTCTGACACCTTGCTCTCAGGTTAGGAGCAGAATGGCCACGTCCATTCCAAGCACCGTATTGCCACCTGACAGGGACCGGAGAGAGAAGTACAGGCCATGTCTTCCTTTCTCCTTCTTAGCAGGGGACTTGCCCAGAATCCTCTTCAGGTCTCATCGGCTGGAATTGGGTTGCGTGCCATGGCAGTGACTGCTGGTCACTGCCCCTTCTCTCTGCCCGCCTTTCACTGCCTCCCGCGGCCACGTGACCAGTAAGGGCTTCCTGTTGGCTGAAGTAGGATACATTTTCCGGAGCTCAAGCGGCCCTATTGGGCCTGACACAGCACAGCAAAATGCCAGACAAGTAAGCTGGTGGGGGCCTCCTCCCCGATGCCATCGATGCTGTTGCAGGGCTCCGGGTTGCCTAACATTTCTCCAGCAGGGAATTCTACTTGCATCTTATTTACAGCCACGGTTATTTTTATTTCTTGCTCTTTTGTGATTGTTATGCAACTGAACTTAATCTGATACCCATTTCCCTTCTTAAAACAGTCCTGGCAAGTGTAGTGGTATAGCTACAACTGACTAAAAATAATGAGGATCTGTCGCTGGAACCAGGGGAGGGTCATTTACCCTTCATCCCATGGGGAGGGGTGCAGAGCTAAACAACGGCAGACCTCTGTTTGGAAGGAGGAGGGAAGGGGAAATGACTGCTAGGCAGGCAACTAACGGAAGCTGCTAACAGCAGTAAGTAACTTTCCCAAGGCCACATGACTAATTATTGGTAGAAGAGAAAGTCCAACTTAGGTTGTCTGAAAGCAAGTTCCGTGGACTTATCTTTACTGGCTGAGTTTAGCTGACAATTTGTCATCAATATGCTAAAGGAAATTCATACATATCTTGGACATGGCCTCTTACCTCTTAAGCATGTGTTGCCTCATTAATTCCCTTACTAAGATACAAAGGTTAGCAGTTCCTTCTGCCCTGGTGAGGACCACATATGTGTAGGGAATGTTCCACTCAAATGGCCAACGACAGGCAGAGCAGACCATTTCGGAGTTATATCCTTGGTCATGGGTAGGGATGGAAGGAAAATTTGCCTTGCTAATGTTGTCTGCCTGTGCCAAATGTTGAAATAGCGTGTATTTCCCTAACATGTGAACAGGGAGGCAGTGGGGTGGGGGTTGAGATGAACTGAGACTGTTTCGAGTGGTAGGAGGAAGCCACCCCAGTTTCCACGTTATGGGCTTTTTAAAGTTTGAGATCATTTGGAAAACAACCCGCACTGCACCATGCACAGGGATTTTCTTGTCAACACCATCCCGATGCTGACCCTAGAAGTTTCACTTCCCTTAACACACTGTGGCTCCATCTGGGGATGCTACATAGCACTTGGATTTCAAGGGTGGTGGCCTCATTAGCAATTTGTGGAACTCAGGACCATCTCAAAAAAGCAAAACCAGTAAGAATGATACTGCTGCCAAGTCCTGTAACTCAACTTTATCTTATGTGGCTTTCCCGTTTCTTCTTGTTTTAAGAGGCCCTTCATAGTGAAGGCTCAGAGGGAAATAGTGCCTTTGTTATTAAATATCTGTATCTAGACTGATTTCTCTTAGTCAACTGAATGGGTGGGAAAAACATTTTGTGTTTGCAGACAATATTTGCATAAGATTCGCAGGCAAATTTTATCTATGTGACTGATTAATAAATTGCTAATGGCCTTCAGTCCCAGTGGATCTCACAAAATGATTTCACTGATGCTGAAGGAGGCAGGAAAACGAAAGTAAATCTGAAGACTCCAAGATCCCTTGAGAAGCATCTTCTTAGAAGATAAGGGAACGAGTATTTTTCTAAATGTGAAGCAAGACAGTATAAAATCACAGTGTTTAATAATGCTTATGCTAAGATACGGATTTTGAATACATTGGAATCTGGTGGCAGGAAGTTCGGTACTGATACGCATTTTGGCCTAGTCTTTTATTAGGGTTACATCTGATTTGGAGGTTGTATTGACAATACTTACAGAAAAGACTGATTACATTTAATGTTCCTTGAAGGGCCATTTGCAGAATTAATTTGGTAATTATAAATAAATTCCTCTGATTATCTAGTGAAGTTTATTCTTCTGTTGTTCTGAGTAATGATGTCTTCCTGGATATAAACATAAAGGTTGCATTTAAAAAGTTAAGTTTTTCTGACATCACGTTGGGTCAATTGTTTCTTGGAAGATGAATGTGACACTACCAGATTTGGGAGTGAGCAGGGAATGCTTCTCAGTACACTGATGCCATCAGCTGTTGAAGGACTTGACATTGATGTAAGAAAGAAATGACTTAATCATACCAAGTACCTAAAATGTTTGTTCTTCTAAGGAAATGCTATAGCAGATACTAATTTAAGAAACTATTAGTACTCAACGGAGAATTTACCCATTCCGTTACATTCAGAATTCTTCTAAATAAGATGAATTTCTATTTTTTTTAATTTTTAATGTTTTCATTTATTATTGAGACAGAGTGAAATAGAGCATGAGTGGGGGAGGGGCAGAGAGAGAGGGAGACACAGAATCTGAAGCAGGCTCCAGGCTCTGAGCTGTCAGCACAGAGCCTGACACGGGGCTTGAACCCACGAACCATGAGATCATGACAAGAACTGTGAGATCATCAGGACGCTTAACAGACTGAGCCAACACAGGTGCCCCAAATTTATATTTTTAAGAAGACAAATGCCTCAGATTTCATTTTTACTTTCTGCAGGATCTTGTATTGAACTGTTCATAGATGTGAATGGATGAGCTTTGTGATGAAAATAGAATGAAATATCTCAAACCGGTTTTTCAATTATAAAGAGGTGATAGAGTCAAATTATAGAAGAATTTACAGAAGAATTGAGATCACTTGTGACTACCTGAGGAAAACGATGAAGCTATAGTTAAGAATAGAGTTATATGACCTACAAATTCCACTCCTAGATGTCTTCCTAAGAGAAATGAAAACCTGTATCCACCCAGAAGCATGTACATGAATGTTTATGGCAACATTATTTGTGATGGCCAAAAAGTGGAAACAATCAAAATGACCATCAACTGGTGAATAGATAAACAAATGAAATATATATATATATACACACACACATATATACATACAATAGAATATTATTCAGCTATAAAAAGAACAAAGTGAGGGCTGCTAGCGGGAGGTGGGCAGGGGATGGGCTAGGTGGGGGATGGATATTAAGAAGGTGCACTTGTGATGAGGACCAGGTGTCATATGTAAATAATGAGTCCATGAATTCTACTTCTGGAACCAATATTGCACTATATATTAACTAAATAGAATATAAATCTGACAAATTAAGGAAAAGAATAGTAAATGCTGCAATATGGATGCACCTTGAAAACATGATGCTAAGTAAAATAATCCAGACACAGAAGGCCCATACTGTATGATTGCATTTATATGAAATACCCAGAATAGGCAAATACATAGAGGCAGAAAGCAAATTCCTGGTTGCAGAGACTGGGGAAGAGCAGGGTGGGGAGTGACTGTTACTGGGTATGGAATTTTGGGGGGTGATGAAAACGTTTTACCACTGATGCAATGGTTGCACAGGTCTCCTAGTATACTAAAAGCCACTGGGCTGCAGACTTTAAAATGGCGAATTTTATGGTATGTGAATTATATCTCATTTTTTTTAAGGGATAGCTAAGACACAGTTTGAGGAAATGCAGACCTGGTTGGTAATTCTAACTCCTCTGTCTACATAGCAGATATGTATTAAGAAAATCACTAGGTCCCTAGCACACTGCTGGTCATGACTTCTAGGATACCCAAGATGTTCCCTGGGCTGTAAGTGACTTATTAGCACAGAGCAGAGGCACTGCGTATCACTCAGGTGGATCTGTGCAGCCAGCTAGAGAGACCCCATATTTGAAAAGTGCTGCAACATTGGGGGAAGAAAGGACGGAAAAAATACTATAGCTGTTTGAATGCAATGAATAGAACTAGGAGTCTGATCAACTGCCCAAAAAACATATCAGATTTGGAGACCAATAAAGGCATGAGCCAAATCATGAGAGTGGAGGATACAGATTTCTCTAACTCCACCCCTCATCTGACTTAGAAAGAGAAAGAATTTCCCACCAACTGAATGGGAGAAAAGCCAGGAATCTTGTGAATCAGAGCCCCTTGGATTTCATCCATCTGCGTTGCTCTGGAAGTGATTAAGTCCAATGATGAACCAGTGTCTGTAAAGAATGACGCATTGTGTATATCTGTCATTTTGATATTAATTAAAAAGGTAACTAGAAGAAAATGACTTCTCAGTTCCACGCAGTTAGGGGGTGGTTCATAAGCCCAACAGCATGGTAATTAAAATTCACAATTAAATGCTCAGAGACTGTAGGAGTGAAAGCTGTGGCATTCTCAATTGACCCAAAGTATCATCTACTGGCAGGCCATAGAGCTGTGAGGAAATTCCCCAGCAATAGAAGGTGACAGTGAATTAGTGGGAGGCACAGGCTCAGGTAGTACTAAGTGCGTAACCAATGGCAACAAAGAGGTAAAGTAGATATTTGAAAATGTAGTCCCTCCAGCAAGTATGTCCTACAATAATGTTCTAACCTTGCTCTAACTCTGTAGCACCATTTTTCTCCTTTCTGGGTCAAGGAAATATGGATATTTTGTGTTACTTAATTATGCGATAAATTCTTAAGTTGCTTCAGTGTAACTTAACCGTACTGTGATTAGATGCAAATGTTCTAGAAAGTTTTGTTAGTTATTAAAAGATACATATATAAAAATGCTATATGTCTTACAATATTATATCAAATAATTATATCAAATCACCATAGTGTTGAAGTGCAGTCTAACAAAATTCATTAATGTCCCAGCAGACATAGGAAAAGTATATTTTTGAAAAGGCAAGTGAAAAAATTAACAGCGATCAAAAGATTTAAGGAAAAAACCCCACATTGACACATTACTATGCTATTTTGCTACAAAGCAGCCCAAACCATATTTTTATCACTCTGATGTCAAAATACTTCCAATTAGGTTAGGAGCATGTACCCTGGTGAAAGCAGTCAAGCAAATAGCCATTTGGCTGAACTAGACTTTCCACTGTTGGTTCCTCATTCTTTAATCTGAATCCCCTGGAGAAAAAGTAGAAAGTTAACCAAGCAGCAAGTGGCTACAGAGCTCCTGTTGGAGGCCTGGTATCTAAGGTCTTGTGGGGGACGTGAGAATCTCATTCTTCAGAGGGCATAGATAGCCTATAGGGTGCTGGAAAAACTGTCTTCCACTCCATCATTTTCAGAATAGGATCAGCCTTATGTGAAATTCGAAAAAAAGTTTGGTCCATGAGCACCTGGATGGCTCAGTCCGTTGAGCATCGGATTCTTGATTTCAGCTCAGGTCATGATTCAGTGTCATGGGATTGAGCTTGCATTGGGTTCTGTGCTGTGCATGGAGCCTGCTTAAGATTCTCTGTCCCTATATGCCTCCTCCCTCTCTCTCTCTCTCTCTCTCTCTCTCTCTCTCTCTCTCTCTCTCTCTCTCTCTCAAATAAATATATAAAAAATAAAGTTTGGTCCAGGCCTTTATTCATTAATTAGCATGGATCTATTTATCAAGGAGACTGTGCCACCTGCTACTATGGCACTCCTCAGCTACCCAGAGCTATCAGTAAACTTCATATCTCCCATTTCTAAGCATCTCCTTCTCCCTTAACAAACCCCTGCATCTTGTTCATATCTCTCATCAAAACTCATGTGGGGGAATTGAATCACCATGTTGGGACCTCAAAGATCATTTGTTTGGGCTTTCACCCAAAGCAGGAATCCTTTTTTTTTGCACTGGGGATGGATGAGCCAAGAGTTATCTGCATGAACCTCTGAGTGTTAAGAGTCCCCTCACCTCTAAGTCACTTATCCTTAGGCTACCGTTTTCCTTAGAAAAGATCTCCTTGGGAAAAGCCAGGCCTACTCCCTGTAATTTCCATTTAGTCATTTGAAATCTTCTCTCTGGAAAGATAGGCCAGATCTACTACTGAATTCAACTGATGGCCAGTCAGCATTTCTGTCATTCCAACTCCAGACAAACTAAACAGCCTCAATTCCTTACGTGGACCTCAAAGTTTTATTGAATGACTTTCCAGAACCTTCTCTTCCCATCCACACTGCCCTATTCAGGGCTTGCTGGATGCATCAATATCTTCAGCCTCTGGAACAGTTTGCTGCTCCAGGGGTACTCTGGTCTGGGTGGAGTGCAGTGTATTATCACTTTTCTTTTATTTATTTATTTTTAATTGTTTTTTTGTTTATTTATTTTTGAGAGACAGAGAGTCAGAGCACAAGCAGGAGAAGGGCAGAGAGAGAAGGAGACACAGACTCTGAAGCAGGCTCCAGGCTCCAAGCTGTCAGCACAGAGCATGACACGGGACTCGAACTTACAAACCGCGGAATCCTGACCTGAGCCAAAGTTGGCCGCTTAACTGACTGAGCCACACAGGTGCCCCACATTATCGCTTTTCTTGAGTTGGAGCCTCAAGTTCTTTTCATGCAGCTGAAGTTTCCTCTACCTGATTTAGCACTTGGGTCAGACTTCCTTTGGGTCTAGTGGATAATCGAAGAGCCCTACCTCTTCCTCAAGTCGCTTCTATCTCTGA
Source organism: Suricata suricatta (assembly GCF_006229205.1). Taxonomy (NCBI): domain Eukaryota; kingdom Metazoa; phylum Chordata; class Mammalia; order Carnivora; family Herpestidae; genus Suricata; species Suricata suricatta. Next base: position 7,300,542 of record NC_043717.1, on the reverse strand, counting down.
TTAATTTTTATTGTAATTTAAACGCAAACTGCTTTATTTTTTTAAATCTTTTTGTGTTAGTCTCATCCTAAACATTTGGATCTAGTTAAATTATTATACACAAATGTAAACTATATTTAAAAACCCTAATTCTCTCTTTTATTATCTTATTTGTTTTTCCTAGCTTAGTGCCACCGGCAAATTTGATACGAATGATCTATACTTTTATGTAACTTTTTGATGTAGATGTTGAGCAAGATGGGTCCAAGTTTCTGCCGTTGAACTTTTGTCCTCTTTGGTAATTACTTCTTAAGTTCCCATGAATGTACAAGCATTTCTGCTCCATTTTACTGTCTGGTCACAAATGTTCCAGAAGAATTTGTCCAGTACTTCACTGAAATTGATCATTTATGTAAGCCTTCTGGCTCCATGGTAATGGGAGAAAGGGTCTGTTGAGGTGAAATATATTGAGGCTGATGAACTATTGGAATATTCATCTATATGAAAGAGCTGTAAATTACTGTGTTTACTTTTGAGTTTACCCTGTCATAGATCACATCCCCTTCCTAGCTGAAGTTCTATAGTTAGTAGTCCTTATTTCACCATAAAAGATGATGATGATGATGACAATCATAGTGGTGGGGGTGGTGAACATCTATTTATCTATATCTATAATTTATGTATCTATATATCTGTCTTAAAGTGCCAGGCTCTGTCTTAAATGCTTTCCAATTATTATTTCACTTAATCATGACAATAATCATGTGGGGTAGATATTGCACACTGACCCTGACTAGTTTGGACATTCACAACCATTAGTTGCTCGTTGGTAGATTTGGAAACCATTAAAGAAGAGCATGGTGGTAAGGGATAACTAGGGCTACCTCATATCCCTATCAGGTTTTATGAAAGATCAAATTCTTCCATACATATAACTATTTATTAGCCAGCAGGCACCAAAAATCCAACCTCTCTTGTTAGCTTGGCACCCAAAACAAAAAGTTAGATTCTCTGTCCTTTTCAGGTATCATGAGCATCTCTTTGCATGACAAGTTTGCCTGATGCAGTCACAAAAGATTGTTGGCTCTTACAAAATCCCAGGCAGCGACTTGTCTAGAATATGACGGCACCCACTTTATAAGCAGACCCTCTCCAACAACAGGGTCAGGGGGAGTGACCAGAAATTCCTGAGAGGAAGCAGAGTAATTAGGGAAGAAGGAATTGAAACGAGGTATCTGACAAAAATTCATTTGGGCTGCTTGCCACATAGGCAAATGCCTTATCCTAAACTACGTTTGATCAGCTACCAAGAAATAGGTGTGGCCTGTGGGACAACTTAGCCCAGATTAACATATCTGCCATCATTTTTTTGCGGGGGATGGGGGCATCTACAATAGCTTTATTGTTGACCAAAACAGATTGCTTCTGGTCAAACAAGTATGCCCCAACAGATGTATCAACACTAAGGTGTTCGAAGCACTCGGCAGGATTGGCAAATTCCTTGAAAGGAAGGAGTTTAGTTCTCGGGGTGACTTGAAATTAAACCTTTTTTAAATAGCTGGTTTTATTTTAAAGTGCTTTTGCCTGGGAGAGAGTACTGTGTGGAATTGATACCTTCTTTTGTTTCCAGCGCACCATGTGGGCTAACCTAACTTGGATGGGGAAATTGTTTTTTGCCCTCTTCCCAAATGCCTATTAGAGAGTACTTTCTTCTGGGGACTACCTCTGTGTATTGATCAGACCGAACAGTCCAAGGAGCTGTGGCTACCCCAGGAGTGGATTTTTGCTGAAACTTCTGCAATAGTGCAAAAGATAATGCTTTTAACAACCAATACAGATGTGCATACTTGTACCTTACTTTCAGATTGGACACATGTCAGTGAGGTAGTAGTTTTTGAGCTACCCCAGATGGATGTAGTGCTAAGTGTGCTTGAACTTGATAAGACACTTTGAAAACATTTTGAAAGGTCAGTTAGCAGCCATATTGTATGAAAAAAACACTATGTATGTATACACATATACACAGTATATATACACCAATCTAGGTGAATATAATATGTATACATAGTATAAAAATAGTGATTGAATCAGGTATATACAAATCAAAACCACACTGAGATACCACCTCACACGAGTCAGAGTGGCTAAAATGAACAAATCAAGAGACTATAGATGCTGGCGAGGGTGTGGAGAGACGGGCACCCTCCTACACTGTCGGTGGGAGTGTAAACTGGTGCAGCCAGTCTGGAAAACAGTGTGGAGGTGCCTCAAAAAACTACCCATAGAACTCCCTTATGACCCAGCAATAGCACTGCTGGGGATCTACCCAAGGGAGACAGAAGTGCTGATGCATAGGAGCACATGTACCTCAATGTTCATAGGGGCACTTTCTACAAGAGTCAAATCATGGAAAGAGCCTAAATGTCCATCACCTGATGAGTAGATCAAGAAGATGTGGTATATATACACGATAGAGTACTACATGGCAATGAGAAAGAATGAAATCTGGCCATTTGTAGGAAAGTGGATGGACCTCGAGGGCGTCATGCTAAGCGAAATAAGTCAGGCAGAGAAGGACAGATACCATATGTTTGCACTCATAGGTCTAACAGGAGAACAGGTGAAACCTAATGGAGGACCAGGGGGAGGGGAAGAGGGAAATAGAGTTGGGGAGAGAGAGGGACAGAAAACTTGAGAGACTATTGAATACTGAAAACGAACTGAGGGTTGAAGGGGGAGGGGGGAAAAGAGGTGGTGGTGATGGAGGAGGGCACTTGTGGGGAAGAGCACTGGGTGTTATATGGAAACCAACTTGACAATAAACTATAAATAAAAAAATTAAAAAATAGTAATTGATATTTATGTATATTATATGCCAACTAAAAGATCATTCTCAGCCATTTTAAAAAAATTTTTAATAGTTTATTTTCAAATTGGTTTCCATGTAACACCCAGTGCTTCTCCCCACAAGTGCCCTCCTCCATGACCATCACCTCCTTCCCTCCCTCCCCCTCCCCCTTCAGTCCATGGTTCGTTTTCAGTATTCAATAGTCTTTCATGACATGGGGCACCTGGGTGGCTCAGTCAGTTAAGCGTCTGACTCCGGCTCATGTCATGATATCAAGGTTGGTGGGTTTGATCCCTGCGTCGGGCTCTGCTGACAGCTAGCTCAGAGCCTGGAGCCTGTCTTCAGGTTCTGTGTCTCCCTCTCTCTCTGACCCTCCCCTGCTCATGCTTGCTCTCTCTTGCTCTCTCTCTCTCTCTCTCTCTCTCTCTCTCTCTCTCTCTCTCTCTCTCAAAAATAATAAAAGAAAAAAACATTAAAAAAGAAAGAAAGAAACCCAAATCTGCTCTTTTTACCTTTCAGATTCCCTATGGGTGCTAGCATATTTTATCCTTGCAGATGATTAAGTAAGAAAGATGTAATACTAGAGCCAAAGTGTCATTAATAGCTCTGTACTGGAGATCATTCAGGTGTGATGGAGTCTTTTCTGGTCCTCTCCCTGGAGGACACATCACTATCCTGAGCTTGGCCTTTGTCTCTGCCCTTGTCCTTTGATGAAGAACTGATCAACTGACTTAAGAGGACATCAGATTTGGGAAACCCTCTGCTCTTTTGGGTACCACTCTGGTCTCCAGAGACTCCTGTGCTGTCTTTAAGTAAATAACAAAAGTTCTGGCTTTCTTTGACTGGCAAAACTGCTTCCACATTGCCGTCGCTTCACTTGCACTGGTCCACAGTGTGCATTTGTAAGGCTCCTAGGCAGCGAATATTTTTTTTTTATCTCCTCGCAGATTAGAGTCTGCTAGCATAGTCATCCAACATCTCTTTTGACGCAATGTTAGCTCTGTATGTGTGTATAGAAACTATTTGGATCTGTAAGTCATCAGCTTTTCCCAATTCTCTTTGCCATTGACGAGGAGAGTATCTTTTGCACGTATAAGTTTCCAGGAGGACCATTATGTAATAGAGAATCTCTCGGTTGAGTTGAACATGATGTTTCTTAGGTCCCAGCTCTGATCTTGATTACAACTCTTTCACTTTCTGTCCCATGGCTCAGCATCTCCATGTTCTGGCTGGTGGTCCTACAGTTGTATTTTTGACCTGGGGAGGGCCAGTTAAGAATGTAGATGAACAAGTACAAATCAATCCCCAGAGCAAGGGAATAACAGTTAAAGTACGCAGTTCAAGCCTGGATCATGGTTCATCTGTTCCCCAAGAAAAGAGAAAGACCCTTCTGCATAGATGAAAGCATATTTGCAGACAGCATTGTATGGTGGAATCTGTGTGTGTGTGTGTGTGTGTGTGTGTGTGTGCGCGCACGCCCACGCACCTGTGTGTGCATGTGTACAATGTGTCTAAAGTGTCTGAGGGGTGTCTGGGTGGCTCAGTTGGTTGAACATCTGACTTTTGCTTTTGGCTCAGGTTATGATCTCGCGGTCTGTGGGTTCAAGCCCCACATCAGGCTCCACACTGACAGCACAGAGCCCGCTTGGGATTCTATCTTTCTCTCCTTCCCTCCCTCCCCTGCTCACACACAAGTGCATGCGCGCTCTCTCTCTCTCTCTCTCTCTCTCTCTCTCTCTCTCTCTCTCTCAAAAATAAATACATAAACTTAAAAAAAGTATAAAGTGTACTAATGAGTGTGTACATGTGTATGTGTGCCAGGGGAGAGGTGGATATGTTACTATATGAATGATGACAGTATTCGTTATTAGTTACCATTAGTTACCATGGTCATGTGCTAAGTGCTATACCTGCCGTATGTTTGTCTGTGCAGCGCTTTATTCTAATGATCACCCGAGCATTTCCAGAAGGGAAAAGGTGAAGACCGATTTGTCAATGTCTAAGGGTCTCCCAAAGTGTGGTCCCCAACCGCGTATGTCAGTGAGTTGTTTGGGCCTCGGGAGGAATTTTCCCACAGCAAGGATGTTCTAACTGGCAGGCTCCCAGGACCGCCCACAAATTCATTTCACCATAACAGAGCTGATGAACACTGTCAGGGCTGGAGTTGGCTTCCAAGCGGGAAGTCAGCCTCATATTAATAGTACAGTTCCAGCTGCTCTGTGGGCCCAGCGGACTTCTGATGGACCCGCCTGGGGACCAAGGCGCGCTTGGTAACATTTATGGGAAATGGATTCCTTGGTGAGCATGGTGGGAAGGGAATACTGTGGAGGCATGAGAAGCATGGCTTCCCACTCTTCCCTTCTGCTCTAACACGACCAACACCGGTGTGCAGCAGCAAGAGACCAGGGGGAGTCCTCCTGCCTTCAGACCCGGGGAGAGCCTGCCCTCGTCCTGGTCCGACTCACTTGGGCTGGCTGTTCCCACGTACAGGATATTTGTAAGTCGGATGTTTCTAGGTCACCTGTTTTTAATTATGTGATGTAGGTGTTTCTTTTAACATGGTAGCTGTTTATCCAGGCAAAATTAATTTAGAACTTAAGGGTGTATTTTTATTTTAAAAACTTTTATTCATTTTGACTAATTTCAGTCCTGATTATGATCGTGTGCTTCTTTAGTGTGTGAAAAAGCCATTATTTTATGCAAATGGAAGGGTGTGCATGGCCACAGTAAAACATTCCATTTTCTGGTTATAGGAGGAAACAGGAGAAATGGGTGGTGCAGAGTGTGTGCGATTGGAATATGACCCAAAGGGGTGAAATTTGAATGTGATCTAAAGGTGTGCTCTTCAAACCAAGACATGCCTTAAGGAATTAAAAATCGTGGATGTGCCCAAGGGAGCTGTTTTTCACAGTGCATTTGGAAATATTTCAGATCATTTTTCTTCCTTTGGACAAAGGTGTTAGAAGCCCTTTCTCCCCTGGGAGCTCTTTGAATATATAAACTTTAAAAATGAGATGCAGGTAAACCGTAGAATGAAAGTACCACCCAGGGCATGAATGTGTGTCTGTTTTACTCAGAGCTGTGCCTCCGAAGCTTAGGAGGCTCATAGTAAGCAATCGATATGTATTTACTGATTGAGTGAATCACTGAATAAGAGAAAAGAGTACACTCTTCTTTAGATCTAAATAGAGATGAGGTAGACATTTCAAAGTGTACATTTTCCAAACAAGAAAATGAAGCAGTAACTGAAGACACATTTTGGAATATTATTAAATCTCGTAAGAGAAGGATAATCATTTTTGCCAGAAAAAGTAAGGTAAGGAGACCAAATATCCCAGACTACTACCCATCAAATTCAGTAACCAGAGGGGTTGCTTACATACAGATGCTCTTGATATATATAAACACATATAAAGAAGGGATGCTGCCTGGATTTTAGGCTACACTGATGCCTGGGACCTAGGACACAATGGGGACACAAGACTCTCAGAAGCAGTAGCCGTCCACTTGAATTGGTGAGTGCCTAAGTTGGAAAATATGAACAAAGATTGTTTAGGACTCATTGAAGCAACCTCTGGCTACCCAACCTCTAAGATACTGACCAGCTCCTGGAGTAAATGAAATCCTCCTCAGTCCTGAAGGCAGCGTCAAATGGGATACCAGTGAGTAGCAAAAGCTGCCTCAGAATTGTATGGAAACATTTTCTTTCTTTCACGATAAAGACAAACTTGATGTTTATGAATATTTCCCTTTAAGCGAAAGGTCCCCCAATGCTAATCTGTGGATTGTGCCTACCAGTTATTTTGTAGTTTCTCATAGTTCTCTGGGGGCCATGGGGCTCTCCAAGGGGATTGCAGCTCAGTTAATGTGTGTTTATTCCATGATCTAGGGATGGGATTCACATTTCGTTACATGGCAGTAGCCAGCTGGTACCACAGATGCTTGTTGGATGGGGTGGAGTGGAATCAATTGTTCTCTTGGCCATTGGGCATGCTAGCAATGGTCACATTTTCCCATCTTTTCCCCGTAATGGGAAAGCCACGGGCATTTCAGGTCTTGTTCTGTATTCCTGTCTTCACCTGTTTGATTGGAATGATACTGCTGTGGATAATAAAGACTTTGAATCTATATAAGCTTCCTAAGGAAACATACACTTGGATTGAACTCCAGTGGATGCTCCACCAAAGTTCAAAGTAAATATGATTCTGGTTGCCTCGGCAACCATAGTTCTGCACTCTGTTTTATTACTTACTATTTTCCCATTTTGTGATCATTTTGAGGAGAAACAAAGGAAACAGTATCAGTAGGATCTCATTTTCAATTTATGAGCCTGCTGGTAATGATACAACTTTATGTACCTACAAAAGTACCTTCTTTTTTTCAAATTTCTCCAAACACTGGGAAGTCTGGGCATGTGAAATGAAATAAAAATAGGCTATTACTTATGTTGAAACATAAATGTCATCTTTACTCTCTATAAAGGTAATTATTTTTAAAGGACTAAAAGAAATCATTTTTATATTTCTCTCTTGCATACAGCTATGACTTCTATATTTCTTTAAAAAGGGAAAGGTTCTTGGTCAATAAATTTCCATAAATATTTTTACGTTAATGCAGTTGTTCAACTACACACAGCTGTACAATTAAGGTAGTTTTACTCTAGAAAAGGGCCGCTTCAAGAGACATCACACAGTCAATACATCCTCTTTAGGTTTTTTTTGGTAGGCTACCTCAGATTTTTAAAAGAGAAGAAGTGGTAATTAATATTTGAATCTTTATCATTGGTTTATTGAGGTTAAAAGAAAAATATAGAATAAATGTATGTTAGCATATGACTGCAATACAAAAAGTCATTAAACTTTATTTTCTGTAATCCCTTATGATTAAGTTTCTATGAGAAAATTTTATATGTTCATACTCTAGGATGGGAGTTCAGAAAGTTTTTCGTGAAGAGCCAGATGGTAAATATTTGAGACTTTTGGCAGGGGGACCGTATGGGTTTTGTTGTCACTACTCACCTCCGATATTGGAGCTGAAGGCATCCACAGACAATATGGAAAGGAACAGACCAGGCTGTGTTAAATTATTACTGTATTTACAGAAACAGCAGATTGGATTTGGCCTGCAGGTTGTAGTTTGCCAAGTCCCCCTCCACCAGAAAAATAGTTCTCCTTACTTATCTGATTACAACCCACACACAAGGACAGTGCTTTAAGCAAATTGGTACTTTTTTTTCCCTAATATTTAATGTTTACTTATTTGTGTGTGAGAGAGAGAGAGAACACGAGCAGAGGTGAGGCAGAGAGAGGCGGGGGGGAGACAGAATGTGAATCAGGCTCCCAGGCTCTGAGACATCAGCACAGAGTCCGACGCGGGACTCAAACCCACGAACCATGAGATCATGACCTGAGCCAAAGTCAGATGCTTAACCGACTGAGCCACCCAGGCATCCCCACAAATTGATACTTTTAAAAGATGTGCCTAAAGGGCTGTCCTCTTACTCTCTGTTGTGTAAAATGTCACAATTCCTGCCATATTGGTTTCTAGAGGTGGAGAGAAGTACAGGAGGGGAGAAGCAGATATTTCCTAATAGTTTGCTTTGTTTAAAAGCTGGTAGAATGTTTGACGAAGATAAATGAATTAGATTTCCTTACACACTGGGCAAGTTCAACACTGGTCTTGAATGTCAAAGGCCTAATGTCCCTCCCTACATAATGCCACCAATGTACACAGAGCCAGGCGCTGTGAGGCGGGGCCCTTTTGCCTCCAGCTGGCCTCTCCTTCCCTATGGGGTCTCCTTGGTCACCCGACACCCACTAAAACATGTCAATGTCATCTTTCTTTTTCCTCCGGAGTATTCTCTGGTACTTTGTTCAAACTGACTTTAACACACTCTTAGTTTCAATCAAATATTTCAAACACTGAAAAGTAGAAAAAATAAAAATCTATATATTTGTTGTTCAGATTTAATAACCATTAACATTTGGTATTGCTTGCTTTGGGTATTTTGATCTTTTTTAAAAAAGAAATAATGCATGTGAACACAGTTGAAGTCTATACCACACTTCTAGTGTATATGATTTTTCTACATTCTAACAACTTCTAAAGAGGCAATTTATTTTCAGATGAATTTGAATCCTTTCCTTCCTATTAAAATGAGTTATCGAGAGCCAAGAGGGTAGAAATATTAGTGATTTGATTTTAGGTGTGCACATTATTGTTGGTGCATAGTCTGACTAGTTTTATCTGATATGATGTGATTCTCTGTCCATCCGGGACTAAATAACATTACTGGTCGACTCCCAAGACAGACTTTGCAAATTTCCCACATCTCTTGCCCATTAGAAAAGACGTGTGTGTCCAAAAGACAGTAAATATAAATCATCCTCGTTCATAAGAGAAGGCTGGGTACAGCTTTTCATTTCAATGGCAACTTTTTCCAAGCGCAGTATTTTTCTCTGCTCCCTTAGCATAGTAGTGCTTTGAGGAACAAGTGCTTTTACAGATGTCCTCTCCTTTGATCCTTGGGACATCCGATGTGACTGTTAGAACGGATAGTATTGCACCCGTTTCCAAGGTAAGGAAATTAAGGCCCTGCGGTGTCAGTACAGTGTTTGTAGGTCTTAGCTGCACCTCAACAGCACCTACTGAGCTTTGAAAAAGTACCTAAAGGTTCCTGAGCTCCCCCAGAGATCTGATACAACCAGGCTGTGATGGGCCATGACATCCGTATTTTTAATGGATTCCACTGTGCGTCCTGAGTGGAGAATTCCCAGTGGACCAGTAGAACGGGTCCAAATTATGTAACCCTGTTCTCAACTGGGGACTCTTTTCCCCTCCCCAGGAACATTTGACAGTGGGACATTTTTGATTGCCACGGCCTGAGGGGGGGTGCTACTGGCATCGAGTGGATAGAGAGCAGTGCTGCTGCTAAAACAGCCCGCAGCGCACCTCCGACAGAGAATGACGTGGCCCGAATGCCAACGGCATTGAGCTCAGAAACCCCCATGTAGCCTGTACGTGCGGGACCAACGGCTCTCTGCTTCTCAGGTGTCGCTCTCTCTCTTCAGAGCCAAGCTGCCCGGTCATTCGACTTAGTCATCTTATTGCTGCCGCTAATAGCTTATATTTTAAGTAGATTGTTCTTTGAAGCTAAAATGTTTACGATGACTCTTTAGTTTCTCAGGGACTAGGTGATCCTGTATCAGAACTACCCGAGCATATGCAGAAATCCTTCTTGGGCTAGAGTACCAAAAGTAACACCAAACTGACCAAAACACCTTCACAGCGTCAAAAAGAAAAGAGTTATTTCTCAACTCAAGCATATGTATGTTTGTCCCTAAATAAGAAATGTGTATTGAAATAGTGAGTCTCAACGCGCGCGCGCGCGTGCGTGTGCGTGAAAACTCAGACTGCCCACCCCCTACTCCCCGGAGCGTCTGATTCTGTAGATGGCGGGGTGGGGTTCAAGCACTTGAATTTCTTTTTTGTTATTTTTTAAATGATTTCATTTATTTCTGAAAGACAGAGAGAGAGAGAGAGAAAGAGAGAGAGACAGAGAGAGAGAGAAAGAACAAGGGGGGAGGGGCAGAGAGAGATGGAGACACAGAACCTGAAGCAGGCTCCAGGCTCTGAGCTGTCAGCACGGAGCTCAAGCTGGTGGCTTGAACTTACCAGCTGTGAGATCATGACCTGAGCCGAAAAAATGCCAGATCACTGAGACATTTCCAAATGCATCTGGTTAATAGGAGAGTTAATGTTTCCTAAGGTACCTGATACACATTCTTCAAATTATAAGTAGATGCTTGGATGACAACAAAAATGACTTGAACCAATTTTTTCCTTCACTTTGGAGACCCTGGTGTATGATTGTAGAAGGGTGGATAGATATCTAAAATTTCAGCAAAATGTATCGCCTGTCTATAAAATAGCACCTAATTCCTGAACTAATTAGACTATCAGCACTATTTTAAGTGCAGAATTGGAAACCTATTTTGGGTGTTTCAGAAACAAGTCAGTTTCCAGTCCATTGGCCAATGACACCTTACAGATGGCAGTGATTGAGACGGTGTGTTTTGTGATTTTCCTAAACTAGACTATAAAGTCATATTTTGGGGGTGCCTGGGCGACTCAGTTGGTTAAGTGTCCAACTTCATCTCAGGTCATGATCTCACGGTTCGTGGGTTTGAGCCTTGCATCGGGCTCTGTACTGACAGCTAGCTCAGAGCCTGGAGCCTATCTTCAGGTTCTGTGTCTCCCTCTCTCTCCGACCCTCCCCTGCTCATGCTGTCTCTCTAAATAAATAAAACATTAAAAATTTTTAAAAGGTCATATTTTGTAGGTGAAAAGTCTAAACCCCAAAGTGACAGAATTCAAGAGTACCTGTGCCTTATTTTCTACAGCAAGAGCTCAAGGCCACTATGATATCCTCTTATCTTTGCCTCTTAGATATCCTCTGAATCCCTCAGTAGTGAAGATTTTTTTCTTTCTTTCCAGTACCTGGCACATTTCCTAGTGCAGACCGAGTGATAATTGCATGTTCATTGAATTTACTTAAATAGGTGTGCAAGAAGTCTGTGCATTTCTGTATTTCATGAATTTCAAATAATATATTTTAGTCCCATTTAAATTTAGGATCCTCACAAAGAGAATCCAGCCCATACTGTTCAAAGTGCAAACTTTTCATTGTGAGCAAAGGATGAAGAGAACTAAAGGGAAACTATGGGAGAATTTGCCAAGAAGTCAGCACTCCTCTTGTCGTGGTATTGGTGATATATATGACAGTCAGCAGTGATAAGACTCCCAAAGGATAACTAAATAACCCCGTACTGCAAAATATAGCATGAAATTAAAACTACTAAGAGATCGAATAAAATCTAAGGATTGAAAAAACCATACCTATTAGCATCGTTCTGCTGTTGTGTGTTTAAGAGCACATTGGGAGGTTGCTATGGCATTGACTCATGAATGCATAGCAACAGAGCGAGCTCAGTGATTCAGCTCGATAAAAGAGGAAATTAGCTCACCATTTCCCTTTCCCCAAATCAGAGTCAGATATCCAAATATTTCATTTTGAAATGGTATATCCATCAACATGTTCTAACGGATAAAAGTCAATAGTGAGGAGTGGGGGGAAAGGTCACAAGATAAAAAAACGTGGGCCATGCGCTTACTTTAGAGTGTGCGATTCATGCCGAAAGAATCTGTTAATACTGTGAAGCCTCCTTTCCCCCGATAGAATGGAGTTTCTCAGTGGCATATGTTGGGTGAATATACAATGATGAGTAATAATTTGGCAAAAGACAACGGTTTATCAGCCCATATAACTTTGTTCTAATGAAAGTTGATCGTGATAATATTTTGAGAAAGAAACATTTGTCCAGCTGTGAAACTATAATTCTCTGTGTACAACAGCCCTCCAGGGAAGGGGTAGATTTTGCCAGCATAATATGTGAAGTTTAGTCATTACCAACTGCACAAAGCAGAGGTCAGCTGTGGGTGTAGATGTGGGAGGCACCATTATGAAATCAGTCCCCGGCCTCTGCACCACAGGGGTGAGCCAATACAAACAGAGCGAAGTGTCTTAAATGCTGACATTTTATCACATGATTATTTTAAATATTATTTTACCACTGTCTTTTCTCATATTGTTTATCCTCCACATCTTTATTTTGTTTCCGGTTTCCTTTCTTTAAACTGATAAATGAGAAATGGGGAAGTATGGTTTGAGTCAGTACTTAACCATGAACACGGGAAGTTAATTGACCCCCCCCCCCCCATTCCCAGAAGAGCTCCAAACCTGTGAAGCTTGGGTTCTTAGATTTGCTCTGAGTCGACTTGGGTTCTGGGAACATCATAATTTTATTCATTTATTTTCCAGTTGACATATGGTAAAATTCATCTTTCAATGGTGTACAGTTCTATGACTTTTGATAAATACATAAAGTTGTGTAAGCACCACCGCAGCCAGGATACAGAAGAGTTCTGTCACATACCCCTACCCCCCTGCAAATTCCTTCATGCTACCTCTTTATTGTCACCCCCTCCCAGCACCCCCCAGGTCCTGGCAGCCACTTATCTGTTAAAGCCATTCTATTTTGACTGTGTTTCTCTTCTTTATTCATCCATGCAAGAACCATTTATTGAGAGAACTATGTTCTGGACTTTGAGGTGCTAGGGATGAAATGGCAAACAAAACTGACATGGAACTTTTCATGCAGAAACAAAATAATAAACAATAGGAAATCAGTAATTCCAAGTTGTGGTGAATGCTGTGTAGAAAACAGATTTCTGCAATAACAGATATCAGAAGATGGAATCCCATTTTATTCATTTATTTAAAAATTTTTTTTAAGTTTATTTATTTTTGAGATAGAGCACAAACAGGAGAGTGGCAGAGAGAGAGGGAGACACAGAATCTGAAGCATGTTCCAGGCTCTGAGCTGTCAGCACAGAGCCTGACATGGGGCTCAAACCCACAAACCATGAGATCATGACCTGAGCCGAAGTTGGACACTTAACTGACTGAGCCACCCAGGCACCCCTAGAATCTCATTTTAGATGGAATGTTAAAGAATGCTGCTCTGAGAAGATGGCATCTAATGTGAGGACCGGAAGAGATGAAGAAACCAGCCACGTGAAATGGGCAGGGGGGTGAAGGCACATGGGACAGCCATTCTTAGGCAGGAGAAACAGCATGTGTGAAACAGGGTCTGGTAAGAGAAAGGAACATGAGGTGCTATGGACAGACAGGCAGAGCCTAGTTAAGTGTACGTCCTTCATTTCAGCAGGAAGCCACTGAATTAGGATGTGTCTTTATTTAGGGAAGATTTGATAGATGTTTTGAGTTCTGTGTAGAAAATTAATGCCTGGGGAGCAAGAATGGATGCAGGCTGGTCATTGGGCCATTGTGATCATCCAGTTAACTGTGGCTGGAGGACTGGGCTTGGGGAGCAGCTGTGGAGATGGAGACAGGCTGGGTTTGCAATGTGTTCTAGAGGCAGAAGAAACAGGACTCTCTGTTTGATTGGCTGTGAGATAGGAGGCTGATGAAGGAAAAGAAGGAACCAAATGCAACTCACAAGTTCTTGCTTGAGCAACTGGGTCAGTGATGCTATTTACCGACATGAAGAAGATCTTGAGAGAGAAACGAGACTGTGGGGTGGGAGGAATTAAGTTTGCTTCCTGGACAGTTTTAAGGAGAGAAACCCATTAAATATCCACATGGAGAGCTGAAGCCCCCAAACGGAGATATGCCTTTAGGATTCAGAGGAGGGCTAGAAGCTGGAGTGAGAAATCTATGTCACCATTTAACTCTTAATTAGTTATCATATCATTGATATATAATTCAATATGCTTTATATATTTATTATTAGTATATGTTTGATGTATTAATATGATATTAATCCATTTCATACATATTAATTTACTCACTGATATTTCTTGAGGGCTCACAATGAGTAAGGTTTAGACAAAGAAATGGGAATATGATGATAAACAGAAAGCCACATGATCTGAGACACGCTGGCAGAAGAGAGAGGACTTTGTTCAAGAGTCCCACATGTATGTGTGAAATTAGAGTGACAATCAATTCCACAAAGGAGAGCATTCTGTGAGGGGGCACAAGGAAGAGATTTGATTTAGTTTGGGCAGCGCTGGAAGAGGAAAGGTTTAGGAAAGACTTCCCCAAGCACTGCAGGATGGGGAAGGGGGGAAAGTATTGATTGGGTCAAAGAAAGAGCATGGATGAAAGGTGACCGTAACAGAAGACTAGAGATTTTGGTTCTCAGATGTCAGATGTACTGGGATTCCAATTTAGAAGTCAGGAATGCAGCCCAGGTTTTCACAAGCACTTCAGGCAATTCATTTCTTCAACAAATATTTATTGAGCACCAAGGTATGCCTGGGTTCTGGGAATTCAGCAATTCATGTCAAAAAGTTGCATTCCCTGTTGGAGCTTATTTCTGGTGAGTCTGAATCAGGAGGTTCGTAGATCCTGAGCACATCCTTGAGAAGGTTTGACTTAAGAGGTATTAGCGTAGAACAGAGCCATAAGGTGGGCCGTCATTTAGAGCTTGAAAAAGGGAAGAGCAGCAGCAAAGAAGCTAGATCGAGTGGCTAGTGAGGGCAGAAGTGAGGAAAGTGATGTCTTTAGCAAAAGCTAGGGGAGGAAACAGATGCGAGATGACGGGGTAAGCAGCCAGCTCAGTCTAAATCTGCTGAGGAATCAGGTAGAGTGAAGGCAGAACAGTCCCCCTGACAATTGCAACCTGGTGATCTTGACCAAACCAGTTTTATCTGGATAGTGGCAGCAGAAAACAGACGGAGTCTTATTAATGAGGGACCGAGAAGTGAAAAGTTGTAAAGTGAGTAGATATTGGCAATTGGAAAGCCAAAAATGGCTGATGAATCTGGAGAAATTTGCCTTCGGTTTGGGGCTTCAGCTTCATTACTGTCCTGCAGGAGAGAGACTTTTGGCCGCGGTGAGGTTAATCAACTTCTTTTTGCCTAATTTGCCCATCTTATAGGAGGAAAGGCATAATTCATTCTAAAACTGAGACTACTTTTTAAAAAAATAATAGTTTATTGTCAAATTGGTTTCCATATAACACCCAGTGCTTCTCCCCACAAGTGCCCCCCTCCGTGACCATCACCCCCTCGCCCCTCCCCCTCCCTCTTCCTGAAATGGGGTCATCTGTGCATGCAGCGAATACTCACTAAAAGTAACGGCTCATATTTGTAGAGTGTTATCTGTCATACTTTACACATGATATAAAGTTCTCATTAAGTAACTTATTAAATATCAAGTGAAAGCAAGAGTAAGATCAGAATTATTATTAATTGATTGTCAAGGGAGGAATGAGGGAAGGTCAAGCACCTTGCACTAATCATATTGCTAGTAAGCTGCGGCCCCTAGATTTGGAATTCACGTCTCCTGACTCGGTTCTATGCTGTGTTGTTATAATTGCATTCCTCTGTTCAAGTAGAGACTGAGTATTCATCCCCTCTTTATCCCCCCCCCCCAACTTCTTTTAGTCCCGTGTCTGGCACAGGTGGAGTTCTCCATTGTGAGTGGCATTGAAGTGAAGTTCCTGGGCCCTTGGCTCAACCTCTT
Organism: Suricata suricatta; assembly: GCF_006229205.1. NCBI lineage: Eukaryota > Metazoa > Chordata > Mammalia > Carnivora > Herpestidae > Suricata > Suricata suricatta. Next base: position 7,284,601 of record NC_043717.1, on the reverse strand, counting down.
TGAGCTGCTCTTGTTTCTGATGCGCCTTTTGGTATTCAGGAGAAATGCTTTTGATCCCAGACACCCAAGCTAATTTGGGTACACATATCAACAGTAGAGAAAATGGGATAAAGAGAGTAAGGGTGGAGAAAGTACTTAAAAATGATGGCAGAAATGGTATAGTGTTAGCAGAAAAATAATATGTGTGAATGATATGAATGATATATATGGTTATATATCTCCATATATATAGTTATATACATGTGTGGAATCATATATATATATATATATATATGGAGCCTAAGGTCCTAGGAGTCTTGTAGAAAGCTTGGAAGCTGTCATCTTTTGGAAGCAAAGACTGTAAGAGGTTAAGTAGACCAACTGTATGCGTGTCTCCCTGGCGTCTTACTTACTGGCTCGGGAGAACTGCCTAGGACAAGCATGTGGTAAGTTCCCGGTGATCATACTTGGTCCCATTATTCCTCTGCAGTGGCAGGAGTGACCTGCAGATGCTGTGCTTTTGGGGCTACCTCTACAGCCGGGGTGAGTGTTGCGTGGGAACTAGAGAAGGGAAATGGAGCCAGACCACCCTCCCAGACTCCTTCCCAAGTCTCTTGGGTTGGGTCACTTGAAACTGCCATTTGTATGGGTCCAACATTGTCACATGCTAACTATTTCATAGAGTTCAACCAAAAAGTGTGACCCTGATACCGTAAGTGAAGAGCTATGGATAGAGGGAGACCTTGCTGTTGGTTGAAAGCTTGACGTGTTGGTAGAAGTCTGGAAGGATATATTAAGGCCTGTCAATTTTGTGAGCCACACAAAAGGCATTCTCATTCCCGACTCTATTTGAATAGTATCTTGGATGAGAGAATGCAGCATCATCTGTTTATTACCTTCCATACTCAGTGATTATTTGAAAAGAAAGGAAAAGACCTTTAAAGCTGGAGTATTGTCTAGACAGTCCTAAAATAGCTGCTCCCAGGTGCAAAGGAAACAGTAAAATGCAGACAAAGCACGAGGGTCCTTTGCCAAAAATACAGTGTGTTTGAACTTTCATAGACTCCCTATAAATTCCAAAGTAGAAAATGGCCAGAAGACTAAATCCCAATAATTATGATCATCAGTTACTTTAACTCACTACCACTTACTTCACACAGAGGCATTTTCTGCAAGCTAAATTAAATAATTTTAAGATGATTACTTGGATAATTCAGAGCTAAAATAGTCCCAGCTAAAGTATTTAGCTGACTGAAACACCTGTGCAAGCTTTCATTTAAAATATACAGAAAATGGACTTCATTTTCACTTCACTGAGGCAGGGGCTATTGTAATAAAAAACAAGGTAGTTTATATAATTCCCCACAAAGTCGTATTACATTGAATAACGTGAGTGCAGCGAATAAAATCTCATTCAGTCAAAATGCATTTCTAGTTAAACCATGGTATGGTCATACCATAGAATACAATTCGAGAATAAAAGGGAATGAACTACTGATACACTCAACAATTTGGATGGATCTCAAGGGCATTGTGCTGAGTGAAGAAAGCTGGTCAAAAAAGGCTACATACATGCTGTATGATTCTGTTTATATAACATTCTGGAAACGACAAAATTATAGAAATGGAACTCAGATTAGTGGTTGCCAGATTTAAGAAGGTGTTAGGTTGAGAGGGAGGTGAGAGTAGCTATAAAGGGGTAGCATGAGGGATCCTTGTGACGATGGAATGTTCTGTGTCCTGACTGTGGTGGTAGTCATGTAAATCTACACACGACAGAATTGCATGGAATCAGACACACCCACATTCACACACACAAATGAGCCCACGTAACACTGGTAGAATGAGAATAACGTCGTTGGAGAGTGTCAATGTCAGTTTCCTGGCTGTGACGTTGTACTACACTTATGCAAGAAGGTCCCCCTGGGGGGAGCTGGGTGAAGGGTACAGGAAAGCTCTCTATTATTTCTTACAGCTGAATGTGAATCTGTAATCATCTCAAAAGAAAAAGTTTAATTTAAATCATGCATTTTCTCAGAATTGTTGAAATTGGGTCAAACCCGGGATTATTAGTGTTGGAAGAGAAGCTCCTTTATGTATTCGGGCCACTAGATACCAGATGGAGGAGTCCTCTGATATCACCAGCAAGCCCCACCACACATGTATCAGGGGGTAGTGTTTCGCACTGTGGACAAGGGATTGCATGCACCCTTTAGAACATTTTAGTTTGCTTTGTGTTTGTTTGCATTGTTAACATTTGCAAAGGAAGGGGAATATATGTGTACATCTCTTAAGATTCACCAGCACTTAAATGTAGGAGTAAACCCAACGCCATGGGGAGGCTCTGTCATGGGAAGTAAACAAAACAACTGGAGAATCTGAGTTTATACCGACAAGGTATATTTCTCAGAGGCGCTTGTTAATGACAATAGCGGCAGCAGAGAGAGTCACTGAGCGCACGCAGTGGGTCTAGTTCTCGTGAGAACACAAAATCTGTTAAAGAAACTGAAATGAGTAGATTAGAATGAGAATGAAACGTATCATTTGGAAATATACGTAGGTACTTGGCTCTCACTGATTTAGCAGTCTGCTCGGCTTTGTTTGTTGTTCAAAGTAAGCCATAGCCAGGTTGTCATGGGTAAGGTAAGTGATAACTATTTGCTGATTGCCCTTCTCTGGGCAGACGAAACTGATTGCCGAGAAACCACAGCCATACCTTGGAGGAGGCGGCCTATCAGGTTTAAACCAAAAGTGCTTCTCTCTGTGATGGTCCCAGACCTTCAAAAGGATACAGTAGAAGAATAACACACAGTAAATCAATTACAGATCTATAGCATGTGAATTCACACAGAGTTTGGCTAGCGAGCCTGACTAAATACCTTTATTTTGTAGCTCAAAGAGCCTTGTATTCATTCTGCTTGTCTTAATCACAGTTTTGTCATTTAGACTGTGAGCAGTTAGCTCATTTCTCTTATTTTATTTAACAGACTCTTCTAAACTGCTGGCCATGTGCCAGGAACTGTTCTAAGAGCTTCGTAAATATTAGTTCATATTAATACTCAAAGCAAACCTAGCTTATTTGCATTTTGAAAATGAGGAAGCGAGGCATAGAAAGGCTAAGTAAGTTGCCCGCAGTCACACAGCTAGTCAAGTATGATTTCCTTTGAGATTCACCTCTAGGCACCGATCTCTATGATCAAGCCATTAACATCCATTCGGCTAGAGTCCTAGGCAGGCGTGACTGCCAAAGCTAATTAAGAAAGCAGAGGAGATACTTACATCTGATATGCCGTATCTGTTCATTCCTTCATTCCTTCATTCGTTCTTTATCAAAGGTTTTTTTAAATGCCAACCTTATTCACAAGATTATGGTGGACAGTGTAGACAAAATATGATGTGGCTCTCACAGAATTACATGCTATGTGGAACATGAAACGTGTACATAGGTTTTTTTGGATGAAAGGCCTTTGGGGGCAAATGTTCTGTCAATGGCCCAGATAAAATGTCTAGTGGGGAGCAGATAAAGCAAAGATCGTCTCTAGCTGGGGAAAGAAGGGAGCACCATCGAAGACGGCCTAGAAGAGATGGTATTTGAACAGATCTCCAAAAGAGGCAGCGTGTTGATACATGGGAGGGAATTTGAGCGAGCTGTCTACTAGGGACACGCTCCTGAAAGCAAGGTGAACTCTAGGATTGGAGACTCTGGGAGTGGTGTGGAGGGGAGGGCAGGAAGGTCTCAGGAAAATGGGGACTCTGTCGACGGATAGGTTGAGGCCAGGATGTTGGGACCAGCCCATGTGGGCCGTCCAAAGCCCTGAGGAGTTGCTGTTGTCCTTTTTACATTTTGGGAAGCTATTGAAAGTGTAGGAGCAGTGGAAGAACATCAGTAGGCTCCGGCTGGCAGCGAGCAAGAGGGATTAGAAAAGGGGAGACCATCCTGTCACATAATCCCCACCTGACCCAGCAATCCAATTCCTAGGTGTGTGCTTCAAAGAAGCAATTCTACTCCTAAGTATATGTTTCAAAAGAACTGAAAACAGGTATTCTATAAATATATACATGAGTGTTCATTGCAGCTCTATTCACAATAACTAGAAAGTGAAAACAACCCAAACAACAAAACATGGGTAAACAAAACATGGTCCGTCTTTACAAGGGAGTATTGTCTGTAAAGAGAAATGAAGCACTGGCGCGCCTGGGGGGCTCAGTCGGTTAAATGTCCCACTTCGGCTCAGGTCATGATCTCACGGTTTGTGAGTTCGGGCCCCGCGTTAGGCTCTGTGCTGACAACTTAGAGCCTGGAGCCTGCTTTGGATTCTGTGTCTCCCTCTCTCTCTCTCTGCCCCTCCCTGGCTTGTGCTCTTTCAAAAATAAACGTTTAAAAATGTTTTTAAAAAATTTACAAAAAAAAAAAAAGGAACAAAGCACTGATTCATGCCACAACATGGGTGAATCCCCAACACATTAGGTCACATACGTATGGGTCCATTTGTAGGGAATATCCAGAATAGGCAAATCCAGAGAAACGAAAATGACATTAGTGATTCTCAGGGGCTGGAGGGAGAAAGAAAGGGGAGACACTACTTAAGGTACCGGCTTTCCTTTAGGGAAGGTGAAACTGTTTTGGAACTAGATAGAGGTGATGGTCGCACAACGTTCTGAAGGTCCTGAGTGCCCCTGCACAGCACACTTTAAAGTGACTAATTTCATATCCTATGAATTTCACCTCAACAAGAAGAAACAAAACAAAACAAAACAAAACGTGAAAGGCGAGGTGGGCCTGGGCCAGGGCAAGGATGTGGGGATGAGGGCGAATAAGGGGGAGGTCTGAGAAGCCACTCAGGAGGACTGGCCGGTTTTATGGAGGTAACGAGGGAGAGATCCCAAAGTTTCCAGCCTGAGGGTCCAGGTGTGCCACCGTGTGCCAAGTGACTCAGATGATTAACCAAGTGACTCTTTGTTTGGACTCTGCCACTTAGCAGCTCTGGGTCTGTGGGTGAGTTTGTGCACCCGTCTGCCTGTGCAGCGAAAACAGAGGTGTGGTTGTGATGGTTACATGGGGAATGTATCTGGATCACGGAAGCTCGGTGCCGGCCACAGAGGAGGCCCTTGATTCGTCCTTGTGATATGTCTAAGGCTCAGGTTTATGTGTTTTCCACCATAAGACCATTCTACTTGCCAAGAGGGGAGTCGCTATGCTTTCTGGACTTCTAGGACCCATGTGTATCTCATTAACCCTTGAGAAATTTAGTGGGTCCACTTAGGATTTTTAAGCAGCGTGGCAGAGCAGTCTGAACACTTGGAACTATGCTCACAGCAGTAGCCAACCCAGACCAAGGGCTCAATAATTGGTAGCTTTTGTTGTCATCACTGCAGTGGTGCTGGTGGTGACAGTTATAAAATGATGGCCCGTGTCTGCTTGTGACTATTCTTGAACACAGATCCAACTCTCAAACAATTTGTCTTGGGAGGAGATGGGACGGATAACAGAAATAAGGGTTAGGTAGCTGGACTATTTAATCACCAAGTTAATCAACTCATTAAAAACAACCGTCAGTTTCAATGCTTAATTTCAGCACGGTGGCTTCCGTTTTTTGGATTCGTCATTCTTCGTAGCTAAACAAACAGCTGCTGATAATAAGAAAGTTAGGTTATTGAATACTCAAACCCGACTTGTGAAATATTGAAAAATGACCACTCCAATGGCAATCCATAAAAGCCTTACTATCATGGAGAAAAGGAATGAATCACTCCTCTAATTTCAGTTCCAGAACTTGCCATAATGATCTCATAACCCTGGTGTCAGCATTGCAGGTGTTATCAGCCTCTGTGAAGTCCATTATTGAAGCGCGGAAACTGTCCCTGTGTAGGTGTAATGGGATTCGTAGAATTACAAAAAGCTAGAGTTGCCATTTAGAGGAAAAGCCTGTTTCTAACACTGGCCTGTTTTAATGAGTCACCCTAATGCCTCTCTGATTATCTGGGTAGTTGTCTCTCACAGAATTAGCTATTCTCTAGTCTTGGGAGAGTTTGATCAGAACATTCAGTTACTTGATGCGAAGAACAGTCTAGCTATAGGTTAATATTCTTTGGATTGAATGCGCTGAAAATTAAATTAAAATTAGAATTATAGTACACCAAAGCCTCCGGTTCCTTTTGGCAACCTCCGATAAGTCTATATGGAGATTAAGTTTTATTAAAAAGATTTTGTTCTCCTCCGTAATCCATCTGATCCGGTCTTATGCTGGTCCACGAAGTCGTTAGGACATGTTTCTGTAAAATAGCTATACTGTCATGCAGAATAATAAGGCTCTGATGTTTGGGGATAAATGTGCAAGGCTTGGAAATGATTTGGGGCACTCTTTTATTCGTCCTTCAGGAAAATGAGAACATTATCACTAATCTAATCAGAAAACAACAGCATTTACAAACTAAAGGTGATTTTCTCGTAATGTAAGTGATCCACCGAAAGCTAGCACTGAATGTTGTTTGAATGGGTGCCGCATTAATGCATGTCCGGAGAAGCAGGCCGAGTGCTGACTAGATCAATACCAGCTGTGTCGATGCTTTCGCCCATCCCTGTAAAGTGCTTTTGTAACGGAGCAGATACACCAAAGATTTGGGGTAACTTCTGCAGTTGCAAAGCCTGTTGTAAACGAAGATCCAGTCTTTGTTTGAGAAACACTTCCTGTCCCCCCCCCCCCCGCCCAAGTAGCACAAGTTTTCACTCCAAAGCAGCTTGTGTTTGACTCAAAATGCTTAGGCACCATTGTGAAGTTCGGCTCAGGTTCAACTGTTCGTATCTTTTCATCCCAGCACCCACTTTCCCGGCACCTAGTGGGATTGGTAAGTAGTCACTAAATGAACTTACAGTATCTGTTTTGGTGCAGGGACGTTTCTTGCTTTTCTTTTGTATCCAAGTGCCTATGTACTCATCAATATGGTGCTCGCTTGCTGTGCTTTCTCAGAGGTGTTTACCGGTTCAAAATTATTTGGTGCTATGCAAAATATCCAGAATATTAGCTCTCTCCCAACCTTTAAAGGGCTGAGCTTGATTTGGCCTCGAAACAAAAGAAGCTGATTACAGTCATGAACCCTATAGAGACACGGCAGAGTGAGGTATTTTCTCTTGGACTTCATGAAATTCAAGAGGAACTTTTGTTTTTCCTTTCAAGTCTTTGCAGTGGAATGTGTGAACAAGATCTTGTTTCTTTCATCGGGAGAGTGAATGCCAGTCCCCTAGCTTCTCCCTCCTTACCCATTCAGAAACTTGAGACCCGTCTCTTGAGATATTGATGATCCGTAATCTAAAGAATACCATAGACACTCAAGAAAAATAAACACACGGGAAACATTTTTTTCCCATCCTGGCATGAGGTTTTCTGTGTTACTTTCCTTTGGGTGGGGTATAACATGAGTAATGTACACAGTGCTAGTATTTGATGTGAAATTGTAAAGTAATTTATATTTAGGAGCATGTTTTTTAATTGCATCTTTATTGTGTAATCAACTAATTATTTGTGTCAAGACTATCCTGTGATTATATCACAGGGACCACCATGACATTATTTATTGAATTAATTACAAAATGGTTTGATTTGGAAAAGATAGCAGGACCCACTGAAGAGAAATTGTAGTCAAAGTTTAACAAGTGTTTAGTTCACGATGAGGCATTTGCAGCTGTAAGCAATCAAATGACTCTGCCATCACTTTAGTTTCGTGGAAAATGAAGATGTTTACTTAGGGCTGTTAAAGGTTTGATTTTAATAGCATATCCTGAGCATCACAGGATATCACTTATGGCTTACATCAGGGGGTAAAAAGGACAGTTATTCAAACTCGTTACTAGGCTTTCACTGTACTGATTTTTATGATGTGTTTTTCTTAGCATGTCAAGTTGAGTCCTGTTTTATAGGGAAGGCATTGCTTTGACTCGGTGTCCAAGTGCATACTTGCGGCTCATGTCAGATATGTTCGATTAGAGAATAGCAGCGCATGCAGGGACTGGCCGCTTGAGGCCACTTCGAGTGTCCTCTCAGTCTTCCATTTTGTTTCCTGCTCTGTAAAATGCCAACAAGAGCAAGAAGGGATGGTTTAAATTCCGCCTGCCACGAAAGAAGGAAAATCTCTTTGGTAAAATATCACGTGCTCTCCAAACAGGGATTCTCATCACAGGATCTTTGAGTTTGGTGTTTCTTGCTTTGTTGCACAGGCTAAACCTGGGTTTCCCAACCTTCGCACTATTGATTGACATTTGGGACTGATTTTTTTTTAACTGAAATACAGTTGTCATTCAATGTTATATTTGTTTCAGATGTACTACATAGTGACCCACAGTTGTGCACACAATGCTCACCACTCCTTGTAGGGTGTTAAGCAGCATCCTTTGTCTCTACCCACTAGATACCAGCAGCGTCCTCTCCCCTCTGTGACATTCATACATGTCTCCAGAGGTTTCCAAATGTCCTGTGCGGTGCAAAGGCACCGCGGCTGAAAACCACTAACGTAGCAAGAGAAATATAGCTACTTTTTTTTTTAATTTTCAGAGGGAGAGAGGGAGAGCAAGTGGAGGAAAGGGGCAGAGAGAGAGAGAGAGAAAGAGAATCTTAAGTGGGCTCTGTGCTGAGTGTGGAGCCCGATGCGGGGCTTGATCCCACGACCCTGGGATCCTGACCTGAGCTGAAATCAAGAGTCAGCAAGACACTCAACTGACTGAGCCACCCAGGCACCCCTAGCAATTTTTTTTTAAAAGAACTTTGATCTAGGATCCTTTCCTCTTTGAAATGAGGTTTCTTTTAGATCATTATCATTTCAACAATAAGTGTCAAATAATTACAGAACCCAAAATTTAGGTTGGAGATGTTTATTTGTGTGGGAATGTGAATAACATAGTGACAGTATTTTCTGGATGAATAATTTATATGTACAGACTAACAGATTTTTTTTCTGACTTGTGTGTTTAATTATATGAAATGTCTTTTGGTGATATGATGATATGATTATATTTAGTGACAAATGAATCATCTTCATGAGAAAATTATAAAAAGAAATGAGGAAGACGTGAACAATTTAAAAAAATTATAGCTTTCATATTTTCCCCTTTGCTATTGAGGTAGGCATGTTGTCACCACTTGACTTACTCAAAAAATAAAGCACCTAGATCCAGAGAACAGAATGGCTTCATATGGTAATGGATGTTAAGTAGACTTATTGTAGTGATCGTTTTGCCGTGTATACAAGTACCAAATCATTACATCATACACTTGAAACTAGTATAATGTTTTATGTCAATTATACCTCAATAAAATATATTCTTAAAAATTTCCAAAATTTCTTGTCAACTTTGGGTAATTCCACTTCATTGCCAGTGAATGCATTATAATCTTAATAGTTATTGATAGGCATGTTGATCTCCAGATTTATTATCATTAAACAATGTAGTCATATAATTTTAAATAAACTTAGCCAAGGAAATTTGCCTATTTTTTTATCTGGAATATTAATTTCTCAGGTTAAAAAACTATAAGTAGTGTCAACAGCCTTTGGCTTGACCACACTTCCTCTTTGTTCATTTTACTAGCAAGTTCTACTAAGACAGATTTTAAGGGCAAAAATCTCACTTAAATGGTTATTGTAATTGAAGATGTCTGTAATAATTTCACCAGGGAGATTTTCTCCCCCTATCTGATTACTGAATAATTGATACAAACTATTAATATTTACCTAAGATACATCTAATAACTAAAATCAAAATCTCCAGAGTCTCAGGGTATACCATCCTCAGCAATACTACTCTGAGATTCTATCTAAACCGGGAAAACAGATGGTTTTCCTTCATGTAAAGTTTAACAATAAGCAACAGGGTTCGCATACAGTTTCCAATGCTACCACAATCTGTGCTTCTGTTTTGAAGAGAACATTATGCAAAACAGTGTTAACATATTGCTTGAAGCCCCGAATCACAAATTCTGGATGAGAATCCTGGGGAGTTTTCACAAAATTATCGAAAGCATTTTAGTGCATTTCTTTAAATGTTTATTCCTAAGATACAGTCATTCCAGATTTGTCAATCTGTTGTGATTAAATATGAAAATTTGTATATAATACAGGTAAACTTCACAAAATGAGTTCTGCATGAATATAACGTTTTGGAGAGTTTTATAATGTTTAAGACATCAATTTGATCAAAAAATTTATGTAAATGTGTGCTATCAGTGCCTTTCACTGGCGGAATTTGGCCCCCCAGGACACATACATGCCAATGTCCAGAGACATTTTTGTTGTCACAATTGAGACAGTCCCTACAACAAAGAATGACCTGGCCCCACATGTTAAAGCTTGAGACAGTGTACTGTAGACGATCCAGGAAAATATTTTTCTTTATTTTCCAACAACTTCTTGAGATGTTCCTCAGACCTGGGACATTCTGCAACGTTCAAGTAGGCATTGGTGTCTTGGTGGTCATGACAAACTATCTTCCTCATGTGTGTCCATCACAGTACAAAGATAATCTCTCGTTTCCTTTTCCAGAACTGTCATTTTAACTGCAGTTCCTTCAGAAAGATGTCTCCGTAAGACACAGGGAGCTTTAGTGCTTATGGTCCGTTTATATTAATGACGGGCAGAAAAAGTTTTACTCCGTTCCTGTGACAAATGTTTTTGCATTTCTGCCGCACAAGTTTGTTTTTAATAGGATCACATTCAATTTGAAAATGTGTGTGTGTGGAAGTTGTGGGAGCTAAGATTGGAAATCCAACAGATTTTTAAAATGCATTTGTTGTTGTTCATTCATTGTATTGAGCAGTTTCTTGTGAGTAGCATTTATCTCACTATTTTTTATACATATAATATCACATTTCTTTCAAAAGGATATTAATTTTGGAAAATGTTTGCTTTTCCTGTCTTTTCTACTGATTTTTAGCTTCAAAATGGCATTTTGTGACTAAATTTGTGCCTACTCAAACAGTTTTTAAACAAATTGAAACTATAGGCCAATTGTTGTCTCTAAATATTCTTAAGAGCAGTCACATTTCTTCTACCGCAACGCTTCCAATAAATTCTCTCCACAGCACAATTTGTGACAAATTACCCTTTTATATTGAATGTATCTCTGACAACAAAAAAGAAAGAAAAACACCACTTACGTGTGCCTACAGCTGTAGATGTTAAAACGCAGATTTGTTATTAGTACAGCCTAGGAGTTCTTCATTTTGTCACTTTTTAAAATGACAGCTTTCTTTCGATATTTTCTGACTACATCATTTTTTCAGTGGTTCTGTGCTGAAATATTTGCAATTAGGGGCATTTGGAATGTTTGACAGAACAAGGGGATCTTATGCATAAATTGGATTTTTTTTTTCATAAAATTTGAGAGTGTGCGCACACACATGTGCATTTGTCTGTCTATTGATCGATCGATCAATCTACTAACGGGGAAAGACGTATTTTCTCTGAACTGGGCCAAAACACATCTTCCTTTTCTCTATTAGGGCACGTTCTTCTCCCAGCGTGAAAGACATTTATGATATGTTGCAGGTGACCATAATTTATAATCATCTCAGTAGTGAAATTCGTCATTCTTGGGATTATTCTCTGTTTATCACACATAACTCCTCACACCAGACAGTCTTTGCTTTGACCTCATCTGTAAAAATATGCCTCCCTTTTCAATGTCTGCATTTCACTTTCTGGAGAAGAAACCTTTGTTTCTCAAGGATTCGAACAAATGGAATATGAAGTTTTTCCTAACTGCACCAGCACAGAGTGATTTTGTTTTCCTCAATCTTGCAACTATTTACCCACTAACATCACCGATTACATTTCCTTGTGTACGTATCTTGTCTCCCACAAACTGGTACCCGCTGAGGTCTGAGACAGCACAGCCCATACTCTTTTAACTTGACCCTGAGGAGATGCAGACCTAGCTTTTATTTAGGTTAAGTGTGGCATCTGGGGAACTGTGTTCTCTTCTCATGCTGCAGACGTGAGCCAGCATACCCCTTAAATCAAGGACTATCAAACTAACACGAGGAAGCAGGCCACGGAGTTGTCTCTGAGATGCTTTGTTCTTTGAACCACACCTCGAATATGGCTAACGGGGTTGACATCCAGCAGAACCAAAATTGACTTGAAGTAATGCAGTTGGTTTGGTCCTGTAGACAATGACTGTAGACCTGAAAAGAAGTTAAGAGAATACCATCTGCTTTTCTGTGTGATATTTCCACAACTGTTTAGAGAATTATAAATTGCTTTGTCAAGAGCTTGTTTACAAAAGCTTGGCCAATTTCAAACTGAGACAGCCCTTGGGGCGTCCCTGGTTCGTCTCACTATTTGGAAAATAAACCTGAATTGTTAAAATGTAAATACATCGAGGGAAAAGCCAAAGGCAGTGAAAGCCAAGTCAGAGCAAGAAATGTGCCACAGTTGGACTGTCCTCCGGGGAGGAAGACGGTACATGGTATTAACTGTTTATATCTGACAGTGTTCCTCATTCATCGAAGTGGAAAGAATGCGAAAGGACGGTAGTGTCGGTTTTCTGTTGTCTGGAATGCTATGGTTCCTGCTGACAGCTGACGCTAATGGAAAGTAAGGTATGTGAAGGTAGCCAGATGTTGCCTCAAATACAGACTGATAATGACACAGAGGCGACCTTAGAGGTGCCCATGCAGGCGGTGGTTCTCAAAGGGCAGTATCCACACCAGCGGCATCTACAGCACCTGGGAGCGAATCAGAAATGCAAGTTGTGCGCTGCGTGCTGAATCTGAAACTCGGGATGGGGGTGGGGGGTTGGAATCTGTGTTTTAACAAGCCTTCCCAAGGATTCTGGTGCCTGTTCAAGTTTGAGAGCCACTGACATGTACATGGGTGGATGGGTAGAGGTGCATACGTAGGTACAGACGTAGGTACGGGTAGAAATACACATATGATTACAAACACAGATACACATATGCATACAGATGTGTGGATATATATGTAAATATAGGTATTTGGAGTTGTCATCAGAGAGGTTTTGTAGGGGGAGCAAATTATTTCATTGTACTAAGTGATTGGGTAAAGCCTTTTCTTTAAGTTTATTTATTTATCTTGAGAGAGAGCATGAACACAGGAGGGGCAGGCTTCCCACTGTCAGCGCAGAGCCCCATGTGGGGCTCTAATTCACAAACCTTGAGATCATGACCTGAGCTGAAATCACGAGTAGGAGTCTTAACTGATTGAGCCACCCAGGCGCCCCAGGTCATGACGTTTTATGTAGTATGTGCCCTATTGTGCCCATCGTTCTAGGGTCTTTCCTTGTCTGCAAGGCTGCTTGCTCTTCCCTTTGCCTTCTTTGAGGTCACTTTCTGTGGCTTGAACTCCTGAACTGTGACACCATGACCGGAGCTGAAATCAAGAGTCTGCTTCTTAACTGACTGAGCCACTGAGGTGCCCCAATAAAAGGGAATTTTAAAATACAGGGGCAGCTGGGTGGCTCAGTCAGTTAAGCATTCGACTTCGGATCAGGTTGTGATCTCACAGTTTGTGAGTTCGAGCCCTGTGACAGGCCCTTTGCTGACAGCTCAGAGCCTGAAGCCTGCTTCGGATTCTTTGTCTCCCCTCTCTCTGCCCCTCCCCAGCTCATGCTCTGTCTCTCTCTGTCTCTCAATAATAAATTAGTGTTAAAGAAATTTAAAAAATAAATAAAATACATATAGTAGGCTTCAAAATAATATGATACTATTTGGAAGGAAAATGTCAATATGTAAGAAAAACGCTTTGGGAGAATACCCACTAAGACATAATCAGTGATCAATTCTTGGATTATAGAGTATTTTACTGTTATGCATTTGGTTATATCTATAGTTCTGTTGTTTTTGGTTATAAGCATGTATTGCTTTTAAAATAGGCAAAGATAATATTATAAGTTAATATATACGAATCAGTAAAAATAATAGGAGCAATGGACTACAGTTTTATCTTCCTCCTCTCCCCATTACACCTTAAATTCAAGAATCTCTCAACTGTGCCAGCTCTATTTCCTCATCAGTTTTAACATTGGCAGAAAATGCTGCTAAATGGTAAAATTAAATGACAGCTCTGCCCACGGAAATGACAGGAAGTCCACTGCAAACAGATCATTGATTTAGTCATTAAAACCATGTAGCATTTCTATTAGGGAGAAGGGAATATTTAAGTGTCTGTGGGCATAAGAAAATGTCTCCCTTTGCTTTTTACGCAAGATGTATGGTGACTTGTCATGCTCAGGAAGTGTTTTGAAGTAGATAATGGCTCTTTTCCTGATATTTGGAGTCATGTGGCTTAGTCCTCTTTTGAAAGTCTTCCTTTGAAGATAAACATAGGCATTGGTTTTTGCTGAATTCCCTTTCCCTAAAACTCTTTCTGATCTAAAACTCTACAGTTCCAGAATGAGTGTGGATAAGCGGCAATTAACAAATGGGGGGTTGAGCCATGTTATTTTTGTCCTACGCATAAAACTGAACCCATAGAATCTTGTCTCAGGGTGGGACCTAGGTTGTTTCTCCAAGCGGTAGGATGCCCCCAGAATAGAGCAGTGTACTATGAATTGTCCTGGAGGGGCCCAGATCACCTTGATGCCCCTGGCTCATAATAACACCAGATTTAAAGAGACTGGATATTTTTCTAAAACAATATATATAGTTTAGATAGACGAAATAGCTCTCAAATTTTATTTGCACAAGAACTTCCTGGAAAGTTTCTTAAAAATGCAGATTCCTGAGCCCCAGAAGGCCCGTTGTGGTTAGCTCGGGACTAGACTCCAGCTGGTCCATGTCACATCCATTACACATCATTATCTGACTACAGGGCCCAAGAACCACAAGCTTTCCAGGAGCCCACACAAATGTCTGCAAGCTGAAAAGGAAATTATTGGCTCCCAAGGTAATTATGCAAATACTTACCTATATATCTAAAAACATAGTATATTTCAATTTCATTGTCAGTGAGTATTTTAAACAATCTTATCACATGCAAAAGCAACTTATACGTTCTCCTCTCTTAGCAAGGGTTCCTGAAAGTGTACAATGATTACTTAAAATCACAGCCAAAAAAGAATTCTAGGAGTTACTCATTGCTGAATCACGTCAGATTCAAAATGATAAAAAGTCTTTAGAAAAAACCCGATAGGCCTCAAAAATAAGTGTTTAAATTAACACAGAGTCCTGGGACTCTACTTTTTTTTAATGTTCATTTATTTATTTTTGAGAGAGAGAGGAAGGAGAACAAGTTGGGGAGGGGCAGAGAGAGGGGGAGACACAGAATCTGAAGCAGGCTCCAGGCTCTGAGCTGTCAGCACAGAGCCCAAGGTGGGGCTCGAGCCCATGAACCATGAGATCATGACTGGATGCTTAGCCAACTGAGCCACGCAGGCGCCCCAACTCTACTTTTGATAAAACGGATCCTCAGGTAAATCTGGTTCTGATCCTGCAATCACACTTTGAGAACGGAAGATCTAGATGGGAGTTTCATATACACCAAAGCATTCTTGCCTGCTCCCAATCATTTATCAGATTTTCTCACCATCTATTATGTGCAGGCATGATGCTGGGCAGTAGAACTACAGTGGTAAACAATATTTATCACTGTGAAACTTCCAGGCCAATGGGAGAGACAGTCAGTAGACAAATGAGCAAGCATATGAAAGCAACTACAAGTTCAGATAATGCTGGGAAAAAAAACCCAAAAGGGCATTGACATCAAGAAGCCAGGGGACATTGACTTCCAACTGGGGAGACCAGGGAAGGCTCTTCTGAGGGAGTGGGATTAAAGAATAAAGAAGGAGGAGCCAGCCCTGGGAAGAACAGTTCAGGCACTGGGAACAGCATGGGCGAAACCCCCTTCACTGGACCAATCTTGCCTTGTCCCAGAGTGTTAGGAGAACGGGAGGGAAGCCAGAAGCAGAGAGGGGAGGGAGGAAGTAGAACCAGAACCTTCGGTGCAGGGAATTGCTATGCAGGTGGATTTTACTCTAAGTGCAGTAGAAGCCAAGTGTCGGCCTTTGCTTGATTATTATGTGTCAAGGCTTGGGTGTGGCATGGTACTTCATGCAGCAGCTCTAAGCTCTGGAGCCGGACTGATTCAGTGTGAATTCCAGCTTTGCCTCTTAAAGGCAGAGTGACCTTGGACCTGGTCCAACCTCTCTTTGCTCAATTCCTCACCTGTAAAATGGAAGTAATAACACGACCCATCTCATAAGGTAGTTTGGCATATTTAATAAATGCGTGATAAGTACCGTATGTGTCTCAGTAATAAAGATTTGTGTTTAAGAGGATCATTCTGGTTTCCCCCATGGACAATTAACTGGGCAAGGGCAAAAGCGGACATGGTTGGGTTGGTTAGGAGACTGTTACATTGGTTCAGGAGAAATATGATGGAGGCTGGAGGTGGGGTGATGAAAGCAGAGTTGGAAGGAGGGTTCGGATTCCTGATTTGTTTTGGGGGCAGAGTTGACAGAACCTGGGAATGGATTAAATGTGGGACATGAGATGAAGAGAAGAATAAAGAAAAGCTATTTGGTATCTGGCTCAACTAATTGGGTGCATAAAAGTCATGGTCACCAATCATCATCAATATCAGCAACAGCAACATTTATTGAGTGGGCGTGCATGCCAGCCACAGAGATAAACGCTTTATCAACACCTCTTAAGATGTAGGAGGCTTAGGTACAAAGACATTTGCCAGAAGGGAAAGTCAAGAGTTCAGCATTGGATAAGTGAAGTTTGAGATGACCCTGAGATACCAGATGGAAGGGTCAAGAAGGCAGTTGGATAGCAGACTCTATAAAACTCAGAGATGACTGGTTGAGAGATAATATTGACGAGTCGTGAACTTTGCAATGGAATTCACCACAGCGTTCTTTTATATAATGATCTGGGCTGCTACAATAATGTTTTATTACTTTTGGCCTAAGCCTTTTTTGAGTTCAAGACCTGCTTCCTAAGAACCTTCATATCAATTGACTTTTCAGTCGATTCTCTGTAGTGTAGAATAAAGTACTGTATTGACATTTCTGACTCCAAAACAGAACTCTACTGACTCAACTTGCCTAATATGAAGTTCGCATTCCCTGTGAAACATTTCCTGATTAAAATGCAAAGAAATTTTAGCTCAAGTTATGATCTTAAAGTCAACAGAATTATATTAATTCATATGGATATAGAAAATCATGTATTTACAGTGTTCCAATTGACATTTCAATTGACATTTGAACAGTTTTTCCAGTCCCACACAGTTAGTGGCATAAGGTCTTGAGAAAGCATGAAACATTTGTTTATCAGCCTCATATTTCATCGGGCTTGCCAAACACAGTTCATTTTCCATAGAAATTCACAAACCTGAGCAGTGGCCAAATTGTCGGAGTCGTTGAATGTAAGCCAGTGAATAAAATCGTTAAAACCTTTGATTCCCCCCCCACTTTTTTCCCTTAAAAAGTAACATAGCGTGTGCCTCTGAGTTTTATTATTTGACATCTATTACTCACAGCACCCAAGTGTGTTTGAGAAAAAGCCTGTGTGGACATTCCAGCGGATAGCGAACACAGGCACGGTCTTTTGGGAACCTTCATCTGCGGCCTTCCTTATCTTCCAATGGGAAGGACTATTCCTTCATAGTTCCACTGACATCTTTCTGAGAGCAATGGTACCAACTTATAAAAATGAATAATATAAAGGACTTTTAAGGGTTGAAGGCAGGGGCACCTGGGTGGCTCAGTCAGTTGAGCATTTGACTTTGGTTCAAGTTTGGATCTTGCGGTTGAGTTTGAGCCCTGCGTCGGACTCTGTGCTGACACTTCAGAGCCTGGAGCCTGCTTTGGATTCTGTCTCCTTCTCTCTCTGCCCCTCCCCCACACATGCACTGTCTCAAAAATAAATATTAAATATTTTTTTAAAATTTTAAAAAGAAACATTTGAAGGAAAATCCAGAATAGGCAAACATTACATGTTGGTACAAAATGTGATAAATTCCGTACACTATGCATTAGACTTACCTGGGGTCACTAGCAAACCTTTCTCTCAAGACTTTAGTTTTAATAGGATGCACTGATTTGAGCAAAATCTTGAGCATGGGGCAGGATGGAACCAATTACATGAAGAAAATAATATTCATGGGAATTGGTCCACTGTGCCCCCAAAATCTTTGGGAAAGTTAATGGATATGGAATCAAGTAATAGTGGTGATGACTATTGATAATTAAAATGTGTCAGTAGCTCTAATGTAGTTCTCTTATAAGGATGTTGGATTTTTTTTTAACTCAATGACCACTGTGGTATTCTCTTCATTGAATCGCTTCCTTCATTGGCATCAACTGCTGATTTCATTTTTATTTATGATAGTGAAAATGCACAATAGCCTCTGAAGGCAATACCTGTAAATGCTAAAAACAACAACAATAATAGTTATAATAGATCCTCCCTTCCCTTCAAAAAAGGTGAAATTAACTGCTGAATTTCAGCTATGAGAAAGTCACCAAGCTGAGAGGCCACTGTGCTTAAGTCACATGTAATCTATTTAGCAGGGCAGCCACATGGGATACAAGGGCAACTGTAAGTTCAAAAGTACTCTCACAGGTGGGAACCATGGGCATGTCGGGAAGGGAGTCACCACTCAGGAATGAAGGTGTTGGGGAAAATCGGGGCTACACCAAGAAGCTGGAACAGGATTCTTTCCATCAGTGGCCTAGAAGTGAAGTTGAGGAGAAGGGTCCTGATGTGCCAAGGGCCAGCGTTTGTCACTCCCTGTTTGATGGAAGCCCTCTCTCGCCATGGCCCCTGCCAAGCCACATTGGTGAATCAACTGGAATCCTGGTGACTTCAGAAGAGCCCAGTATAACTGGGGAAGGGTTGTGGCAGGGGAATAAGGGTTAGCATTTCATTTTTAATGTAGCAGTTTTGTTGAGATATAGTTCACATACCATACGGTTCACTCACTTAGAGTGGATCATTTAATGGTATATTCACAGAGTTGTACAACTGTCATCACGATCAATTTTAGAACCACTTCATCACCCCAGAAAGAAACCCTGCAGCCCTTAGTCGTTAGTGCCCACAATTTTCCTGTCCCCTCAACCCCTGGCAGCCACTAGTCTTTTGCCACTCTATGGGTCTTCCCATCCTGGATACTTCATATAAATGGAATCATACAATATGTGCTCTCCTTTGCCTTGTTTTCCACCAGTACTTCATTCCTTTTTATGGCTGAATAATATTCCACTGTGCGTATTGGCCACATTTTCTCAAGCCATTCATTCATCAGCTGGTGGACATTTGGGTTATTTCCACCTTTTGGCTCTCATGAATAATGCTACTATGAACAAATTTCTGTACAAGTTTTGCATGAACATGAACTTTCAATTCTCTTGGGGACATCGCTAGGAGTAGAATTGTTGGATCATATGGTAAGATAACTCTAGTTTTAATAGTCTGAGAAACCACCCAACCATTTTCCAAAGCATTTTACATTGTCACCAGCAACATGCGAGAGTTCTAATTTCTCTGCATCCTCACCAACCTTTCTTTTTACCTATCCTAGTGAGTGTGATCTGGTATCTTGTTGTGGTTTTGATTTGCATCTCCCTGATGATGTCAAGAATCTTTTCATATGCTGATTGGCCATTTGTGTATGAGCTTCAGAGCAATGTCTGTTCAGAGCCTTTGCCCACTTTTAAATCAGGTAACTCGTCTTTTTATTATTGAATTGTAAGAGTCCTTTATATATATGGATACATACAAGTCGCCTATCATGTATGTGAGTTAGCATTTCATTTAAATGATTGGTTCTCTCCACCATCCCTATTGTATCTCTACTTTTGACTGTAACCTGGCGTGCGTCTACGTAAGCATTTACCTCCACGTTATAGCTTTCCGATTCTTCCGCCTGTGAGTGCTTGGTCCCTCTCTGCCCTGTGTGCCGAAGGAGGCCTTTTGGAGCTTAGAGCTCCCCAGGGTGTCTGACTCAGAGGATCACAGTGACCCCAGGCCTTCTCCCTCCCAGGGCCTCTGGCTGCGCATTCCAGCCGGGAGCCTGCCCACCCCACTCCTCCAGCTCTTTGAGCAGTGGCCCTGTCTCCAGCCTCCTTCTCTGTTCCCACACCAGACAGAGACTCTGCGTGGAGAGGATGGGGGGTCAGTTCTGCCTGGAGCTGCTGCTACTGCTGAGGTGTAAAGGCCCTGGAGAGGTAAGAGGATGTATGCGTTTCGGGCTCCGTGCCTGGTGCCTCCCGCTTTAAGCAAGGCAGATGCAAAAGACATCATAGGGCTAGTGGTCCTGGAGCAGCACTGGGGGAAGGTGGACACGAGCAAGAAAGAGTGAGAGGAGCAATAGCTTTGGAGGGATTCCCTCTGCTCATTCCAGCACTCAAGTCTCGTTCAACTTCAAAGTTCAGATGGTTCAAATGACGCTTATGATGTCTCTGCGTGTTGCTTTAGGAGAAGGTTCGGAGCCTTTGAGCCAGGGTGACTGGAATGTTACCTATCCTAGCCAAGACACTCAAATTTCTATTGCAAGCTTACAGCAAATCTCAGCAAAGACCTGTCATTTATTCTGCACCTTCCCTTTGGGCTAGTTTTTCAGTATTTTTACATTGACGCATTTTGACTTGATTGATGCATCCTGACTTACACGGTCAGGTCTCAGTGGTCTCCTGTGCCATGGTTTTCCGTGACAGGTAAAGAAATTGCGGGTGAGCATGGATCAAGTTCTAGCAGGGTCAGCTGGCTAGTTAGTGAGAGGAGTGAGACTGAGCGTTTTGGCTTTCAAGCCTCTCTCTGGCTCTGGTTTAGTGGATACTATATAATGACACACATTTGGGACAAGGGCAAATGTCCTTCTCCTCACTATGACAAAGGAGCCATATTCTACGACATGGACAACCAATATGGGTACCAATGTGAAACCACAAAACGTGGTGTGGCTCTTCCCTTGGGGCCACGCACGAGACAAGGGCAGAGGACTGTTTCAGAAAATCAGAAAGTCTTGCATTTGCTGCTTGCGGTCTCTGGTGCAAATCTTATATTTTTAAGCTTCCAGTTTTTTATGATTTTGCAGAAAGAACCTCAGAATCCATCTTTTCTTATTTTTAACTTAGAATATTACCAAAGCTTAGATACTTGCTGGCTTCAGATGGCTACAAGTATAAGTTTCTTTGAGTCCTTCCTAAGGAACACAGTATCACATTAAACATTTCTTTATTTGTGAGTTTTTAAAAAAAAACAAAACAAAACACCAGAAATCACAGGCTCTCCCAGAGGTTGGCAATCTATTACCTTAAACTGTATGTACATGCCACTATGGTATAAAGTCATTTAAATATATTACTTATTTAATGTGTTAAAAACTGAGTTGCTTTTGGGAGAAACATTACTGCTCTAAATTACCATCATTTACAGTCTGTTGAATGATTCCATTTTGAAGGAGGGAAAAGACGCAATATTGTGATTCTGATCATTTACAGTAATAGGACTAGAAACGAATCAACTCAGGCTGCCGTGATTGCAGGTTCCTGGATACCTATCACTGTTTCTCAGAAACATTTGTGTTTTATTTGTGGGGAAATGAGCCACAAAGGCAGCAAATCCCCCTTTATTTTCCAGCTGTCTTTGTGGATCCTGCCATCATGAACTGCACATTTAGGCAGGAAGTACTTTCAAAATCCACCGTTTTCTTGGAAAAGAAATCCGTTTCGAAGTTGCTCTGTTGCGCATATCTTCAGGTTAAGACAAAAATCATTTGTGGAAACCAGGTGGAGCCCAAGTTCTGCATCCAGGGTGAAAATGGGATTTTGTAAGCCTCCCGAGCCTGCATTTGGTACTGCACGCAGCTGTCCAAATTTGCAAACTTTTCCTTCACTAGTATGAGCCCTGTGGAGGAGCCAGTTTGGACTGCCATCTTGATAGCTCACATTTGTGGAAGGTGCAACACAGGAAGCTAGTGAGTTATTTGAACCTTTTCAGATATATATGAAATACATATATATATATATATGTTTAATTTTATTTATTTTGAGAGAGAGAGAGAGAGAGAGAGAGAAAATCCCAAGCATCCTCCTTGCTGTCAGCACTGAACTAAACATGGGCTCAATCCCGCAAACCATGAGATCCTGACCTGAGCCAAAATCAAGAGTCAGATGCTTAACCAACCGAGCCACCCAGGGGTCCCTGAACCTTTTCATCTATTTTAATCTGGACATGGAACCGCAGGTAGAGGGGGTATGCCAGCCAATTAGTTCTGAGTCACTGTCCTTTTAGAAATAGATCAGCAGCCTTTCGATTCTGGTCAGTGTCCGTGAACTTCAGAATGTCATTTGAGTCAGCCTCTCGGTAGGTACTGAGTATGTGTTCAGCGGGCTACTTGGGAAGGACAGGCCTGCCTGCTGTAATAAGATATGGTTAGTTCCCACTGTAGGCTTCTCTGAACGAGTCATGGAGAAAGCACCTTGCAGTTCCTGTGAGAACCGGCCTTGCATTTATTTGTTTCCAGTCCACCTTTTGGAACCAAGGAAGGTGCGAGGGCCGTTCATGCTCAGGTGCGCCATCACAGCTGGGGCGGTCGCCACGCAGGGCTGTCCTGGTGGTGAGCCCTGGCCCTAGTTACGGCAGCTTTCTCCGCGTCTGTGGCAGTCTACCACAATGGCAGAGAAGTTATTGGACTGGGGCGTGTTTAGCTTTCTTTACAATTAGCACCTAGGTGCATCCTGGGAGGTCAAATGGGCAGGAGAAATTTGGTGACAAAGGAGACGAGCTTCATGACTCCAGTGGACCTGAATTCGTGTTTATTGTTAGAAAGAGATACAGGTTGTTTTAGTTAGGATCCAAGAGGCGGATGGCAAATTAGTTTCCCTTTCAAATTGCATTCATCAAAAAGGGGACAGGCTGTGTGTGTGTTTTAAGAAGTGCATTTCTTTTTCAAGTTGAAAATTTGGATAACTCCTCATCTGTAAATTGGGGACAGAGACAGCTTTTCCCCTAAAGGTCGTGAGGACTAAGGGAGCTAATATATGTCATGTGCTGAGAACAACACCTAGAATATAATAAGAGACCAGTAATTGTTCAATGTTACTATATCTTTAGTTTTATATTACAGTATGGTGGTTTTTTTATGCTAACCATGGTTCCTTGGGCAGATTTTAAGCACACTGACCAGTTTCTACATATTTTTCCAAATTCTCCTCAAGGAGGTTACAGGCTAGAGGGGAGACCAAAGTAGAAACAAGTAGGTGCTTGAAATAGAAGCATGCCCAGCATATCCTGGGAAAGCTCGAGGCCTGAGGACTCCCGCCCATGTGGACCAGTAAAAGAAGGTCCCCAAATGAACAGACATTGACCTGAAGCTCATTTATGGCCATGCTTCTGCTGTGTGGCATATGGGGGCCGGACGGAGTTCATCTCCCTTAGAGGACTGTCTTGAGTTTGGTATTTGGACAGATAGGATGTCTCGTGGCCTGAGTCCATCAAATATCGTGGGTTGCCCAAAGTCTGCACTCAAGCAAAGTATGCTTCCTCTATGAATAGCACACTGCCCCCCAAGGCTGTCAGAGGCTTTGGGGCAATAATTTTGTAAGAAAAACTTGATTATATTCATCACAGAATGCATGGGCGGTGATGGTTCTGAGAATCGCGAGCTTACGGCATCTGAAATCCCTGCCCACTTATTTCTCATTACTCTGCCAAATTCAAGTAAATCCCAAAACAGGACTCTTCCCAGACAAACCAAATGAGTTCTAATTCAGTAGTTATACCACTGCTCTGGTTATTTTTCTCCTCTTTATTACGGAGGCGACACAACAACTTTTAAGCAACCTCCCGAGAAACAGTGAACACACGTCTAAATAACTTCCAAAGAAACAAATAACTATTCTAATTTTTGAAGAATGGTTTTGATTTAGAGACACCAGCTCCCTTAATCCTGGGGCAGCTATCTCTTCCTCTTGCAAATTTTCTTTAACATCTTGGTCACCCCCAAGCTGTTGTAATTTTGCGGATGCAGTTTGTATAAGAAGTGAAAAGCCTACCGTAGGAGTTCCTACATGGAGTTTACTAACCTTAATATTTGAGCTCCAGGTTTTTCTTCCTCAATTATGTTTTAAATGTTTTTATTTGCTTATTTGAGAGAGAGAGAAAGAGATCAAGAGATCAAGAGAGAAAGAGAGAGAGAATGAGTGGGAGAGGGGTAGAAAGAGAGGGAAAGAGAGAGAGAGTCCCAAGCAGGCTCTGAGCTATCAGCACAGAGCCCAATGCAGGGGCATGGATCTCACAAACTGTGAAATCATGACCTTAGCCAAAATTAAGAGTCTGACAATTAACTGAGCCACCCAGGTGCCCCATCTTTCTCAATTATGTTTTAAAAATGCACACAGACTTGGGGCACTCAGTCAGTTAAGCATCCGACTTCAGCTCAGGTCATGATCTCACTGTTCATGATTTCAAGCCCTGTGTCAGGCTCTGTGCTGACAGCTCAGAACCTGGGGCCTGCTTTGGATTCTGTGTCTCCCTCTCTCTCTGCCCCTCCCCCACTTGCACTGTCTCTGTCTTTCTCTCCAAATTAAATAAACATTAAAAAATTTTTTTAGAAATGCACACAGACTTCCACATTTGTTCATTGTTTCTGTATGTTAAGTTCTGAACACACAGCATAATTCAATATTGGCCTTGTTTTCTAGAGTAGGGTTTCCGACTTCAGTGGTATTGACATTTAAAGCTGTATCATTCTTTGTTGTGGGACCTGTCCTGTGCATTGTGGGATGATCAGCAGCACCTCTGGTCTCCACCACTTAGGTACCAATAGTACCACTTCAAGCCCCATCCCCACCTCCCACCCCCATTGTGACTCCAAACGTTGCCCAATGCCCTCTAGTGGGCACAGTTGCCTTGGTTGAGAACACTTCTCTAGAGAAAAGAGTTGGGTAAAGAAATCCCTAAGGTGGAATTAGCTGAATTGTGACCAAAGCCAGAGCAACAAGGGAAGGGTTGGCGTTAGAAGTCGCTAGATATGGCAACCTGGCCTTCCAAAGAAGGTAAGAAGTAGACATTCAGAGGGAGGACATCTAACGCTCTGGCCTGCAATGAGCCTTGTGCAACCCATGACACCCTCCTGGTGGATTTACTCTTAGTACCCGTATGATGACCTTAGCAGTGGCAAAGAACAGCCTCTGGGGGTTTGGGATAGAAGGCAGGGATTATGTAGGATAGTGGTCAGTAAGGTAGGTGTTCAGCTGGTTGTAGGTCAGAGATGGCACATTGGTAAATGACGGATGTGTTCAACTTTGGAGTTCAGCATAGAAAGCTTCTGTGTTAGGTCCAAAATGTACATCATCTCCAATTCCAACTGTGTAGTGTTCCTTTTGGGGGATCTAGAGAACCTGAAGAAGGCTCCCTTTCTGGATATAACTACCATAGCCAACACTTATTGAGCTTGAAGCTCGTCAGCATGAAAGGACTCAGAGATAGACAATACATTTTTATAGATGAGGAAACTGAGGTACAGAGAAGCTAAAAAGAAAAAACTTGTCCACATTTCCACAGGAGATAGACAAAGTTCGTGATTGTGAACCCAGACAGTCTGGTTGTGGAACCTGCACACGCCACCACCATATTGGAAAGCCATCTTTGCCCTTGTGTGTACATTTGACTTACCCGGGAGTCCCCACATTCCACAGACATGAAGCAGCATGGAACATTTTTTGGGGGAGAGGAAGACAAGATTTGGCTATTTTGAGGAAATATTTAATATTGTTTAAATTTTTTTATTTATAAAAGGGAAGTAAATCCTGGAATCTAGGCTATTTTTCATTGACCATTGGGTGATGTTGTTTGTAAGGGGGCTTCATCTTGGTTTTGTTTTTTTTAATAGATTTTTCAGATGTGATTTATCAAGGCAAATGTTTTAGGACCCAAATGACCATTCCTTTCTTCTCTCCTCGACCTCTTCACTCCTCACCACTCCCAGCCCAATCTTTTCCTCAAGTATTATTTATCTTCTAGAAGAGTCAGGTGTTTTAGATGAGGCCAAGATGAATTCTTCCCAGCAAGGAAGTATTTTTGGATAACTAAATGTCAGCCAATGATCCCTGCTGATAAGGCTCTAGACCAGTCAAGGCAAAAGGAATTATAAGCCAAATCACCAAACAATAAGTAAAACCTCCAATTAACAAGAATTTCACAACAAACATAGGCTGATGACTATTTTATTAAAGCAATATGGAACACAGCTAGAGATCACTATGTTCTGGAAACATGGGAAATCGGTTGAAATTATTCTTCTCTTGTGATTCCCCTGTTAAGCTGTTCACAGTCCGATCTCTTAGGATTTAATTAATTAATTAATTAGGATTTTTTTCCTAAGTAATACAGTTGTTAGCTATTTTATATTCTTTTTAAAGTCTTGGCCTTCAGTTCAGTCTTGTTGTTTTCAGCAATTGTTTACTGATAAAAGGCAAAGTTCAGAGTTATGGGAAAAGTCAGTGTTTTCATTTCATGTGGAATTGGGAGAGGAGGTTGTCAACTTGACGCTGCTTGTAAATAAAATAAGAAACCTGATCTGTTTTTCTTGATAGAATCTTATATTGGAAGACGTATAATGCACCTCAGTGATGATAATTGATACAATAGCCATATAGTCTCTAACTGATTAGAATGGAGAGAAATTTCTCAAATAGTGTGGGTCTCCACACATGTCCTTTGACTGCCGGTAAACTTAGTGGGCAGTATGCATGTGTGCGTGTGCACGTGTGTGCATGTGTGTGCGCATCCATTTGCCCTATGCTGCTGCGCTTTGAACCACAAAACAGAAAAGAATGTAAATATTTTCTGATGTTTCCAGGCAGTCATCCACCCTTAGGGACGGACAAAAGTTTGTGCGGTTTTTTCCTCCTTTTATCTTTCCATCAGCTTAAACTTTGGCCTGTTCCCAGTGAAGCCCTAGGTCAAGGGCAGCCCCAGCCTTCTACCTCCATCGTGAGTAGGGCTGGTAGCAGTCTGAAAATGAATGGCTATTTCTTTGGAACTAAAATAGTTTTTCTTATGAGGAGAAAAAATAATTCAGTTGAACTCCAAATTCATCTGTTTTAAGAGAAAACTGGAGGGGAAAGCACTGTGGTATGTGCGATTTGACCTGAGAAAGAGAATGGCACTTCTACAGTTCTTAGAAAATCTCCATACGTGATCGCGGTTCCTGGAACACAGGGGAAATGACTTGTTATGGATAGTTGGGATGTTCAGTTTTAACCAGCAAGTCTGTTTTGCTTCATCTTTTGTTTAAAATCTTTGAATTAATACGACTTGTTCTTCCACCTCAGGAAGAAGTGTATAGAACAGCGCCGTCTAATAAAACTCTTGCTGGTGATGGAAATGTTCTGTGTCCCCGCTGTCCAGTTTGGTAGGCACTGGCCCCACGTGGCCTTTTAGCCTTTACAACATGTCTAGCTTGACTGCGGAACTGGAATTTAAATTGTATTTACTTTTAATTCTTTTAAATTTGGATAGCCACATGGGGATACATACCGAACAGGGCAAATATAGACTATAATTAGCACTTAGTATATGTCTCTGACTTCAAATATTCCATGGTATTATCATGCTACAAAATGTGAATGTTGATCTGGAAAAGGTGACAACTGTTCACTGTCTCTGACAAGGTGAAAATTCCTTCTGGGTAACGCTTTCAACCTCTGTCTTCAATGCATGCTATCAGGATAGATGGTTCTGGAAATACAGCCCGAACATTAGTTTGTTAGGTTGCAGTTTCCTGTGCCCTTTTAATGTGTGAGCTGTGAGCATTTTCTGCCTAATTGGAGTCATTATTGATGGAGGTTGAGCTCTTCAAATGATCCAGACCTGATGTCATTAAACATGGGAGAGGAAAAAAAGTACATTATAGCCAGCTGAAGCCCCAAAGTGAAATTAGATAATTGATGAGTTGTAAGTCAGAATAGTTCAGGCATTATTTGAATCAAAAGAAGACCCATTAATGTGAAAAGTCACTGCAAGCACCCACCTCTTTAAGGGTTTAGGCTTTGATATTGTGTTTGACCTGTGACCTGCCTGCTTTGAACCCAGTTAACCTTTGGCAGAATTTCAGCAGGAGCTAGTCTGATGTTCATTTTTGTTTGTTGTTGTTGTTGTTGTTGTTTCTGGTCATTTATTTATTTAATTATATATGTGCCATTTTTTTGCATTTATTTATTTTTCATATAGTTTATTACCAAGTTGGTTTCCATATAACACCCAGTGCTGTTCCCCACAAGTGCCTCTCTCTATGACCATCACCCCCCTTCCCCCTCCCTCTTCAGCCCTCAGTTTGTGCTCAGCATTCAAAAGTCTCTCATGATTTGCCTCCCTCCCTCTCCCCAACTCTTGCCCCTGCCTTTCCCATTCCCATGGTCTCCTATTAGCTTTCTCCTGTTAGACCTATGAGTGACAACATATGGTATCTGTCCTTCTCTGCCTGACTTATTTTGCTTAGCATGACACCCTCGAGGTCCATCCACTTTCCTACAAATGGCCAGATTTCATTCTTCCTCATTGCCATGTAATACTCCATTGTGTATATATACCACAGCTTCTTGATCCACTCATCAGGTGATGGGCATTTAGGCTCTTTCCATGTTTTGGCTATTGTTGACAGTGCCGCTATG
Source organism: Suricata suricatta (assembly GCF_006229205.1). Taxonomy (NCBI): domain Eukaryota; kingdom Metazoa; phylum Chordata; class Mammalia; order Carnivora; family Herpestidae; genus Suricata; species Suricata suricatta. Next base: position 7,255,983 of record NC_043717.1, on the reverse strand, counting down.
AACATTGGGGTACATGTGCCCCTATGTATCAGCACTTCTGTATCCCTTGGGTAGATTCCCAGCGGTGCTATTGCTGGGTCATAAGGCATCAGAATTGGCAAAGATGAAGTCAAACTTTCACTTTTCACAGATGACATGATACTCTACATAGAAAACCCAATAAACTCCACCCGAAGACTTTTAGAACTGATCCATGAATTCAGTAAAGTCACAGGGTATAAAATCAACGTACAGAAATCGGTTGCATTTGTATATGTGCCATTTCTAATTCTTTCATCATCCTATGATGCTCATCTCTTTTCTGTTGTTTGATGTTGTTTTTCATTTTTGTTCCTACTAAAGCCAATAGGTCCTTTCCCTTTGCCCTTCTTTGGTCAAAATATTTCTCTGAAAAAATCAGGTACAAGTGAAATCATTTCTACTTGGAATTTACCTGAAGGGGACCCACCAAGATCCAAAACTTACATCAAAGGGAACTGAAGGAAGGAGATGTGTCTGGATTGAAGCAGAAGAAAAGGAGAAAAAAATGTTCAAATCATTTAATGTGATTCTGATTACAAAAGTAACTTACATTTATTGTGGGGAAAATTGGATCTTTGTATAGATAGCTACATCTTCTTCCTAGTTTTTGTCGATGCATATTTATGTGTATGTGTTTAAATTACCTCTGTTTTATGGTCATGTGTAATATGCACATATGGTCTTAAATCTTAGTTTATCACATTTTCTCCACCAGTAAGTTTTCTTCTAAGGCATGCTTTTTCCCCCATTATTCCTTCAGCGAGATGTAAGAAAATTTAAGTGAGGTACAGATTCTCATGGTGTAAGTAACGTTGTAATTAGAATCTTTGCACGTATCTTTTCACGCATTTTGATGACTGTCCTAGGTAATTCCTAGCTATGTATTTGCAACCCCCCAAAAATGATGCATATTGAAGTCCTCACCAACAAAGAGTGAATGAAGGCAGAGCAGATTTCAAATTTCTTAGTGACAGGGGAGTGGTTATGGGTAGATAAGAGTTTCCTTGAGGTGGTTTCCTCTACTTCATCTGGCTTCGTAGCTCAATTTCAAAGACCTTGCACAGCTTTATAGATAGTCTACTTCTGCTGTTTTCCTGATTTAAGAATTCTTTGCATTTATGGTTACTACTGCTATTTGTTTTAGACTGTACTTTGAATCTTGGTCATTAGTATCTAGTGAATTTCTTCCATATCTTACTCAAATACGTACAACGTTGGGCAGCTAAGCCTTGAGTTTTAATGAATTAGAAACGCTCTGTTTTCTTCAGTTTGCATCAGCTATGTTACACTATGTGATGATAACCATGTACACCTACATGTCAGAATTTTGTCAGTTGCAGCCCTCTGCCACAGCTGGGGAGTCAGGAAATTAAATAGTCTCAAAACAACTGTGGAACTTCCAGAATAACCATTCCAAGGCCTTCATTTTGTTACAGATAATATGTATACAAAGCAAGCTACATATTAAAAGATGCGTATATACCTTAACAAAAAGAAGTGATCGCTGAGAGCAGAAAGGAACTGTTACAATGAGGGGGCAATTTAAAACAGGCATAAGAGGGGCACCTCGGTGGCTCAGTCAGTTAGGCAGCTGACCTCAGGTCAGTTCATGATCTCGTGGTTCATGAGTTCAAGCCCCATGTTGGGCTCTGTGCTAACAGTTCAGAGCCTGGAGCCTGCTTCAGATTCTCTGTTTCCATCTCTCTCTGTGCAACTCCCCTGCTCATGGTTTGTCACTCTCTTTGTCAAAAATAAATTTTTAAAAAAAACATTAAAACAGACATAAGAGCTTTATGATCTTTAAAATGCCAAGGCAACACACCTAACTGATGGGTGTTTATAAGTCTCATTCTAGACCATCAAGGGGATGCTATGTTGTGGTTAATATACATTGTTTAATATGGTGGAATAATGTCCATTATAGCCTACCATGAAAATGATGAGATTAAAATACGCATTTGGGAATTGAATATACAAGTTTCTATTTCTCATAGACTTAACCTATACAGTACATCTCATTCCATAGTGAATAGTCTTCAGAGTCCAAAGCTTGACTTTTTCCCTGTAATTCAAATTTGATTTGAATATATGTGTATCTGTGTGTGTAATTTGACTTATAAAAGGAGAATTATTTTGTCAATGACTTTTCCAGAAAATCCTCTTTTTTTTAAGAAGGAAAATGTTTACTCTTTGTTTTTCTTAAGTTTCCATTTTTTTAATAGTTTATTGTCAAGTTGGTTTCCATATAACACCCAGTACTCTTCCCCAAAAGTGCCCTCCTCCATGATCATCACCCCCTTCCAGAGAATCCTCTTATATTAGAAAAATTGAAAGCAACTCCAATCTGACTCCAAAGTTTGTGTTTTTTCTAACCACACATAGTCTCCAAGTAACATCATCCTTTACACCCTTAAAATGTTTCTCAGTAGAAATAAATGTAGTGGCAATATGTTCATGAACTATGAAAGGCAAAGTATGTAGGGAGGCGTAGATTTTGGAGAATATACCAGGATACATATCTCTATTATCTATTGGATTTTTTTCAGGAAAATCATTGACCAAATAGTTCTGTCCATATAAGCTTTACATTATTGGAAGAGAGCTTGCTGACATGATATAAATAATGGGGCTCCTGCTATTGGTGTCATGACCCACTAATCATTTGTGACCCACAGTTGAAAAACACTAGCATGGAAATAGAATGTGTCATCCATCTAGGGGTAGATGATTCCAGGGCTGGTTAATTCAGGGACACAACGATGCCACCAAAGACTTAGGGGCTTTCCACTTGTCCCTCCTGGTCATAATATGGCAGACACAGCTCCAGGCATCATATCCTTAAACAAGTAGATCCAAGGACAAAAGAGCATGTTGTCCCCAGAAGCTCTTCCTCTCCTAGAAGACTTCCCGTTTGGCCCCATTCATTGTTCAGGTTCCATCACAACCCATCCCTAAAGCAGTCACTAGCAAGGGGAATAGATGCATATTTGGAATCGATGGATATGGTATGTTATAGTAATTGATGCCATAATTGGCACGGAGGAGTGAGCACTCATTCTGTGAGTCAGGGGAGGGCCTCACCTGTCCTGAGTTTGTGGAAGGCCGGGTGCTGGGAGTGATTCCAGCTTTGCCAACAAGGAATGAGTGGTGAGGAAGCTGTTGTGCAGCTAGCTGAGGAAGTTTCCCATTTTGGCCAGCAGGCTTTGACTGTAATCCTGCCACGGTGTCAGTGCTGCCAGGCCCCCTCTTATCAGTATTTCTGAGCTTGTCTCATCCCTTTGGTATGTTCTAGATTCCTTAAGGATGGGAACTTATTCTTTTTACCGAGGAATGGAATTGTGCCTTAACCTAAAGGGTGATAAATAAATTTTACTAAATTGATTGAAATTAGCTTATGAGAATTAATGAAAAGTTTTCTTACTTTGTCATGAAATCTAAATTCCTTTAAATCAAGGGGTTTTTTTTTGTTTAAATATCAAGACCCTCCCAGTAAAATTATGTTTATTCATTCCAGAAAATGATTAAGGAGGCTTGATCATAAAGGTACTGGAATAAAGTGACTGTGGGTGCTGTGTAATGTAAACCCTAAAAAGATTGTTTACAATTCTGTGTGGGTGTAGGAGGAAAAAAAGATTCAAATATCAATATGAGTGGGAAAGAAAACTTGTATGCATCCATTTCATGCATCTGTTAACATTTGGAAGGCTATATAGTACGGTTTATCATCTTAAAAATTATTAAGTGAAAGAAATGACTTGTATACAAAATTCACTGTGATTCTCTATTTGAAGCTCCATTTAATAAAAGTTTTCTTAGGAAAACAAATTACCCCAAGAATGTAAAATTCAGTACATTATTGTACATACCACATAATTTTGTTAAAAAAATCTTTTTCGGTAGAATGAGATCAAAGATTGGATTTTGGTTACTAATATGGTGTGATGTATAAAGCCAGTGTTCCAAGTCTTGTATCTGTTTTGTAATATAAACATTTCTCAAGAGCTTATTTTTTCCAATTTGAGGAATTCTTCATATAAACTTCCTTTCATTTGGTTCAGGTTCAGTGACTATACATGTTCATAATTTTTCACTTTATCTACTATTATAACTACTGTATGAACTTCGGGTGTTTTTTGTAATGTTTTGAGTTTGTATGAATTCTCTCTAAAAGGGAAAACCTTATTCAATAATAGCCATTTATAATAAGTTCTCTTAAGTGACGCAAAATTTTAAGCTTAATTCAGCACAGAGACATGGATGATTTTTAAGCCATTTTATTGTTTGCTAACAGTACTGATTTTTAGTTACAGCTTTTACTAAGAGAAGTGATGGCAGGCGAAATTCATCGTTTTCTTGTGTCATTCTGAAAGCACCTGAAGTGTTTCCTTCAGTCCTCTTCCCATTTTCTGATCTCTTAATCCTGAAAATTAATAACAAAAGGAAGAACCAAAATAACTTACAAACATTCCTAATGAGTATCATTTACATCACATGTATGGCTTCAGTTTTGTCAGAGCAATATACAACCATTTAAGTTGAACTCTGATAGTCAAAGTTTCTTTGTTATCTCCTTGTCATTAGGTAGAAGGTATCCAGAATGGACAGCTTTGCCTTCCGGACACCTACAGCTATTATTTACTAGTAAAATAACAGTAGCTACCCTTTACTGAGTACTTCCTGCATGCCAGGCTCTGAGCTCATCACTTGATTTTATTTTCTGTAAAACAACCCTCAGAAGCTATCAATATTTATACTCCGATTTTACACAGGAGTTTTAAACAGTTCAGACTACCTGCCCAAAGTCACCTTTCCATAAATAGTTCTGCCAAGATGTGAACACATTATAAAGCTCATGACTTTAATCATTAATAAAGAGATAAATAAATGCATTTTCTATACAGAGGGAACAGTACTTTGGGCTAGTAATCAACTATAGGCACCAAATTATTTGGGATACAATTTCAAACATCCTGCCCCATTTTCTCCATAGATATGCTCGTAATTGTGAAGCCATATGTGGCATATACTATAATTTTTTGTTGGGAAAGTGTGGTAGCTGTCCTTGGACAGAGGGTCAAAATTATCTGAGTTAGTCACTTTCTCTTATTTTCAAAAAGGGAAAACACCCATGGATTTGAAGTAACTTGTACAATACTGTTTCCTCTGTGAAAGCAGAGTCAGAACTGGAAGCTGGGTATCCTAGCTTCCCATCCAGGTCATTTCCATCACGCCCCTCACTGCTTCTCAAGAGAAAATCCTCAGTAGCATTTATAACTTGGAGTTACATTTGGATACACACATGCAGTAGAATTATATAATCTCATATGTACAGAATAAGGGTTTGGGAACATGGATATGAGTCATTTATTTTATTGGCTATTTCCCACTCATTTGGAAGAGTTTTCTATAATGCAATTAATTTTGTGCTTAATTGTGAAAACTTCTTGCTAAATGATTAATCTATAGAACTCAGCTCTGAAAAGGAATCTAGTAGACTGTCTCGCTTCCTCCAAGAGAGATTAAAAAAAACCACTCTAGACAGATAATCTTCCTTTAAAGAGATTAACAGGGTCCTCAAAGAGATTTCCCACCTACCTTTTGTAGCCTGTTCAAATATTTGCATCCTCCTCACTCTCAAAAATTACCCCACCTTTTTTTTTTCTTCCGTGCGAATCTGGCCTATTCTTGCTAGCCAAATCCTTGAAATATAAGGAAAACTGATATTCCCTTATACTGCTATGCTTAAAATTAATGAGTTTCAGTAGTACATATTCTAGAAGAAATCAAAATAATCTTAGAACTTAAACCCACCATGAAAACTATGGCCTTAATTACTAAGCCTCATAGATAAACTTGTTTATAATATAAAGTTACAACCCACGCTTGAACTAATAGAGTCATTGACCTGTAGCTACTGAAACTCTAGACCCTGGGTTACTTGAGAACTTAGAAGTCTGGGGGCCAATTTTGCTTTACCATTTTCTCAGATGTTATAGTGGCTTCAAGGGATACTCACCACTTCCTCCCGCTTGGTCTTGTCTGTTGCTGGCCAAGCTTCCAGAGGCAGGTCAGGAAGCATGGGGGGCAGAGGCTGTATGGGGAACATCGGAGGCAAAGGCTGTGGCGGCAGGGGCTGGATGGGGTGCACGGGTGGCTGGGGCTGGATGGGCTGGTGAGGCTGCGGCTGGACGGGCTGGGGCTGGAAGGGCGGCTGGGCAGGCAGAGGGAGGTTTGTCTGGTGGTGTTGGGTTGGAGTCATGGAGTGTTGGCCAGGAACTGGCATCATTGGTTGCTGGGGGACCACGGGCTGCTGAGCTGGCACCATGGGGATGTGGTGATGAGGCTGTAGGGCGTGATTCGGGGGATTCTGCTGGGACAGCACGGGAATGATTTGGTGGTGCAGCCATCCACCCATGGGTTCGTAACCATAGGAAGGGTACTGGTGAGAAACAAAGAGTCAGGTTTACCATCGGCTCCATTGACTTCCAACTGGAGAAGTAGTCATGTTTTCTTTGTCACTATGATTATGAATATTTATGCATTTTTTTCCTGTGCAAGAATTTCTAACTGTGTACACAGATATGACATTTTACAAACTGGATTTTCCATTAGTGTCTTTATGTGGCATAGATATGTTAATTTCACTTAAAAGGGAATTGAAATACATGCTTGATATTTTAAGGGACTAAAGAACAAAAATGTACATACCGGATGCCTTATCATGTTCTGGTACCACTTCAGAGGAGTAAGCACCTTAAGAAAAAGAGACATTAGAATATATTTGCTTTAATTTAGTTACATGAAATGTAGACTCACTGATGATACAGTCCTGTCAATATTGATAGCCTGAAAATGTGAGTTCTGCAGATGAAAGAATAAGGTAAGCATTTGTCAAGTGCTTCCTATGTGTTGTGCACTACATTACATCCATCACACAGTTTTCATGTTTTCTCACATACTCTGAGGCAAGTATCATGACACTGACTTTTACAGACAAGGTTGTGGGGAGTTAGAAAGGTGCATGAGCTTGACTGAGGTCACAAAGGTAGTAATTCTGTTTAATTCCACAGCTCCTGCTCTTCTTTGCAAGAGCAAAGTAAAACAAAAAAATTAATGTGATGTAACATTAGTCATATCTTTTTTTTGATTTGATATCACAAAGAAAAAGTAAAAGAAGTGGAAGGACTGTCCCTCCTCCTAGAAACAGATTTTCTGGTCAAATATGTCAACCTTTTAAGGTTTCATAGAAAATCTTGCCTCAAATTCTTATTAGTCAAACTTGGCCTCAGCTTATGTATGAGGAAACAGATTCACAGAGTGTCATCTGAACCTATGAAAGAAGTCAGAGTTTCATACCTTTTTAAACAGTATATACTTGGTTAAAACCTCAGTTCTACTACATTTGATATGAATACAACAAACAATTACTGACCTTGCTCAAATTATACATGACAGAACACCTTCTGTATTGTGTAACTGTTTTGCTCCTCAAGCCATATTTTGAAGTGTGGGTATTCTAATTATTTCCCTTCTCCAGATGAGGAAACCAAAGTTTTAAAGAGAGAAAATGATTTGCCAAAGGTCACGTGATTAGAACGGGGTTGAGGAGAGCCTCAAACCTGATTTCCAGAAATCTCGTACTTTCCATTGCTCTGCAGAATGTCTGATAGACCACTTGGTCACTTATCATCGATCTTTTAGCAAAGACAAATGAAGGAGACACATAGAGTGTGAACATCTTAGAATTAGGAACTTCTAGCTGGACAGGATCTTTAATACCATCCTTGCTGACTCCCCCAACCTTTACAGGCTGAACAGCTTTGCTGTTCACTTTCTGCCCTCCCACGGAGCCCCACCCTGAGTGGTAGTTCATGGTGGATAATTCTATAGCCATATAAGGAGGAGAAACTGAGTCAGAGAGGCCAAGTAGGAGTGTGCTGGGGCAATGCAGGCTTCAAGCAACCCATCAGGGCTTAAACCAGGAAGCTCGTAATGGGAACTGAAAAAGCAGGACTGAGAAACATCTTGAAGAATCAACACACTATTCTTTACAGAGCCCAGGGCATTGTTAAGTCAAACAATGGTCAAAATTAGTAAAGAGAAAAATTACCTCATAGCTGAAGTTGATATAACCAGGGTGCCCAGGATGAGGTGGTAGCTTTTATAGAGGGGGAAAGGAGTAGAAAAAGAAAGAGGGAGAGAAGGGGGGGAGAGAGAGAGAGAGAAAGGGAGAGAGAGAGGAAGAGATTAAGTCAATATGCAATTGTTCACATCAAGAGAGACTGAAGCTACTTAAAAAAAATCTATATGGTGCAGAATATATTTGAGGTCTACTTTTAGTTTGAACATGTACACTGTGTAGGACAGGAGCCCTCTTCTTTTAAAGAGGTCCAGAGCAACTAAATGACTTTTCCCAAGACCTGGAAGCAAAAACCAGACACATTTATCCTCCGGTGATCCTTGACACCCTCCCCCATCCATGCTGTAAATTAATCCTACTCTACCCCATCCACCATTTTATGTCTTAATGCAACTCACTCCACGTTGGAAAGAGAGATGTGTTTCTCCGACACAATTATGAAATACCAGCAAGAAGAGAACTGTCTCACAAACATTCCCTTATAGATCCAGAGGCGGAGAAGTGCTTAAGTATCAAAGAGATTCCTCACGATTGATGTGCAAAGCACATCCTCAACAACACAGAAAACAACTGCCTGTGAATTATTGATGAACGGGAGATGGGTGCAGTAAAGTGGAAACATTATAAATCCCGTGGAAAGTGAAAGAGTTGACTTAGACTGCCTCTTTTTATTATTCTGTCAAAGCTTTTTTTTTTATGGCAGAAAGCACATAAAGTTCAAAAAAAAAATCAGCCTGAATAAGGATCTAAACCAGGACTCTGTGCCCTGTCAAAAGTGGAGGCCGTGTGGTTGATGAGTGCGCTGCGCAGTTCTGGTTGGCCCTGGAGTTGGGGAGAGGGAGACGAGAGGATCGTGCTGAACATCTCCCTCGGACATCGAGCTCATTAAGGCTCCATGAGTTGTAAATGCTCGGAGTTTTGAAGGTTTATTTGCTCTCATCTGAGTGTGAGCTACTTTCGTTAGGTTACTGCCTTTCCTTTACTTTCTTGCTATACACCCTCAGGGAGTAGGGGTGCTGAATTGAGGAGTGGAAAGAGGCTCAATTTGTAAGGCAGGGGCCCCTCAGGGGACTAGAAATTGCCACAATGCAGGGTTTCAGGAAGGCAGAGCACAGAATCTTGGTCTTGTGGGTGAGAGAGGAAGACAGGAGGCAGGTATGCAAGCTTTGCTGGCTTCTGGTTGTATCAACTGTCCCTTATGCCACCGAAAAGCAGTTGGGTTCTGCTTTGCCTGATAGAGATCTAAGCTCTCTGACCTGACGTAATTATGTCTAAAGAGAATGGGCCAGACTTCCTGCTCCGTGGTACGTGTGAATGTACCGCATGCATTGGGCATGGGTGGGATTCTGGACAACCACACAGAAGCACCATGTGCTTATTAGCAGGTGCACCCAAAGGGATGCGGCCTCTGACAACAGGGAGAGGGCTCAAGAAAGAAATTCATAATGCAGAAACCGTGCCCTCTGAAGGGTAACAGCAGTGGAGTGTGGAGGGCAGGAAGAGAGTGGGACACTTGTGAGAAATTAGGTTTTAGAGAACACTGGCATTTTTGTAGGATTTGGCTAAAGCTGATTAAGCATTTTCTCTGGAGGCCTTTCAAGGGTCCCTTCCAAAAGTTTCCTCCATCTAGAGATGGGCAATGATATTTACAAGCTAATTGTTTACACGGAATCTCCTGAGGTGCTTGTTAAAATGCAGAGTCCTGGGCACTGCCCCCACTCCAGCTGTATTGAATCAGAATCTTGGATGGAGACGTCTGAATATTTTTTATATCACAAGCTCTTCAAAGTGTTTCTTAAATACAGAGACATTTGAGGACATCTGATCTTGCACTGTCTTAAACCCTAAAGTTTACCAACTGTGGGGCAGATTTTTATTTCCAAGCTTGTGCAATTGGATATTGGCTTATGCAGGGGTGTTTTACTCACGGGCATAGCAAAGGCTGCTCCCAGGAGACAGGCAAACAAGATCCAGGTCCCCATTTCTTGCTGGCCCTGAAACAGAAGTTTACACCTAAATCTCCTTGCAAATATGGACACAATACTCCATAAACCCCACACAATCCATATTAGGCTGTTGCTAGTAAAAGGGATAGGACCATTCTTGGCAAGGTTACTTCATTCACATGTGATTTCCAGTTCTTAGCTCATTTCATTGCTTTTGGAATCACGATAGTGACAAAGATGCTTCTCACTCAGGTCTAGAGAAGAACAAATTGTAGCTATGCGAGATGTCAATCTATCATTACAGGACTTGGTTGCTACTTTCCTCTACCTGGGTAGCCTGTGGATTCCTAGGAGCTAAATGTAGCATATGATCAATGATCATAAAGAATAGAGTTTGTTCTAAAAGCTGAGGAGACCTTCTAGGTGCACAGTATTGGATATATTTAGAACAGGCTGCACAAAAATGTTTTTTTTTTTTTTGGCATGGTGCACCTGAGCGTTGCTACTGTTAAAAACAAAGATTAATTGTCTGAGAAAAGGCATTAAGGAATTTACCATAACAGAGTAAGGAAGGAGTGGAGTTAAGTTCCAGATGTTTCAACTGGTAGGACTTCAGGCAAGACCCTCAGGTGATATCTCTGAGCTCCAGATGGGGAGCAAAAGATGTGGTTACGAGGAAGGGAGAGGACCATGCTAACACAGTATGATCATTCCATGAATTTTGAATGACTTCTGCATGAACAATTTCATGTTTAGTCAATGATATCTTCCTTTTGTTTGGCATCGCACTGTAATTATACGCTTGATGACCCTTGGGACATGAAGCAGACTAGGCCATCCTAAAATAGGCACATCGCTTTGTGGTACAAATTATCAGCTATGGAAAGAAATTCAAGAAAGCTCTTGAATCCTGCGAAAAAAGTGAATCTCATGTGTAATAATGCCGGTTGTACAAAGTGCACTGATGTGCTCTACCTCCTAAATCTTTTTTTTTTTTTTAGTTTGAATTAATGAGAAAAAAATCCACATTTAGTTGGTGCTTCTACTTGATGTAATTAAATAAAATGGCATTTAAAGTAGCATTTTCACAGCCTGTGAAAAATCATTTTTATCTTAATTGGTAAGTAATGAAAATAAATATTTTGCTGTGAAATTTGGTCCCCAAAAGTGCTGCATTAGAAAGTAAAATAATTCATGTAAGTAATCAGAGCCTAATTTAATTATGGTCTGACTGAAGAAGTAACTGAATATGACAACCTAAAATATTAGAAACGCATAATACATTTGAATCTTTTGTACATGAAATGCAGTAAAGAAAATGAATATGATAGAAAGGATACCAAATTACGAATAAAATCCACATACCTTTGAATGTTTGTATTCAGAGGAAGTTCCTGTCTGAAACTCAGGGATGCTTGATCCTTTAGATTTCTTCCAACTAACAGCTCAATTTATATCATTTACAGCATCTAGAACAACCAATCAGATCTCTGAAGGAAAATGTGTTGAGTATAACTAAAAACCCCTGTATCATGAAGTTTTAAAAACTGAGACCAAGCAGAAGGCTGCATGTTGTGATTAGTGCATATAGAGTCTTTCATTATGGGCAATAATAGGTTTAACGGGCAAAAAATTTCATCGGATTTTTTTAAGTCAGCAAATAAGTTGACTGCACATGCTGATACATTCAAAGTTACTTTCAAGAAGGGCTATGTCATTGTCTGTTCCCTGCTTCTGGCAAACCTAACGTTGTTCTTTAACCAAAAGGTTAGATGGTTGAGTTTCTCTAGTGTAATCAACATGTCCCCTAGGGTTGTCATCCCTTTCAGATCAGGATAAGTTGATTCAAACCCCTTTTCTGGTAAAACACCAAAGTTCTCCCCAATATTTCTTGGAGGAATTATAAGTTCGGGACCCCCACTGCTCTATTTTCTACTTCCATTGAATGTATTCTCTCTGTTCCCTGTGGTCATTGCTCTATCGCCACTCTGGTGTCCACTGACAGAGGGGAAAAAGTCACTTCTTCTTGGCCCCATCCTAGGCCCCATCTGCTCTCCAAGGAACCATGAACTCAAGATTATCACAGGAGCAGAACTTTTGCTGCTGATCTGAAGGACAAGGCTAGAAATGATGTCACACACCAGACTGCACACTTAAACATTGTGTGCGGGACATTGCTCTGGTTTCCCCGTCCAACATAACAACTCAGCCTCTCTCAGGATGATGGTCCTTTGTGCCCTCATCCTTCTGACCCATTCCCACGTTCTCTTATAAGCAGTTCCACATTCCTCTTTCTTTTTCAGAGCCTCTTGACATCCCCTTCAGATGTCATTGTTCCCATGTTCTCAGCAGCCTCTCCTTTGCCTAAACAACAAAAACCAAATTTCTTCTCGCTCTCAAAGGACCTATGAGCTAGCTTTTAAATGCATGTCATTTATCCTTCTACCTTAGTAAAGCACATGGATTTTTTTTCTTTTTATCCTAGGGTCCAATTAGTTAAAAAGCAAATCTGTAACTGGTAGTAAGAGGTAGCCGATGAGTTATCTATCAATATTACATCAGTAAAGGAAATACTGAATATATACCCAGACAGTATTGGCAGTGTAACCAGATCTCTTTTACTACTTAAGTAATATTTTTAAAGTTTGTGCATATATGTATATTTTTATAAACATGCTCCACATTGGCTGAATTAAATTCAGAGAGAAAATACCCATGAAAGGCAGTGTAGTACTATTAAGAACTAGAGCCTAGACTTACATGGGTACTGACCCCAAGGGTTGAGGGACCACTGACAAGATGCCTAGCCTATTTGAGGCTCAGTTTCCTCATCAGTAGAATGGGAATAATTATAGAACCTACCTGCAAGGATTAGTTTAAAACTAAATGAGAAGCATCTCTGGAAGACATGGAAAGTCCCCAACCCCATCACTTGGAGTGCAGTAAATGTTTAAAAAATGCTAATAAATAAGATTCTGATTTGACCTTTACAGGTGAATTAGTAAGGAATGAATAACCATGGTGAAGAAAGGTAGATCTTTCAATCAGAGTTTCAATCAGAGAGAGAGAGATTGCAAAGATGGAAGTAGAAGATGATGACAGGTGAAAGGTATGAATGAAAGGAAATATAGAATATAGTCCTAAAAGCCACTTGTGCCCAGGGTTTGCATTTACTTGTGAATATGTTTACCGATGGCTTGTAGAAGAGGATTGGCATCCGCTTACTTAGAAGAGGAGGAGATTGGGGGGTTGTGCAGCAAAGTGGTAAGGGAAAAGAGGAGGGAGAGGAAGGGTGATGTAGATCACATCGTGTTCTTTTTTCATCTTTTTTCCCCTAGTTTATTTAATTACATATATTGGTGTCTGAAAGGATTCAGGACATGTTTTTCCTGCAAATTTGTGATTAATCTCTACTAATAGGGCCACTGGTGAACTATTAGAGGTCTTGTAGTTTTACAGAATTTATCTCATTACTTTCTGTCACGTTTCAAGAATGAGAGACTCGTATTTGTTGACAAGGATCAACAGAAAGATCCCCCATTGTGGCATTAATTTCTCTGGTCCACTGGAGAGTGAGTTATAGCTAATTCACTATGGACAGTTGTTCAGGCTTTGATTGCAAATGCACTCGAAATTATGTGGCTCTTTCTGTTTATTTTCTCCCACTGCATATTCTGAGTCATCGGGTATTAAAATATGGATTTCTCGGCTTGAATTTTCTTCCACTAATTTAGGTCCCACAAATTCAGTTTAAAAGTTAATGTTTTGGGAGAAAAACAAAATTTCAATTACAATTCTTTCTATAAGCAGTTATTTCACTCATGAATAAGTTGAGTTTGTAAAAAAAAAAAAACAGGATTTACTAGGTTGACTGCTTATTTTGTTATGTGGAGGCTATAACATTTCCAGAGTATTTGTGGTCTTGTAGTTTTGCTCTTTGATGTCAAATACTGTCTTTTCCTTTTTTAAATATGTCACTATTTTAAACAATGTATCATCAGCATAAAATATTTCTTTCTATGGCATCATCTCTGGAATAGCTACAACAAGATGACTCTAGAATGTGTCTTCACTCACTTATGCATTCATTCCAAATATATATGTTGAGTACCTACAAACCTGAGACCATTCATATCACTAACGGGCACAACTACATGCATGACTTGGTTACTGTTTCTGAAAGCTTTTCTCCAAAATGTACAGTGAATAAACACCCTTATAATTTATAGGTTCTCATTCTTGCTTAGTGGAAAGGAGGCACATCCAAGAAAGGGTTATACAAAAATCACATTTGGGACACCTTCTGTCCCAGAAACAGCTGCCCTAAATCCTTCCTGAGACCTGTAGGATTAACCAGGGCCACAACACAGGCAATTCATGTGGAAGGACCTCAGGCTGGGAGGCTGTCAACTCTTTTTGGCACAGATCAAAAACCAGATGATTTCTGCCTGCCAGTGGTCGGAGATGAGGAAAGCAACGCGTTAATCCCAGGCAGCCAGAATCTGACCCAGCACTATTATGTCTCCTCACTTTGGACCAATTGCATCTGTTTAATGAAGAAAGACCATGGTAGTCAAGAACTCAGGCAGCCTTGACTCTGAAAGGGAGCATATCTTAAACGTCTTCACCTCCTGCAACGCCCGGCTTCACATCTCAGGCACTCAACAGCAACGACAACAGACTTTATAGTTATTCTTTCTCTTGACTTGCAACTCATCACATTTTGCTCTCTCCATGTTGCTTATGCTAACAACTTTTCCCCTTCTGATTTGCTGCTCCTAATTCACAGGGTGCTGGGGAAATCTTACGTCCAAGCTTGTTAGAATTCTGGATAGACTGCAAGTAAAGAGAGGCTCTGAGTGGTGTTGGCTCTGATGTTCACGTATGGGAAAAGCTCAAGCATTTCCGTCTTGTGGTGTTGAGTTTTGACTGCTGGGGGATGTTTTGTTTTGTTTGGGGGTTTCATGAACTTCCTGTTTTTTAGCGGGGATTGACATATGTGGGCGCTCTTGGGAGAAGTCAGGTGTTAGGAGATCCAGAAGCCTTTTTTAATTTATCAGAGCTCAACTCTTGAATCTTCTTCTAAAGCAGGTCCAGGATTGTCCAATGTTCTGGAATAATTTCAAGAGTGAGTATTCTGAAGTAATTAGAGTCAACGTCAACCTCTAAATGTTTCTTCTGTGGACATACACTTATAAGAAAATATTGTGGTTTTTGCCAGAGTGTATTCATACCTTCTTCAGAACTCAGGCACACCACCACTAAGTGATTCCAATAAACACAGTGACTTCCCTTTACAACTCTGGGAAGTCAGATATTGTGTCTTACACTTCCCTGTGAGCTCTTTGTTACTTAGAAAAATCTCTTTTACAAGCTAGGTGCTAGATGGATGTGTTGATCAGTTGAAGAAAATGTAGAGAAGTTCTTCATGACATTATGAAAATGTAAAAAAAAAAGTACTTAATCTATGTGGATTCTCCGTAGACAAAGAAACCAAGATTTCTTCTTTTAAAGATTTTATTTTCAAGTAATCTCTACACCCAACGTGAGCTCAAACTCATGACCCTGAGATCAAGAGTTGCACACTCTACTAACTGAGCCAGCCAGGTGCCCCTTGATTGCTTGATTCAGTGATCTTGCTGGGCCTTTTAAACAGCTAGGATGGATAACTCAGCATGCTGTCAATGTTCCCTGTAGACTTTCAAGCAAATGGCCTTTAGTAAGAATTTTAAAAGAGAGATACTGTAAAAGGTTTAGAATCCATTATCTTAGGGTCCTCATTATATTTGGCTCCCATCTGTTAATTTAAACTGTAATATACTATAAGCGAGTATACTATGGTATATCCACTTGATCTTTTCTTTTTTTGTGACTAAGTTTGCCTAAGATAATAAAGCTTTTATTAGTAGTAGTATTTATTATTATTTTTCCCCCTTAGGCTTCTAGAATGACTTCAGCCCAAGGAGCAATTTGAAAAGAATAACAACAAAAAACCCTCTCTCACTCACATTCACATACTTTATTGATTGCAAAGCATTAGTACCTATTCCAGAATGCCCTGTAATCGACTATGTTTTATGGCTGGTTGTTTGAAGCTGTGAACAAAAAAAGAGAGATCTTCTACTGGCTAACAGCATTTAATAAGTGCGTAGACTTGGGATGGGGAGCATAAGAAAAGCAGTAACAGAGGTAGGGAATCAGACAGCAAAAAGGCTCAAGTAAGAAAAGGGAAATGGGGCAGTTGGTTAGGTGTCTGACTCTTGATTTCTGCTCAGGTCATGGTCTTGCTGTTCGTGGGTTCAAGCCACATGCTGGCATCCATGCTGATAGCCCAGAGCCTGCATGGGATTCTCTTTCCCTCTCTCTCTCCCCCTCCCCTGCTAGCATGTTCTTTCACTGGCTCACTGTCAAAAGAAATAAATAAGTAAACCTAAAAAATTAAAAAAAAACAAGAGGGAAATGCATTGCGGTGGTAATTCAAAGTGGTGATCAAAGATGGTGACAGGCTAAGCAAACCACAAGTGTCCTGAAAAGAAAAGATGAAACTTACAAATGAAGCAGTGGGAAATAAAACAGCTACACAAGAAAGGGAGGTGGCCCTTGGTCATAAGCTCTGAACATATCCCTCAAAGGCCAAAATTGTCACATGACTTCAGCAGCCACTACCGAGCACTTAGTATACGCCTAATGCAGTCATCGACCTTGGAGTACAAATGTGAATAGGACAGTGGTCCAGTTCTCAAACTACTCACAGCCCCTGGAATCCTCCAGAGAATTCTGGAAGTTGGAACAAACAATCCTTCTTGACTTCAGGAAACTAACACACTCTGTGCTTGTGTGTCCAAGGCTGAGAAAGGGCTGATGAGGGAGCAGAGGGAGAGTAGCAACACCAAAAGGCATGTGGGGGGCTATGGTAAAGGTGGGCTCTCTAGAGTATTCCAGTAGTTCTTTGGCTGGATTGGGAAGCGCCGTATTAATTGTAATAAGACCACTTCAGTCTTTCGGCCCATAGTCCTATGCTCTCTGTTTCTGCAGTGATTGTGCATTAACTGATGCTCACACACTGAGTCATCGGACGGGCAGAGTCCATTATAGGCAGCACCTGCTGCTTCCGCTATGAACTAACATTGAGAACGAAATGTCAACCCACGGGGGGCTGGTCAAATCAATGATGGCACATGGAATATTCAAAGGGGGGTGTTCGTCTGTATTTGTTGACATAGAAAAATGTTTGTGTCATGTAGTTCAGTGAAAAAAAATAGATATTCAGAGTTCTCTTTCTCTAAAATGATTCTTTCTCCTCCTTTTCCTTCTTTTCCCTCTCTCCCTCCCTCTCTCCCTTTTTCTCCATTTGAGGAGAGAGTCACCGAAATATTACCAGTGCTTATCTAAGAGTCTCATTTCTGAAAGTCTCTGGGAAGCCAAGATTTTATTTTATTTATTCTAAATAATCCATGAGTGGGACAAATGAAGGAAAGATACAAGAGGTTTGGGGTATAATTTCTCATTTGTGTTCAGTAAGAGTGATGAGTGACAGTGCTATATTTCTCAGAAGGAAAACACACAAAGGTGAACATAAACTCAAAGACAAAAACATAATTGTTTAAAGAGATAGGGCCCCTTTAAGTTAGTAGTAGAAAATAGCCTAATCATATCAATTTTCACAGAAAGGGCTCAGACAGCTTGTAATTTGAGAGATCTGTAAGCATTTGCTAAATACCTGGTGGGTTATAATTAACAGGTAACTGTCGGGAATGAAAACATTACATCTGTGTTAACAGAGATAACACAGGAATGTAAACACCAGCATTTTTTTTTCCTGCTTATTGGGCAAAACACACCAAAGTAAGTTGCATTTACCTACTGGGATTCAGCATAGACACACACAGACTGGGTATTTTCTGAACAAAAACCACATGCGATGGTGGAGAGAACTTTTCTTTGGGAGGACAGCCTAGGTTAGAATTGTGCTTGGGTCGCTGACCCATGCATGATGCCAGACCTTAGCCAATGTTCTTGACCCTTTGGTATACTTATCTTACTGCCTGGAAAATGGGAAGACATCAGTAAGGGAAAGCTAGTGATGTCATTCAGTATACATTCGACTCTCCGTAAACATCATTTCCAATATTGAGAGTGGCAGTTTTAGTAATTGCTTAAGGGGAAAAGGGAGCAAATTTAATGAAGCCTAGAAATAAGTCACCGCCTGAGAGGTTGGAAAGGATCGTTCTCACGTATTTGCTCTGCCGAGTTTCCCCTGTGGTTCTTGGACAGAACATTCTTACATTGTTACATTTTAGTGGCACCCTTTTCATCTCTGTCTCTTAAAGAAGCGCCCACAGGAGTAGAAATACAAAATGTCAGAATGGTTTGCTTGGGATCTGCCCATTCTACAGGAAACAAGAGACACGTGGTGGGACCGAAAGTATCAGCGATGTGCTGTCACTCCTGGTAAACACTCCAGTTATTGTTTTCGCTACTGGCCCCTGGAACATGGACAGAGTGGCTTCCCAGTGAGCATCCGCTTCCTCACATCCCTGACTTGGGTTAAGATCCAGTGATAGCATAGCCTGTGTTTAAAAAAAAAAAACATATTTTGAGTGGTATGTCTGCTTGGAGTACTAACTAGATTTGAAGCTGATATAATTCAGAGGAATGAAAGAATTCAGGAAGAAGCCCAGAAATTAATTTAATTCTACCCACATGCATTTTATTATCGGGGATTTTTACTTGAAATGAAATTAAACAGATGCACTTGTCTGTCACAGAAATCTGTGGCGTAAGTGCAAGTTTGTTCTAGTTATAGACGACATTTTCTCCAGGATAATGCTAACAGTTTTAGAAAAATATTAATAAAATCTCCATTTTTTTTTGTCTTACCTAGTGTATCATCTTTATCATCATCATGGTCTCAGGAGAATCATAGTCACATGCTAAGTTTATTCTCAAAAGCATTTCGCACATCTCTAGAATTTTTTAATCATTAGTATAAAATATTTACTGATAATCTGTAACTTGCAAGGCATAGGACACATATAAATATATGGCATGATATCCACCTGATGGAAGAGTATTTAGCTATAAAAAGGAATGAAGTGTTGGGGCACCTGGGTGGCTCAGTCAGTGAAGCATCTGACTCTTGATTTTGGCTCAGGTCATGATCTCATGATCCATGAGTTTGAGCCCCACATCGGGCTCTGTACTGGCAGTGTGGAGCTTGCTTGGGAATCTCTCTTTCCTCCCTCTCTGTCCCTCCCCTGCTGGCATGCTCTCTCCCTCTCTGTCAAAATAAATAAATAAGCATTAAATTTTTTTTTAATGATAAAGAGTTGCATAGGGAAGGTAGCAGTATAGTTATTTGGAGGAAATTATTGTTCAAAAAATATCTGGTGGGGGAAATCACCCATTTTTCAGATTTTTAAAAGGGACTAAAATTATTATTAAGAAAATAAATAAAAGTAAATGGAATATGCCAGTGGTGTTCTTCATTATAAGGCTTGGAACTGTGTGTGCTGCTCATAATTGAAAAAGTATACAATTTAAATTTGGCATGGTCTGTGTTAGGACCGTAAAGGTGTATTAATGGTTCCCAACAAGTTTTGTTTAACTCAGTGTTAAAATTGACCCCACGAGCAAGCAAAAAGAAGCATGACATTTGATTTATACTGTGGCTAATGAAAACAAGTGGGCAATCACAGTTTAGTCATATCTCATTAATCTAACATGGTCTAAGGACTGGAGGAAAGAGAGGAAGTGTGTGGGCCTCAGAAATACGTAAATTTCAGAAAAATCACGTTACAAGCATGACCTTTTTTCTGTTCAGAAACGCATGAGTGGAGGAGGCCCTCGTCCTCCCTGGTAACTCACTTATAGATGAATGGGCTAAAAGAAATCATGCCTTCTGTCCACTCTCATCCTCAAGATGTGCCCTGCTCAGAGTGGGGATCTTAAAAGCGTTGAGGTAATAACTGGCATGTTTCCTGCTCTTGACTTTAAGGAAGTGTTTTTCTAAGTCTGCCTTAGGCTGTGGAGCCTTGACCATCTAGGAACTGACACCCTGTGTATGGCAGTGATATCAGACTAGTTAATAAACTCAAATTGTGTTTACAAGTCGGTTGCCATTACACATTGTCTTCTCTATAAATACAATTACAGAATGTTGCTTTTAGCTCTTGTTTATATCACGGATATAAATGAGTGCCTTAAATTCACGCTGACTTAAATTTATTTAGGGGCGCCTGGGTGGCTCAGTCAGTTAAGCGTCCAACTTTTGACTTTGGCTCAGATCATGATCTCGTGGTTGGTGAGTTCGAGCACAGAGCCTGCTAAGGATTCTCTCTCCCTGTCTCTCTGCCCCTCCCCTGGTCACACACACTCTCTCTCAAAAACAAAACAAACATTAACATTTAAAAATGTATTTAAAAATACATGTTCTAAAGATGTTTTCAAGATTTTAAATGTGTAATATTTATAAGATTTTTTCTTAACCTATTCTCCCACTCTGTCACTTAGGATGTAAATAGAGTATCTGAAGGAGTCTGGGTCTAACAAATCGGCTATAAAATTGGGTGAGAACAAAATTTCTAGAAAAACCTATCTGTGTGGTGGTTCATCTGGGAAGACCTGTTCCCACTCATCTCTTTATAGGATGATTGTAGGCATCAAATGAAATGGAATATATGTGTGTGTGTGTGTGTATGTATATATATGAATACATACAAATATATATATGCATATATATTCATTCCCAGTTTGATAAGTGCTCACCATGGTTAAAACTGTTCCATGTGCTTGATTTAGATCATTTCATTTGATCAGATATATATGAACAATGGTGAAACGTTTGAAGCCATAACATGGCTCCCATTCCACCTAGCTTCTGATTCAATTGGTCTGAACCACAGCTCCAGCTCTTACTTTATTTTTGAATCACCTGGGGAGCTTTCAAAAATGCTCATGGCTAGGAACATCTCCAGACACTTTGTTTCACCCTGGGGAGTCAGGGTTGGGATCCATGGGACATGATCTACCCACCTTACTGTATTTGAAAAGTTGTGGTTTTATCAACTTTGCCCATATTGGTGTTTTTTTTACTTTTAAGTGAACTTCCATTCAGTGCCATGGATCAATGAAGAACTCTCAACAGGATGACATTTGCAATTGATTAGAGACCAGTACAATCAGCCCCACAGTTTTATCACGATGGCAGACCCACAGTGAGCACTCAGCAGCCATTCGCTGGTGAGGGGCCAAAAGAGAGTTTCTTATGGTCTCTTGATTTTTTTTATGAGTATTTCATTTCAAACTTCATCTTTCAGAGACTGCATGACGCTGCTAAAATATTGATTCGATGAATGGGCACATTTCACAAACCACCCATCCAAGTGGGTTACTTTGGGTGCAGCTGTTTGGATTTTTCCTTCCTCTGAATATATGGTTTTGTTCATTTAATCAAACAGATCCAGTTGTTTTGCTGTTCTGTAGACACATTCTTTGTGTGGCCAAGAATCCCGTTTGCGGTGGCCACACCATAACTAGATTTGAATGTGGAACAACCCAGCACACAAGTGCTAATTTGAATCAATTGTTCAGATTGCCAGCAAAAAACCAACGTGACCTCCACCACTGGGTTCAATTAACAACCCTGCAGGCAAGGAATTGGGTTTATTTCATTATCATTTCCTTCATCCATCAACAGCCCTCATCTTCCTGAACAATGAAATAATAACAGTTTCAAACTGAAGGCATATTTTGTTCATCTTAACTTTCTCCTTATCCCTTTTTCTGAGTACAAACATAATACGTCTCTGTAAAGAAACTCAACGATATAGGTATGCACTAGGCAGAATGTCAAAGTCCCTGGGAATCCCGCCCTCAAGTGACAGTTACTGTTAGCCATTTGAGGATATAATTTCTGGAACTTTCTGTGCTTACACTAACACATATTTCCTGAAGAAATTATAGTAGACATATTGTCATGCTGTTCTGCAATGTCCTCATTTAACTTTATATGTAGTGGTCATCTTTCCACGTGTATACCGAGTGAGTGACTTCATTTTTCTGAACGGCTGCACAGAATTCTACTGAGTAGACATCCTGCCTCCTAGTGTATATATAATGCACACGTCGAAAGCCGCACAAGCTTACCATTTAATGAGTTTCCACAAAGCGAACACGACTATACCTGATGAGGAGGAAACATGACCAGCACCCAAGAGGCCCCTTGGACTCCCTTCCAGTCATTTCCCTCTGAGAGTAACTTCGAATCTGTTTTTCATAGCACACATTGGTTTTGCCTGATTTTATACTTTGTATTCGTGGTTTCATACAGTACATTTTCTTTGGTGTCAGACTTGTTTTGCTCAGAGTGATGTCTGTGGAATTCATTCATATTATTGTAGATGGTTGAACTTTGTTTATTCATTCTCCTTGCTATGTAGTATTCCACTGTGTGTGGATATACTGCAATTTATCTATTCTTCTTTGAAGGACATTTGGCTAGTTTACAGACTTTAGCCGTTGAAAATAATGCTATCATGAACATCCTAGCACACGTCTTTTGGTGACTATGGGCATGCATTTCTATTGATCTTATTTTGCTTTACTATCAGGGATGGTGCTGAAATGAGTATCCATGACTGTCTTGCACAGTTTGTAAATATTTCTATCACTACATTCTTAGAATTGCTGGGCCAAATGGTATGAACATTTACAGTTTGACTAGATATGGCAGAACTGTCCTCTGAAAATATTTTGACTTTTGAGCTGGGTCTGCACCCCAGGCAACCTACTGTGGCTGTATCCCTTTGCTGTTGCCATTATCTGTGACGCAGATGCTGCTGCCGTGCCTTGTGGACTACAAGGCAAAGCTAATGAGAACCAGAATCTTCTTTCTGGCCCTTTTCAGACACTCCCTAGTGGGCTAGTGCCTCTCTCATGCATCCAGTGAAAGGCAAACAAAAACTAAAATGACCTAATGTCCCAGGATGCCAGGGTATAGTGTGAAACTGCCGGCTGAAATGGTTGAGTAAATCAATGTTACAAGAAGACATGGCGCATGGACGCCATCCCTCTATGTGCCCTCCACCCCAGATAACCCCATTTCCCAGGTGGAGCTGGAGGTTTCCAACCTGCAAATGAGAATCATCTGTCTTACCAACAAATGGCCCATTCAAAATGCCCAGTTTTGAGGAGGCATGAGACCTGGGTAGTGTTTCCTAACCTTGGTACTCTTGACATTTAGGGTGGGATCATTCTTTGTTGTGGGCGTCTGTCCGGTGCACTGGATGGTGCTTGACAGCACGTTGGCCTCCTCGCACTACATGCCAGGAGCACCCCACCTCTCATTTGCGATGGCAGAAGATGCCTCCGGGCATTGCCATATGTCCCCTGGGAGGTAGAATCACCCCAGTTGAGGACCACTGGGCTGCCATTTACAGAAGACTGGCTCTAAATCAGATGATGTTCAGATTCTGGCTCCGCATTTTGTTCTGTGACCTTGGGGCAAAGTACCTAAACTCTCTGTACCTTACGTAGTTGGCTCGTACATGTATATGTTAATAGTAATACTTTCCTGAATCGTTTTTTTTTATAAAGATTAAATGAGATTCCTCATGTGATGCATGGAGTACAGTCTTCGACATAAAATAAGTATTCACAGTTGTTAGCCTTGTTAGTCGAAATCATTATTATTATTATTATTATTATCATCATCATCATCATCTAAAAGCTGAGGTGGTGGAAAAACTGTATTCTCTTTCTGGAAAAGGATGTGGATAATGTGTATTTGAAAAACATCAAAGGACAGTGGGTTCACAGCTCTTGGAACAGGCAGTGGGAAATGTGGAGAAAGCATTATTTAAGTGCTACAAAGGAAAACAACACCATTTTGTTGTACCTCTGTTCCTTCTCAAATGAGCGTTTATGGAAACTAGAATTTGTGGAAAACGGACTTTGGCAGCAGAATTCGGCACTTTTAGGAGCATGCTAAATCACTGTGGGGAAATAGTTTATTGCATTCTTCTTTTTAATAGGAAATTAGTAAATTTTCAATAGTTGGTTGAATGCTTTCATTTTAAATAATAAAATATGTTCCGTCCTCAAGCAGCCATATTGGTCTTGTTATTACTGAGTAGAGAATTTTACATGTTAGGAGCTTTGTTGGGTTGATTCTCACCTGATAGACTTTCTTCCCACCTAGGCCTAACTTAGATCAACTTGGGTGCCAAAAAATGGTGTCTTCTTCTCAATGGGAAAGAGTGGCATCCTAGTCAGGGTTCCAGATGAGGAGTGTGAGGCCAAGGCTGTATCTTTGTGTTGCCAAAGTGCTTCCTGGCAACTCACTTCTTCCCTTTGGGTCTCAGATTTTCCATTGAGCAGGTGGGATTAGTTCAACATTTCCCATCTGTGTTCTGAGCTCTTGGAGGGATGTGAAGAGATGTTCTGAAAGAAAAAAAAAAACAGAAAGGAAAAGGAAAGGAGGTGATATTATAGCAAGTGTATTTAGAACACACACTGTTACAATTCCCCTCTGCAGGACTTCTCAAGTTTCCTTTAGTTATTGTTTCATGGGACTATTTAAGGTGGGACTAACATTAACACCTTTCCCAAGCTTACTTGATCATGGAACAATTTAGGAGATCCTGCTTTAAATGATTTATGAGTTCCTTATAGACAGAAATGTCCTGATTCCTTCTGTATTCATTTTCTATCACTGGTACAACAATGTACCGTAAACGTAGCGGCTTAAAACTATACATCCCTATTACCTTACAGCTCTGTAGGTGAGAAATCTGACACAGGCCTCACTGGAGTGAAATAAAGGAGACGACAGGGCTGTATTCCTTCTGGAGGCTCTAGGGGAGCCTCCATGTCTTTGCCTTTTCTTGCTTTTAGAGGCCACCCATATTCCTTGGCTCACGGCACCCTCTCTCCATCTTCAAAGCCAGAGATGTTGCAGCTCTCTGACCACTTTACTGTAGTCATCTCCTCCTCATTCTGAACTCTGCTGGAAAACAGTGTCCTATGGTAAGGATCCTTATGTTTGCAGACTCTCCCCATTTAGTTCAGCCATTAATTTAATCACATCAGCAACGTTTCTCTTCCCATGTGAGGCAACATATTCCCAGGTTCTAGAAATTAGAGTGTGAACATCTTTGAGGGGCCATTATTCTGCCAACGGCTCTGTCTGTCCCAGTGGTTACTCTATTTCTCAACCCCGGAGGGTGCACTGTACTGCTCTGTAGAGCCAGAAAGAAACTCAGACGATGGTCTTCCTCATTTATTTGCTTTCAATCAACTCTTTTTTTTAAATGTTTTTAATGTTTTATTTATTTTTGAGAGAGAGACAGCATGAGCAGGGGAAGGGTCAGAGAGAGAGGGAGACACAGAATCTGAAGACAGGCTCCAGGCTCTGAGCTAGCTGTCAGCACAGAGCCCAGTGCGGGGCTCGAACCCGCAAACTGTGAGATCATGACCTGAGCCAAGTCGAAGTCAGATGCTTAACCGACTGAGCCACCCCGGCGCCCCTGCTTCCCACCTTGTAGCATAGAATGACTATCTTGCCTGAGGTATTTAAGTTCTACTGGTTCCTCCCACCAAGAGCAATGGAATCAAAGAACATGGGAGCAATTAAAACAAAGCTACTGAACTAATCAGTGCAACATTTTATATTTAGCTTCTCTCCTGATATAGACAAGAATATCTCCTTGAAATGATCTAGCCTTTGAACTGTATTTTATGTAAAATTACCAGACTAGATATGAACAATTCTTAGTTATTGAAATTAAAGTAGGAACATAGAGGGATTAAAAGAGTTTACGTGCTTTTTTTTTGTCATTACCATTACCTGGCTAATATCTAAAAAAAATGAATGCATTAAATAAAAAATTAATTACAAAATGAATGCTACCACAATGTTTAAATTTTGCAAGATACTCATGATCACCGTCTTGTGAAAAGAGAAGAAACTGAAGGACTGTGTTTCTTCTCACTGCTGGATAAAAGCTGCGATAGCCAATCTATACAAGGTGGAAATGCATATGGGTTTGTTTGTAGCTGTTGATATTTTATCTGTCATAAAAGGAATGAGGCAGAAAATGAGTTTTACACTAAAAAAACAGTTTTAGCTCTTGGTGTTTCAACCCATGTTGTTAAGTTCTTGTTGTTGTTTTTGTTGGGCTATTGATAGAGTTATTATTTGACCTAGCAATTCCACTCCTAGGCATATACCCAAGAGAACTGAAAACATATGTTCACATGAAAATTTGTACATGAATATTTACAGCTGCTTTATTCACAATGCCCAAAATGTGGAAACAATCCAAATGTCCATCAACTAATGAATGGTAAAACAAAATTTGATATATCCATATAATGAATATTATTTGACCATAAAAAGGAACAAAGTACTAATACATGCTACAACATGGATGGACCCTGAAAACATGCTAAGAGAAATAAATAAACTGGGAATAAGAGGCATGTATTGTGAAATTCCCCTTGTATTAAAAGTGAAAAAAAGGCAAGTCCATAGAACATAGATTAGTGGTGTCAGGGTGTGGGGTGAGAAGGTAATGGAGGACTACTAATGGGTTTAGGGTTTCCTTTGGAGGTGATGAAAAGATTCTGGAATTAAATAATGATAATGTTTGCATATATCTGTAAATATGCAAGAAACAACCCACTGAATCCTATACTTTAAAATGGTAAATTTTGTGGTCTGTAAATTTTATCTAAAAAAAAATGGCATCAGAACTTTGGTTATTTGGTCTGGCACGTAAGAAACTTAGAAGTCACCACTTCATCTAACAAAGTACAAGTCTGAACAAACCAAAGAACCAACAGCTTTTCATAGATCCATAGGAGAAGTGAGATCACAGGGCAAACTGCTGCCTCCAAAAATTGGAGAGACCAACAGGTGAATATAGAGAATTAAACTTATTGGAGCAGCAATCTCCAAGGGAACCAGTGCTGGGGTAGGGAAACCTGAACTGTAATTGATGAATTGCTGGAAGCTTGGTGTGGACAACTCTGAGAGTTAAAAACTCCAGGGAGACCAGTCATCAGGAGGCTCTTATAATTTTGTGGGTTTTACCTCCTAGATCTCTATCAGGATGACCACAACAAATGATGTGATTAGCTTTGTAAAAAATTTGGAATAATTGGCAAAAAAAAAACCCTCTTGGATCTGATAAACAATTACAGCAAGGTTGTATACAAAGTTAACATACAAAATCCAATCACATTTCTATATGCCAGCAGTGAACAAGTAGAATTTGACATTAAAACAGCAATACCTTTTACATTGATACCCCTGAAAATGAAATACTTAGGTATAAATTTAACAAAATATGTACAACATCTATATGAGGAAAACCAAAAAACTTTGATGAATAAAAACAAAGAGCTAAATAAATGGAGAGATAATCCTATGTCCATTGTTCAAAGGAAGCATTATTTTCCTTAAGCAAAAACATTTAGCTAGGTCTTTGAAACACTTTTTACTTTATCATTTTAAAAGTAATGTATTTAGAAGAAAACATTTCTGGAAAAACATCTGAAACATAGCAACTAAAACCTCAGGTCTGTGCCAGTAAGTTCAGATGATTTGTTTTTGTCATACCTCGCATTTTGTGTCATTCTGCAAATAGTTTCTCTCTGTTCACTTGTCCCTGTTACATGTTTTGACACTTAATAGTAAAAGCCAGGAAGCAAGATTGTTTTCATTGTTACTGGAAGTGATTTTAGCTACTTTAGAACAAATGTCCTAAATATAAATATTACCCGCTGATCTTATTTCCATGCTAATAGACCCAAATGGTTTTCTGTATAGATGCAGAAGTGTACTTTCTTGCAACCAACAGATATGCAAAAGGATAAAACTCAAGTGCTGTTTCTTCTAAGTGCTGTGTCTACCCTTCCAGCATGTACTGCCCAGTGAGGGAGAAAAGGCACAAATGCAGAGAATCAATGTTTCAATCAGAGTCAAGAAAATAGCCGGAATGTGAAGGGTGGGGAGGTGATGTGTGATGATTATGTAAGAGGGAGGCTTCATAGAAAGTTAACATTTTCTGAAAAAATAACTGACATTTAAACATCCCCAACCCTCCCCTTGCTCCCCTCAGTGAGACATCACAAGTGATTCTCTACACATCTGAAGCGTGTCAGTCATTTGGGTCCTTAAAAGAAACATGGAGGAAACATAAGCTGTTGAGTGATCTCTAAGGACCCATCTGCTCATAAGGACCCATCTGCTCTACAGATGTGTATGTTGTAATGATGGTTGTGAAAAGAGCCAGTTCCTTTGCTGTTTGAAATAGTGAAATGCTGTAGGAAACTCCATCATTTCCTGCACTACATGTCTTGTGATTTCTTTTCAGTGGGTCCAGAACAAGTCCAGCAAACTTGTTCTGTAAAGGGCCAGATCACAGATATTATAGGCATTGGTAGTCAGACATCTTGAGCGCCACCACTCAACTCTGCTGCCCTATGAGGACACAGCCCCACACAGGATGGAAATGAAAGGGCCTACCTAGGCTCTAGTTTTTAAAAACAGGCAGGAGGCCGGATATGGCTGGCCCTGTAATTTGTCCATCCCTGCTCTAGGTCGTTTGCCACCTCAAGGTCAAGCCATGCCTCAATCAATGTGTTAGAAGTAATATTACTCATGATAGCTAATTTAAAAACTTTAGAGTTTTACTTTGTAGGAAAACAAAATGAGAGAGGATTTGCCATGAGCCTAGAAGCACCTCACACTTATGGTCATTTCTGATGTGCTTTCCTGAGTCATACCTTGAGATAAAGGTATGGTACTCATAGGGAAGTAGTGTAGGGTGGTGGTTAAGACCCCAAACTCTAGGGTTAAGGCCTATGACTTTGACTCCCAGCTCTGTCACTTGCATTCTATTGCCTTGGGCAAGTTCCTGAACCTCCTGGTGCTTGATTTCTTCATCTGTGAAATGGGTACATAAGTCATAAAGTTATTTAATGATCACAGCAGGGAGTACATAAATAGGGCTAAGAATAATAATGGGTACATATATACATTTACAAGAAATGTTAGTTCTTCCTCATATCTCTAAATCCCCTGGGGATAGAACATAGCTCCCAGCTTAGCTTATCTGTGCTGTGAGTCACCAATGAGCAAGCCTTACCATTAATAGTTGTGTTGACTACAAACTCTTATAGTGCTAATGGGTTGTAATTTTGTATTTTCTTACATTAAAAAGTTTCTCTGCCATAGAGGGAATTCAACCAGGAAGAAGGCAGCAAAACTCAGTAAAGAAATGTGAACATAAATCAGTAGTGCCTGTGAGTGAAAACAGCATTAGAACACGTTAGGCTGAGCAGCTGAATTACCAAAGAGTCAACAAATTGTTGACATCACTGAGTTCTGGAGTTCCGAGTCCTACCATTTTTATGAGTAAGGTGATGTTTATCTATGTTTATTAGCACACACTTCCTTGTTCCATTAATATTAACTGGTAATGGGTCAATAAAAATGAAGACTCATTAAAATAACTAAGGTCAATATTTTTTAAAAATCAATTTAGCATATTATTTTTTTATTCATAACCACTTTCCAAATGGTCTTCATATTGCCATGTTAATGAATTAATGTGCTTAGAGCATGCTTTTATGAATTCCATGACTTCCTCCTGAAAAGTTTGCCCTGCTATTTATGTTACTCACTACGAAATTGTGTGTGGGCGCACGCATGCATGTGCATGTGCAAGTATATGGAGGATCAAACTCTGGGTCTAGGACAGTGTGTGTGTCGCACACATCTCATTCATCATGCAAATTACATGCATCGCTCCACTCTCCCCAAAGGATCATTTTTATCTCCACTTCCCAGAGCAGGTAACTGAGGGTGAGACCGGTCAGATACTCCCATGGCCAGCTGTGGGCTGAGCTGGAATTTAAAGGCTGGCAGTCAGACCACAGAGCCCTGTGTGCAGCTGCTGTGTTGTAACACTATGTCCCATTGGAAGGAAACCGCTGCACATGAGCACGAGAGACCTACTTAGCACACCACCTGCCAACCGCACTACCATCGGAAATGTTCCCCACGGCGACCATGGCAGACATCATAGAAAGTGGCATCTGGGTCAAGCCTGGACAAATGAAAGACAACTTGAAATTATGGGTGCACAAGTGGGGGGATTTAATTCCCAACCGGCAATATTGTTAGGTTTTATTTCTGCAGCAGAAATAAACCATCCGCCCTTGGTGTCAGGGAAGCGTGATAGGGTCAGGGGATGAAGGAATGTAGATACGGTCTGCCTACCACAGTGGAATATGAAGGGGCGCTAGAAGGGAGGTGTGGAAGCAGGAGGGAGAGAGGCCGGATGTGTGGCAAACGCTTCGTGGAATTTGGAGAAGGAAAAAGGGCAAGGAATTTGCCACCCCTGGGTTTCTAAACCCAGGCCATTGCAGTGGTTCTTGTCTTGAACTGCTTACTAGAATCTCCCCCCACCCCAGAGTGCTCTATAAACCTCCCAAAGCCCGAGCCCCAACCCTAAAGATTTGATCTATACCTGTGTTGCTCAATGTGGTAGCCACTAGCCACTGTGGCTATTTACATTTAAATCAATGAAGCTTTAATAAAACTAAAAATGCAATGGTTCCATTCCACTAGCTGCATCTCAAGTGCCCATCAGCCGTGGGTAGCTCGTGGCCATCATATTAGACGGTCTAGGTAACAAATATTTCCATCATCACAGAAAAGTCTGTCGGACCATGCTGGTCTGGAGGGATGTGTGGGGATGAGTATTTTTGAAAACTGCACCAAGAAATTCTAATGTGCAACCAGGTTAGGGAACTACTGGTCCTTACAGAGTTTTTCTAAGATTTATCTCCCCGTGCATCTGAAAGAATTTTGCTCTTGAAGCAAATACTCTAAGAATAGTGTTAAAGCTAGATTTTTCTCTACAGTGTAGTAATGCAGAAACATATACCTTTATTTAAAATAGCATGCTTGCTCATTTGCTCAGCAACTAAAGATTTAGAGGAGCTAACGATCAGCCCTCAATTGAAATGTGTAAGTTGCTTTTTCCCATTCAGGTTGAGGTATCACAGTGATGCCTGCTGACTTTGTACTAGGTGTTGAGCGAGTTTAATGAGATACGTTATCTTAAACTGAGACACAGGTGCCGATCATGCACAGTTCACGTTCTGGGAAACAGATTCCAAGTGACTGATGTTCACATATTTGGTGACACTCAAAACTAATTCGTTCGGGCAATAAGTTTATTAAGTCTAAGGTAATTTGTAGGCAGCTGTTTTCCTTCCCTATTAGAGAAAAACCTCATTGAGAAGAGACTGCGGAGTGTTAAGTGCAATTGATGAAACAAAATGTTGTCAAGCGTAGCTTTGAAAGGAGAAACAGGAAAGGAATTCACTTTGGTATTTGTTGTTGCCTGTTTTGTTTTGCCTGTCAGTTTCCAGTGTAGAGTTTTCCCCCTCCTAAATATGATAATCATCTCTCCTTAAGGCTTGCTTTACTTCCTGCTGAGTTAGAAATATCTGATTAGAGATCGAGTTTTCCAGTTTGGGAGAATGTTACTTCAACATCCCTGTATCTTTTAGATAATCTTGTTCCAAAATTCATTCCTTCTTTCATGAGCAGTGGATCTGCCCCTATCTGAATAAATGACCTTCTCTGCAAGGCGTCCAAATGACATCTTACCAATAATGAGTGTCCTCTTGTCTGAGTGTCCTTTTTTGGGGTGAAACCTGAAGCATTCATTCTTGTAACTCAGCTTTCCTAGCAATGTGGGTGGAAGGAGCAGCCTGAAAAATAAATGCCCCACTCTGCAGCATATTAAAGCCAGTGACATCAAATCCATGTGTCTCTAAGGGAACCAGAAGAGAATGATCTTTTCCTGATCTACCCTCCCTAACACGTAAGATGACATGCAAGTTTCTCATTCTCTCCCGAAGGTATTTCTCCAGATAGAATATTGGACCTGCCTCACTGGGGACCCATATTTATTGGAAAAATTGAGAGACGCTCATAAAGAAAGCATCCCTAAGGGGTACCTGTGCTATTGCTGCCAAAAAGCCTCTTTTTGTCAGTTGATGTCATGCATGGCACCTCCGTTGACCACTCACACTGTAGACCTCAAGGTTTGCTTGCTCTTGAAAGGACACAGGTCTGAACCAAACTGACTCTATGACAGGCTTCAAGTTTCCCCTCTGACTTTGGAGGCCTAGGTGTAGGTTTCTCAGAATCATTAGACAATAAAAGGGCACAGATTGCTCAACCACAGACCACCCTAGCAACACCCAATCAGAAGCAGCCAGCTAAAATGCTTAACACTCCTAAGGGCAGGCCTAGAGATAGAAGCTATCGATAATCACTTATTGCTTAAGGCCAGTTACACCCTACGTGGGGGTCCTGGTTCCTGGGTCCACTCTGTAATTGGTTAACACTCTAAATGTTGTGATTGGGTCCCGCCGAAAGTAACAAACGCTCTAAACAAAATGTATGGTTAAAGTTGCAGCCAATGCTGTTATGCGATAATGATTGGATCACTGCACCTGTGTCACAATTTCCTGTAGCGCCCCCTTCCCAAAACCCATAAAAACCCTGCTCAGCCCTTGTTCGGAGCTCTCGGAGCTCTCAGCACGAATCTACGGCGCTGGGAAAGTCTGTGAGCCCGAGCTTGAGCCCGTAATAAAGCTCTTTGCTTTTGCATGCGTGACTCAGTCTCCCCGGTGGTCTCTGGTTTTTGGGGACAATATTATGATCTGGGCATAACACTCTCACTATCCCCTTCCTATCTGTTCTGCACCACTCTGCCTCAATCAACTTTCCTCAAATGCCCCTTTCCTCATGTTCCACCTCGACCCCAAATCATGAAGTGCGTGTTCCTACTGGTGTGTGATATGACACTCCTGAGATTTTCTAAAATGCCTGCTCCTCTTCCCTTAAAACAAACACAGCCCCTCCCCTTATTCCCGGAGGTACTGGTCTCATCAGCTTTCTGTTCTGTTTCCTCCTGCTACGCTGGTTCTGTTCATGCACATTTCTGTGCCTCCCATCATCAGGGCTTTGGGCACTCAGTCCATAAGGGATTCATTGGAAAAAAAAAAAAGGTCACTGGCTTGCTGTGATATAGCCTGAGGGTTAAACCCATGGCATTTGGAAACACAGCCTGAGTTTGAACTGCTTACTCCCCAGTTGTGCAAGTTACTTAAGCACCCTCGGTCTCTGTTTTCTTGTATACAAAACAGGGAAACTCCTAGGTACATGCCTCTAGAGCACAGCCAGTATCTGCTGGAGGCTATAAGCACTGACTAAATGTTAGATGTTCTTTATTACGGTTTTGACTCTTTCAGATCCGTAGCCTTGAGTAACTTTCCAGTTACCTAATACCTGGCTTTGGCTTTGATGGTAGATTCTTAGATCTGAAGGATCTCCCTGCAAACGGGTCACAGTAGTAGCAGAAGGATGCTAGAAATCAGACCAAGGTCTAGTGCTGGGGCGTGGGGAGAGGACAGATAGCTATGGTTAAGGCAGCTCGTGACAACAGCAAGAGAATGGAGAGGGCTCCTTCTGGACTTGTCACCTCACTTCTGCAAGCTCTGATCCATCCAAAGGTAGAATCTGATGGATAATTAAACTAAAAGATACCACATTTTCATTGCGTTCATTAAGGTAGCAGAAAGACTGAAATGTCCCTCACAATTTGCATTTTTTATGTATACTCAGAAAAAATGTTAAGACCATAATTGCCAATTCTATGGTATTGGTCAAGAGAGGTTAATTGGACCAATGAAATCACTACTGTATCAGTCACAAATGTGACCTAAATGAAATTTCACTATGCCATTTTATCATAGTAGGTCATAATTCTGAAGGATAAAAGTATCACCTGTTTCTAAATGTTGACTATATATTCTTTAAAAACTGAAGGATGCCATTAGACATATATTTACCTTCTTGCTCATGAAAGACTGTCTACATATCCTGCAAGATGATTTATAACAATTAGTTTTTATTTTATCATCCAGTTGACCAACTACTTTCTTACCATGTGAAAATGTAGAAAATCAAGGAATGGGCTGTTATGTGGTTCTGTGCCGAGAAGTACGGGAGATGTCCAAGGGGCTAGGACTCCACACTGAGGCTGTTCCGATTTGTTACCTTTGTGTACAGAGGAAGTTAAGAAAGGTGAGGGTAGCTGCATCACATTTCTCTTAAAATCCCACTGCACAAGTTTACTCCTCACTCATGTTGTTGTCACAGTGTCCACGGCCAGTGGGATAGCTACGCTCCAAGCAGGGATTCAAGGACCTGGGGTCTGCTCCCCTCAACACAAGAAGATGTAGATTCAGATGTCTGTGGCTGCATAACGACCACCCCAAACCTTAGTGCTTAAACAACAACCACTTTATTGCTCATGGTTCTGCCATCTGAGTTGTGCTCAGCTGGACATTTCTGCTGGCCTTGACCGTGGTCACTCATGAGGCTTTATTCAACTCGGAGGTTGGCTGGAGGTTGGATTTAACGGAGCCACTGGGACTGCAAAGCATTCCTCTCTCTCCATGTGACCTCTGCCCATCTCTCTCCACACTGCCTCTCTAGTCCAGTAGCCAGGCATGGTAGTTCAAGGGTCCCAAGGACACAAAAGCAGATATTGCCAGGCCTTATTAAATCTTTGGTCCAGAATGGTCTCCACATTATTTCTACCACGTTCGATTGGTTAAGGCAAATCACAAGGCCAGCCGTAATCAAAGGGCAGGGGTGCTAGGCCATGACTGTTGAGAAGTATGGTTTGAGAACTCTTGTCTCCAGGCTTTACCGGTCAGGGCCCGAAGTGAAGCCTATCACTTTCTCCCATAGTCCATTGGCTAGAGCTTAATCATATGCCCGCTACTACCCGCAGAGGAGGCAGCAGAGTGTAGTGTAGCGGAGTGCCCAAGAGAAAGAGAGTCTGTGAGCAGTCCGTCAGTCTTTTCCTGTTTCTGTGCCTCCATCGCCCACTCTGTAAAATGGAGTTGTGGGAGGGAGAGAATGCATGACACGTGACAATGCATGACAAGTGCTTAGTACTTAATACATGCTCAATAAATTCCTCTTCTTATCCTTCTTGATATCATTTGTTATTATGCAGCGACCACTTGATTTTATTCCATTTAAATCAACACCCATGGCAGTGGATGTGGGCTTTGTCCAGGAGCTAAAGAGGAAACATCAAAGGGTTTTAAGCAAGAGTGTTGTCATCAGAAATGTGTTCACCCCAAAAGTTTGACGTAGTGGTTCTATAATACTTTTGCCCTGAATGTGCAAAATGTCCCCAACGTTATGAATAGAAATAATAAGAGCCAACGAAGAAGGTGGAGTGAATACTTAACGGCATAGATTCTGAAGCTATTAGTTGATGCTTTGTACTCTCAGCTAGTGAAGAGTCAAATGGAGAAAAGATTACAGTTGGTTCTAGGCATTTTTCTGGTTAGCAAGCTCTCTCATGGATTGGACCTTTTAATTGCTTCCTGATATTTATTTCTCAGGCTGTTTGGGTAACATTGGGCCTCGTATTGGTTCTCTTACTGGTTTTACTTAAAGTGTTGATATTTACATAAAAAGGAGATTCTTTACCTCTGCCCTTTGTTTTTCTGTCTTGAATGCATTTTCCCCAAGAATGCCAGAAACACAACTTCTTCCTTGATCTGCATAGCCTCTCCAGGCCAAACTTGGTTCCACTCTTAAAGATACAGTCACTTTCTTATGAAACATTGGTTGACCTGACAGTGTATGACCCCATTAAAGAATTGATTTAACACGCCACTCCAGTCTTTGGTAATCATTCTCATTAAATTGCTGTGTCTCGATCTCATTAGAAGGTTAAGACATGGCCTGACGGGTGCCGGCTGTGGACTGGGGCTTTGTCTTCCAGTTAATCTATAAGCCTCATGATGGTTGCCGCTCACAGGGTAGTACTGAGAAGCTGTGAATCTTTGGGCAAAGCACATAACCCCTCTGAACTTCTGTTTCCTCATCTGTAATATGGGATGTGATGTAACCCATGGCTTATAATTCTTTTAGCAGTTAATAAAATGCTTAGGAAAATGTCCAGCCCTTAGTCAAGCTCACATTGAGAACTCCATGCCTAACCAAGACAAGTGAATTGCATACTCATCAATTTCATGCGAAGTATTACATTAAATAAACTTAAACGAGGGTCTAAATTCCATTAGTGAGGGTCCAGATTGCATGATTCATGTTCAGTATCTTCCAGAATGATGACTGTTTTCAGCATCTGAGTGTTGGGGGAAGTGGAGGTGGAGGGATATGCAGGAACAGGTATATCTTGACTCTGAACTTCTCTTTCCGCATAATTGTTCCAGTAAAGAAAACCATCTGATGTATTTTATTGTTTTTAAATTCCTTTCTCTTGCTAAATAAATCCCAGCAGCAACAGAAGCTGTGTGTGGCTTATATCAAGTGATGATTAACTCACAGAATCCTAGCAAAAAAAAAAAAAACCAAATCTCTATGGTTTGAGTAAGATCTTCCATGAAATCATCTTTTTGTCAGTTATAATCACAGCGATTCTTTTGTCGGAATTCACTTGAGACCCCAAGAGAACTATAACGTCATATTGACTGGAAAACAAAAATGTCTTTTTGAATTGTGTTTGCTTCAGTGCCATGTGGTATACTTGGAGATCAAGATAATTAGTGATCGGGACAGGTTTTTATTCTTTCCTTTTCTTTCTACTCTTCATGGATCTCCCATTACCAGCCCCAACTGCCACCTGCACCCTCTTAAACATGGCCACGTGGTTACATCCACACAGCCCTCCACACCCTCTGTTCAGGAAATGAGCAACTTCTCAAGGACTGTTGTTCTGCTAAGAGCATAAAATTCAGAGCATGTGTTACACTTCAGTATAAAAGAGAAAGAAATCGTTTCCTTTTTAAATGTTTTTTCTTCCTAGTGTTAGAAAAATGAACAAGCCAGTGGTTTTAAAATATAATTTAAGAATTGAGAATTTGTCCTAAACAAAGAAAGTGCCCTATGTGCTTTATCATGCTCTCGGGGGTTTTGCCCGAGCCTTCCAACATTCTTTGGTTGATTCCTAATAAGGACAGTTTGCACAGTTACAATCCAATTACCATTTGTAGATCCCTGTGGAAAAGAGGATTTTGTTAAAAGAAGAATCCTTTCCTAACTCCAGAATATCTCTTCAAAATAGCCTTATTAAAATAAAAAAATCAGGAAATCCACTTTCAATTTCTCTGCATTCTTTTTGTCCCTCTCCCCCTCTTCGGCTCACACACACACACACACACACACACACACACACACACACTGAGTCACTCACACGCTTAGTGACACAGCCTGCCTCTGTCCCAAAGGGACAGGAACTTCTCAATGGTCCAATGAGAAGATTGCATTTTTTGGGCCCAAAGGTAGCAAAGGTCTCTCACAACAAAGAGGATCCGGAGAGTCACAGCTATGCCAGATGGATCTTTTCTCAGACACTCGATGTAATCTTCCATTGCAGGATCCATTTTTCACCAAAAGAATAATTAAAAAAAAAAAACCAGACTCCAGTTCCTACTCCAAGCTTAGTTCTGTTAAATTAGGACAGCAAAGACACGGCTGAATAGAATTTATGGGTAAGCAAGGAACAGAAACGTCTTTTTGAGATTATTGTGATAAAATGTTGTGATTCTTCCACATCTATCTTGTGATTTGGGAAGAAAAGGGGATGGATCAGTGTCTGAGATGTGCGACAGCTAAATACTATCTGTGCCAGGGGAGATTTATGAGAATGTAATTTTTAGATTGGTTGATAACGGTAGAGCAGCTTGAAATGAGCAACCAGGAGCAGAGAGGCGCATGCCACGATGAAATGCAACAGCATCACTGGGCCGCTTTCTGCAGAAGATTCGGTACGGGCTGTTTTGAGTTCTGAAAGAATAAAGTGGCTTACTTTCTCCTCTGGACTTCTTGAACTTGGCGTAACATTTTAGCTCCTGGGGATATGATAAATAAGGGCTTTGGAGAACAACTTCGGCATTAGCTAAGGCTAATAATAAATCTAATGTGCTCTGTTTCACAAAAGGGGAAACCCCTAAGCTCCTGGATTTTTGAACACTGTCTGGCTCTCCTTACTATAAGGCTGTGTCTCATAAGGAAAAGACCTGGTGGGGAAAGAGGCAGAATGTGACCCTTGCATCCCAGATTCCACTCTGCTTCTGTAGGAATCATCCGACTTCCTTGAACCTTTCTTTTCTCCTTTGTAAAGGCAGGGGTTTGGACTGATTTATCATGAAATGTGATGAAGTATGTATAGTGCTTCGGGATCTAGATTGTGGAACCCACAGCCTGGCTTCAGATCCCAACTCCACCACTCACTGGGTGTGCGATCTTGACAAGTTACATAAGACTTGTGCCTAGGTTTCCTCATCTGAAGTATGAGAATAATAATGGTAACATGGTCCTTAGAGCTGTTGTAAGATGAGCAAATCCACCAGCTGCTGGCCCTGTCATTGAGAAGTTTCCAATTCTTGCAAGCATTTCCATTTTCCACACCCATGAAAGTTGGGATCTGTGTGGGCTGATTTATCTCCTCTCCATCCATGATTCAAGCGCAACTTAAAATTAAGTTGGTGGTGGGTAGACAAGTCCATGATCCAACTAGGGATACACAGAAATGAAGTTGGCATTTTGTTCTCATGTTTTTGCCTTTGGGGACTTTGAGTATGTCACTGTTTCCCCTCTATACTAAAAACTGGAAAGGTTCTTTCCACGGGAAACAAGACATGTGTGACTTTCTGGGGTTTTTTTCTTTTTGTTTTGTTTTGTTTGAATGGTGTTAGCACAGCCTTGGGCTTGACGATGTTCATTTCTCCTTCGTTGGTTTATCAATAATTTAGATGAACAGGCCATTTGCAGATAACCATTTTTATGTTACCCTGACTTTTACATACTTTCCAATATCCCCAGTTCTTACTATGTTGTGTGAGTTCTTTATAGGCTCTTTGGGATGTTGCCCAGAGAAAATCTTAGGAGAGGAGGAAACTGTTGACTCTAAAGAAAAATCCTCATCATAGATGTGCCTTTACTTTTAGTGTAGTCCAGGAGTCCGCGAACCTATTCTGTAAATGGCTGGATAGTAAATAGTTTCAGCTTTACAGGCTCATGAAAGCAGCAATAAGACAATAGCTGAGTGCATGAGTGCAGGTGTGTTCCAATAAAACTGTATTTACAAAAGCAATCAGGAGGCAGGACTTGGTCCACAGGCACTTGTTTGCCTAACCCTGGCTAGCCATCACCCCCATGTCATAGATTAGGAAAACAAAGCACAGGAGAGAAAATAGCTTGCTAAAAGCCACATAACTGGAAAGAGGCAGGCCTAGAATGAAAGACCCGGCAGCCTAGCTTGCCAGCCTGTGCTTTTAGCCACTACCCCAACTGCCTTTGTGTCAGTTCATCTCTGCCTGGGATTCTCATCTCCTGGGATCTGCCCGGCTCATCACCTTACCTCCATACTTGAGGGTTGACTCCAATAGCCCATCTCAATAAGACTGCTCTGGAAACCAAACCCTCTCCCCACCCCCAGCACTCCTGATTCCTCTTACCCTGCTCTACCTTCGTTTTCTCCTAGTATTTATCACCTTGTAAGTTGTGATGTAATTTACTCATGTATTATGTTTGGTCCTTATCAGTTTCCTTCACTAACCTAGAAGGTTGTTGAATGCAGCATGCTTTGTTTTATTCACCAGCGAATCCACAGGACCTAGAACACTGCCTGGCCTGTAGAAGGTGCTCACTAAGTACTTGTTGGATGAGTTAAGTGTACATTTCCATTATGCTATGGTGACATATTTTAACACTACTCGTGTAGCAATAAATAGCTGCTATCTATACCAAAGCAATGGTAAAAACAAATGGACTGCCATACCTACCAACTGTTCAGAATTTTCTAAAATACCTTCTTTTAAAAAACAGACCAGAATCGATCAGTAAAACATAAAAGTTATGTCCAATGTAGTAGCAGTGTTAAATGTTCTTAAAGATCTGTTGAGAAGAAGTGGCTGACGAATCAAGAGAAGAAGAAAGTGAATGTTATTCTGTTGCATTCCTAAAGGAATAACCTCTTTTTAAGAGTCCAAACAGCAATGTGACAGCTACGCAAATACACTCAGCTTTGCCCGGAAGCTCGTGAAGAAGGGGGTTCCTTGTCATTGGTGATGTGTTTATTTTGGAGTTATAAAGAACTAGGCAGCCCTTTTCAAAAATGTTGGTCGTGAGCCTGGTATTTAAACTTATGCCATGTTTCAACAACACATTGCGATTATCTGGGAACCTTGGCCGTACAAATGACAGCTGGCCGCAACAGAAAACACTTAGAAAGAAATTCAGCCCCTGGTATGGTTTTTCCAAATGGCGTGCTGTTTTTCAGGCCTTAACTTACTGATCTGGTCTTTTCGTCTGGGTCTTGCCCACATGGAGTCTCAGTTGAGCTGGCTGACTTACAAACACCTAGAAGAGGCATCTTATACATAGAGGAACTGTTTCTTCATGAATTCAGTGCACGTTTCTCTTTTTTAATTTTTTAAATATTTTTATTTGTTTTTGAGAGAGAGAGAGAGTGCGTGTGAGCAGGAGAGGGTCAGAGAGAGAGGGAGGTACAGAATCTGAAGACAGGCTCCAGGCTCTGTGCTGACGGCTAGCTCAGAGCCTGGAGCCTGCTTCAGATTCTGTGTCTCCCTCTCTCTCTGACCCTCCCCTGCTCATGCTCTGTCTCTCAAAAATTAAAAAAAATTTAAAAATTAAAAAAAGAAAGAGTTTTCAGTGTCACTAAAACTGCCAGGTTTAAAAAGGAGATGCAAATTTGGAGTGTTGATGATTAATATTAATTATAACTTAAATTA
Organism: Suricata suricatta; assembly: GCF_006229205.1. NCBI lineage: Eukaryota > Metazoa > Chordata > Mammalia > Carnivora > Herpestidae > Suricata > Suricata suricatta. Next base: position 7,214,976 of record NC_043717.1, on the reverse strand, counting down.
CCACGTGTTCAGGACTTGCTGGGAGCGAATAAGCCCTCTCCAAGAAATTCACTGGCATTGTTTCACATGATCACTTCAAACCTGGGAGTTGTCTTGTTCTTTGCTATGTCTTACTGATGAGGACACTGAGGCTCAGGGATGTTCTGAATCTTGCCAGAGACCTCATCGCTCTCTGAACCCAAGTCTTTACCAGCATACCAGTGGGTCTCAACCTTCATTGTGCAAAAATAAGGATCAAATGGGGATGCTGGCTCATGATGAAGGTGTTTGAGCCCCATTCTTTGTGAGCCTAATTCCCCAAATCTGCCTTAAAGCCCAGAAACCCGCATATTTAACGAGAATCATCTGCCCAGGTAATTTCACTGCCCTCGGTCTGCAGGTCGTGTTTTGAACAGCCCTAAGTCACCCCTCACTGTCTCCCTTAGCCCTTGGAAGTTTACAGTTGGATGAGGTTAAAGAGATGCCACAATTAGAGACTAGTCTCAGGACATAAGAAAACAATGTGGTGTAGACCAAAACCAAAATTATTTCAATCAATTTTATTTCATGGGAAAATCGAGTCTGTTTGTAAAGATGCAGTTTAACTCAAAAGAATGACCTTTCTGAATAGATTACAGATATTAGATTGTTGGTTTTTCAGTTTGTGTTTCACTTTTTTTTTTTTTTCTCGAAATGTGGAGACATATACTTCCGGTAGGAAGGAAATCTCTTTAGTTCATGCTTTTGGTGAGTTCTCCAGTTGATTGAGATTCTGTTGCATCGAGACCTTTTTTGTGTGTGTTTGTTCCTTTTAAATTGGTTTGTGCTGTTTGTATTTCTTAATACTAGTTTTAACTAGCTTCCATAATTCTGTTTATTTACGTAATACACAAATCTAGGCATATGTAATAATCATAATGTATAATATACTTAAGGATACATAGTACACACATTTGATATGAAATCAAACTCATCAATGGTTGTTAATAGCTATGAACATTGGGGTGAGATATTTCTTTAATGTGGGGGGCCGTCTTGTGTGTTGTAGGATGTTGACCATATCCCTGACCTTTACCCACTAGATACCAGTAGCAAACCCGTCCCCAGACTTACAGCAGCCAAAAACGTTTCCAGACATTGCCAAATGTTCTCTGAGGGGGGCAAAAACCGGCCTCAAAAACCACTGTGCTATATCTTTTTGTATCATTGTTATCCTTTCTGAATGCTGTCCAATAGTATGCCAGATTTAAAGGATATTTTTACAACTGTCAAGTCCTTTAGTCTATCCAAAAACATTGGGTCAGTTCCAACTTCACTTACATTTATGGTATCGAAACAAATTTGAAAGCATCCACTTTCAACTCTGAAAAAAAACCCTGTGGCAACCACTCAAAAGGCTAGATCCAGAGAGCCTTAACGTGAGTCATCCATTTATGAGACGAACAATCACCAAAGAAACATTCTGACCTGGAGTGCAATTTGAGAGTTGAGGACCAGCCGGAGGCACACTGTAGGCTGTGCGGATGGGCTTTGGCGCTCTTCTGGGTGCCTGTCATGAGGGTCACAAGGCAGTTATCGACCTTTATGTTCCCTTCCTTGTGCTCATAAGACTTCTGATGGGTGAGTGTAGGTGTCATGGATTCATTATTCTTTGGGTCTGACATTATTACGTTTATTTTCTGTTCTCACAGATTGGCATTTTTTGGCTCATCAACAGGCTTTCTTTCAAAAGACTGTTTCTTAGCAGTGTTTTAAAATCCACAAGACATCTCCCACACAGATACGGCATCATATGGGTAGTTAGTTTCCTATTTCTTTTTGAACTCGTGATGTACCTGATCCATTTAGTCTGTAGACTGGCAAATATTTATGCAGTGATAGTTATGTGCCAGGTACCGTCTTGGATACTGGGGACACCAAGGTGGATAAAGCAGGCTAATTTCTTGCTTTCCTAAGTCTAGCTGATGTATGCAGAGTCCTAGGACAGGGTCTCTGGTACATGATAGTAGACATTAAATAAATATGTACAGCGTATTCAAAGACCCAAATCTCTTTGTATCAGGCATCTGCAAACTACAGCCAGTGGGCCAAACCCAGCTCACTGCCTGTTTGTGTACCACCTTCTAGCAAAGAATGGTATTTACATTTTTAAATGGTTGGGAAAAAAATCACAAGAAGAATCACATAGGTGTCTAGGTTCTAGGTATCTCTGAGAGACTTAGAGAGTCTAACTCTACTTGTTCAGATTTGAATCTGCATCATACCTAGCCCAACATCGTTGCTCATCTCTGTGTCTTTGACTTGCTCCCTCCCTCACTTTCTTTTGAAATTTGTTTCCAGTCATCTTTCCCATATGTGGATCTGATCACGCTCCTCTTGCATTCAAGGTCCCTTCATGACTAGCCAACACCTACTTCTGAGTAGAGGCCAATCTACCTTGCAATGCTTGCAGTAAAAGCCCTCCAGGATCTGGCCCTGACTTCTAGATGGCTTCGCCCCCCACAATTTCCTTCCTTCCAGCCTTGTAATTTCCCAAACCAAGCTTGTTCTCTCAAATTCATTTGCCTTGGCACCCACTGTTTTTTCCAGTGTCGCATTTCTACTCAGCAAACCCTCACTCCTCTTACTCAACTTTTGAGTCTCCATTGAAACACCCCCTTCTCTAGAAAGTTTTCCTTGATCCCCCACACAGATGTCCAAACCTTTTCCCCTACGTACCCCATTGCATCCGTGCTTAATTTCAGTATGACAGTCTCTGCATTTTACAGATACTCTGTGCTCTTCCTATTGAAGTTTAACTCCTTAAGAACAAGGACTGTGCTGTCACTTTGATTATCCCAAGACTAGTACCGTTCTTGGCATGTAATAGGTGCTCATTAAATTTTGTTTGAATTGATTAACCAGGAGGACATAGCAAATAAAAATAAAATGTTTATTATGGGGATTGGTTTATTTCAGTCATAAGCTATGGTCCAGAGGTTGGCACACTACAGCCCAGTGGAAGAATGCAGGTTTCCACCTGTTTTTATAAATTAAGTGTCATTGGAACACATCCACATTCACTCATTTATAGACTGTCTATGGCTGCTTTCTGCCACAAAGGCAGATTTGAGTAGTTCTGACAGAGACCACGTGGCCTGTCAAGCCTGAAATATTTACTACCTGCCCTTTTACAGAACCCCCTGCTATAGATAACTGGAGGTCACATTCTTAAGTGCTTTTAATGAATAGGTATGCAATTCCCCTTTGACACTTCAAATAGCAGTGGGCTTTCTTAGCTACCTAAACTTCATATTTAAAAGTTGCCAACTCATCTGGGGGCACCTGGGTGGCTCAGTCAGCTACGCGTCCGACTTTGGCTCAGGTCACAATCTCATGGTTCATGGGTTTGAGCCCTGCATCAGGCTCTGTGCTGACAACCCAGTACCCAGAGCCTGCTTGCTTCAGATTCTCTCTCTCTCTCTCTCTCCCCATCTCTCTCTGTCTCATTCTCTCTTCTGTGTCTCCCTCATTCTCTCTCTCTCTTTCTGCCCCCTCCCCTGCTCATGCTTGCTTGCTCTCTCTTTCTCTCAAAAATAAAAATTAAAAAAATAAAAGTTGCCAACTCACCTGAAACTTTCGTTTGGGAGGAAAAAGAGCAATTCACTGGTATTCCAGCTCATGGCACCCTAAGCTTAAAGAGTGTGAGTGAGAGGTATACCCAAGGCCTGAGTCCTCCCTCAACTCCTGTCTAAGCTTTTGCTTAGGCCGATTATACCCAAACCGTAAAAAAGAAAGAAAAAATGCAAAATATACCGTGCATGGAAGGATTTTTTTTTCAGTTCATCAAACATGATGACAATCTACCCAGTTTGCCTAGATGTGCTCACTCACTCCCCTGCCTAGACTATCCCCCATCATGCCCCCTGGCTCCTCCTGGGCTCCTGTTAGTTTTCACCATTATCGCCGTCACTTCCTTGCACTCCTTCTCAGACGAGGCCTCCCGTGTGACGTCTTTCCTGGCCGCTACCTCCAAAACATAAATCCCTGTCCTCCTCTTGCACTGCCTGTCCCTTCCATGCTTTTTGTTCCGTTCCCAGCAGTTACCATACTTAACACATGATACCCTTGTTTATTGTCTGCCCCGACCCGAGTATAATATCTCCATCTGTTAAATGAAGGAATAAATAAATGAAACCCCACATACAAAGGAAAAATTTTAATGTGTTAACAGAGCGCCATCCACTCTTGGAGTGAACACTCTAGGCAGGAATTTGCTACCGCGAGGGAACACAGGTGTTTTGGTAGCTGCCGGGGGCAATCATTCTGGTCTCTCTTCTTTAAGAGTGATAAGGATGCACAGTCTTGCAGGATTCCCTAAGCGTTCCGCACATCCACAACGCCTGCTCCTTCCTCCTGGCCCTTTTATTTTTCGATTGTTAAAGAAATCGTAGGTACCTGTTCAAGGCTCTTGTGCCATGGCTGATGTCCGTGGTTCACAGGAAGTCCTCCTCAGTAAGGGGACATTGGGTTTCAGAGGATCATGGAGTATTATCTCTTCGGACATCACATTCTTACTGTCCACACTGAGGGCAGAGCTATTTGGTCTTTGTGGATGTATGTGTACACAAGAACATACTCAGGATTGGGAAGATCTTTGATTCTTTCCTATGAAGTATTTCAGCTTTAGATGTCTCTCGAAATATGTGTCATTCTGATTGATTATATTTCTGTACCTATAGATCGAAATAGCTCAGAGTGCTGTAAATGGAAACTTAGTGGTTAATGTAGCAGAGAGTTTAAGGACACATGTTTTTAGCTCGAGTTCCGGTTGGTTCCAAAGCTTATGGGTTTTATAATTTGGCAAAAATTACTTAACTTCTATAGGGCTCAATTTCATCTCTATCATATTATATTAAATATGCTGTATTTTGCTATAATATTAATACAATGCATCCAAAATATGTGTTATAATTATGTATCATAAGTATTTATCATAGGATAATAACATGTTGTATGTTACAAATATACTAGATTGTATTATTAGATAATGTATTCTATTATTAAGTATTATACAGTTTACCTTTGAACTTTGTGGGAGTTGGGACACCAGCCCCCCATGCAATCAAAAATGTGCATTTTAATTTTTGACTCCCCAAAAACTTAACTACCAACAGCCTACTTGACTGGAAATCTTACCAGTAACATAAAGTCTATTGACACCTATTTTGTATGTTATATGTATTACAGACTATATTCTTACAATAAAGTCAGCTAGAGAAAAGAAAATGTGATTAAGGAAGTTATAAGGAAGAGAACATACACTTATAGTACTGTACTGTAGTTACTCAAAAATATCCATGTATAAGTGGACTTATGCAGTTCAAATCGGGTTTGCGCAAGGGTTATCTCTATAAAATAGAGTCAGAAATGGTAACCCCCTCATAAGGTCGTTGGTGTGACTTGTATCTTTCCCGTAGTTTTCTTTGGCTACCTGTAAAACATCATATTGGTTCAAGTGGCCCAGCAGATACTAGAGATTTTGATGTTCACAAGTGACGGGGAAGATTCATGGTTAACGGAGAGTAGATTTGGTTTTATTTAGGGCTGGAGAGCCAATTGCGGAACCCAGAGATAAAGTTTGCTTAACTTTATGACCGACCAAGAGAAAGGATGAGGTTTCTGGGACAGAGATGAGCTGCATTGACCTCCTGATGTTTGCCCCCTTGATCTGCAGGGTGATTTCACCTGGAACAGCATGTCGGGCCGCAGCGTGCGGCTGCGATCGGTCCCCATCCAGAGTCTCTCAGAGCTGGAGCGAGCCCGGCTGCAGGAAGTGGCTTTCTATCAGTTGCAGCAGGACTGTGACCTGAGCTGTCCCATCACCATTCCCAAAGGTAAGGTCATGTGCGGCACTACCCCGGGAAATGCTGAGGATCAAACATCTGCTTGCCCAGAACCACAGGCTAGAAGTTCCTCTCGCACGTGACATTAACATGGGAAGGAAACTACCATTTCTTGGTGGTTGACTGGCATCATTGCCCCTCCTAAAAGACGTGTTCAGGGGGGACAGTTGACGTGTCAACCCGTATGTTTCTATAAAGGGAAGGTCAACCTGAGGTAGTAAAGGGGAAGGCCATGTGCATCTCAGCAGCTGGCATGGCTTCGAACAGTCAATTGAAAAGAACTTTCAGAAAGGTCAACCTCAAGGGCTCGAACTTAACCCATGTGAGTTGCAACATGATATCAAAATAATCAGTTGAAAAGAATGTTTTCACAATCTATTAAACTTGTCATTTGACCTCATGCTAACCCAGAATTAGGGATTCAACTCATCGTAACTCATTTTTATGATCTTTCACCTGGTGTGTCTGTGCTGCCACTCACCACTGTGGACACTGGAGCCCGGATGGGCCCGATTATGTGATGTTTTTGCAAATCCAGGTCCTGATTCTGGTGAAGATGAGAAGCATGTATCTGAAATCCTTTCATGTGTAAATTCTGCTTCTGCATGTTTCCTCTCTTCCATAAGGATACTTTCTACTTTGTAAAAGTGTGTAACAGAAAGGTGATTTGTTGTTCTTTCAGTTTCTAGAACAAAATAGAAATGTTGTTGGCAAACCCAATTCTTAGTGGAGGGAAGGATGGCTCTAAAAAGTTCCATGGAACTTAGATTGGATACATATCAGATGAGATATCAAACAGACATTCCTTGTAGCTTTGTTTTTAACTCCAGTTAATTTGATGTTCTTCTTTGTTCCTGCTTTTTAAAGAGTCCACTAAATAAATAACTTTTATGCAAGGTTAGAAGCTGCTAGAAGCTGTCTCCATTACTTGTTTCTTTTTAAATTTTTTTTCAATGTTTATTTTTGAGAAAGGGACAGAGAGACAGACAGAGAGAGCATGAGTGGGGGAGGGGCAGAGAAAGAGGGAGACACAGAATCCAAAGCAGACTCCAGGTTCTGCACTGGCAGCACAAAGCCTGACATGGGGCTTGAACTCACAAACTATGAGATCATGACTTGAGCCGAAGTCAGATGCTTAACTGACAGAGCCACCCAAGCACCCCTCCATTACTTATTTCTGAGACGATGTGGTTCCTAGCCTCTTCAGGGAGATATTTGCTCTATCGAGATGTTCAAAGATGTTTGGGCTATAAGAGTTACTTTCATATTTTCTATCAAAATAGGAACTAATGATTTACAAATAATGTCTTACTTCTGGAGGAGAGAAGGCATCGTGTGCCTGGGTGGAGAGAAACAGGCATCACCCAAGCATGGTCAAGCTCCCACTTCTGTTCTCCATCACTTTAGAATGATGGCAGAGATTTGTTTGTGGGTATCTGTTTGGGGGCCCCTCTGTGACACTGGTGTTTCCAGGGCTCAGGTGATTGATAGTCCAACATATGGGTTGGCTGCTGGGACTCACCATAGGAAGGGAAAACTTGAGGAGTCGGGGTTGGGAAGTTACTGAGCTGGTTTCCTAGAGCGGACTGTAGGAGTGGGATCGGGGCATGAGTGGAGTCCATCCTCCTCTCGAGCTGTAACGATAGGGGGACATTACTCATATGGGCGCAGATGCAGGCAGATTAGAAGACAGTGGGTGAACGTGCAGAATTTAGCCCAGACTGCCTCTCCATTGTCAGTGAAATGGGAAGCAATTTCATCTGCTCAGAGCCAGGAGGGAAGGAGGTCCTGGAGGCTGGAAGAAGGAGGCAAAGAGTGGGAGAGAGGGAAGCTAATGGACCGGCGGTGTTGCAAGGGCAGCCCATAAGGTCCATGTGAAGCTAGTAGGTGGGAGTTTAACTTGCAAAACAAACATCCCGGCAGCCAAACATGGCCAAAGCCAAACATGCCACTTTGCACTTTACATTTCCCAGCCCCTAGTCCAATCCCCTCTCACTAGAATTAGGATCTTCTCGCTGAGTTCAGGGATGGTAGACAGGCACGTGACCATCGAGAATATATCCGCCATAGGCAGATACTCCCAACGATGGCCATGTCCTCGTCCCTGGAGCCTGCCAATGTTACCGCGCAGGCCCCCAAATCTTTGCAGATGTGATCAGTCAAGGTCCTGGAGATGGCGAGATTATCCTGGATTATCTGGGAGGAGCCAAGCTACTCACACGGCTACAGAGAAACTTTCCCAGCTACAGCTGAATCAAAGGGAGAGAGGACTATGGAGGAATAGTCAGAGGGACGCAACATTGCTAGCTTTCCAGGTGGCAGAAGGGCCACCAGCCAAGGGATGAGGACAGCCTCTGAGAGCTGGAAAAGGCAAGGCCACAGATTCTCCCTAGAACCCTAGAAAGGAATACGACCCTGCTGGTGCCTTAATTGAATCCCAGTGACACCCATTTCAGACTCCTGACCTCCAGAAATGTCAGGTAATGAACTTGAGTTGTTTAAGCCACTAAGTTTATGGTTGTTTGTTACAGAACTGATAGGAAACCAATTAATACAGTATCCCTGGGAATGACTGTAATCCCAGACCACGGAATCTCAATTGGGAAAGAAGAGAAGTTAGGAAGAAATATAAAAGTCTCTATTTTTTCTTGAAGGAGAAGAATCAATTAAATACAAATGTCAATTACGTCATTAATGATCTATAAGCTGAATGTGATTCCAGAAAAAACCCGAACAGAATTTGTTTTTGTGATACCACTAAGTCGATCTAAACATCATCTAGACAAATAACTACGTGAGAGCAGGCAGGGGAAATCTGAAAAAGAGGTCAAGTGGAGAGAACCCGTATCCATTTATTAAAATGCCAGATAACTACAGCAATTAAAAAAGGATTATACCACTTCACAACAGGTGGATCAATAGAAGACAATAAAGTTCAAAAATGAACAAAAATAAATATGGGGACTTATGACATGATAAATACTGCTTTTTGTTGTTGTTCAGGGGGAAAATGATGGATTAAATATTTGCAACAGTGAGACAATCCATTGGCTGGATTCTGACCTTACTCCTTACGTCAATATAAACTGCTATGGAAGAAATATTTGAGGAATTTTTTAATGAAAGTATAAGTGCACCAAAATAAAACATAGCTGCATATTTAGATGTTTTTACATTGGGAAAGGCATTACCCAGAAAACATAAAGAAAGATGATGACAAAAAATAGAATCAGCATTGCGGCAAAAAAATAATAAGTGAATAGAAATTTACAGCACATTTGACCAACTGAGGCCATATAAAGCTTTGTTACATGCTGATAAAAAAAAATAATTGGTATATACGCAAATTACAGGCAGCACACAGAAGAAACACAGACAGTCGACAAATATTCAAAAAGATGCTCACCCACGTATGTGTTAAAGAAATGCAAGCTAAACACAAAGGTTTCCCCCCCTCTTAGGTTGGAAGGACTCCAAAGGTTGGGTAATATACTTTATGGGAAGACAGACACTTCTCATACTGTTGGTAGGAATTTCATTCCTGCAGCAACTTACAATGCGGTTGGACAACATTTAACACTCAAATGGCCCAGAAACCCTCCTTCTAGGAATGTATCCACAGATACACTCTTGTGTTACTTGAGGTAGGCTAACCACTCAAGTGCCTTAACAGGACAGAAGTTTCTTTCTTACCCAGGCATTTCTCCCATGGAAGTTGGCCATGGGGGCCCAGAGGGTGAGCTCTGCTCCACACAGTTATTCAGGGACCTAAGTTTCTCACATCTTGTGGCTCCTCCCTCCTCTACATCCACACAGCCAGGAGAAACACAAACTGAAAACTGGTAATATTTACATAAACCTTATAAAGTCACTGAGAAGCTTAATTTGCTATCTCTTCTAAACTTAAGCTATTTCAAAAAGGGACTTTTGAAGATGCTATACAGAACCTAGAGAAATCTTTGGGAGGCCTTTCAGTGGGATGGATCATATCTGTGAGTTTTCCTTGTGAGCCTGAGTTTGCCCCGAGGAGATGACCATGGAATGTTTCCTCCTGGTTCAAAGGCTGCTCTTGGCATGGGTTTTGGAATCCGACTTCCTAGTGTGTAAATGGCCCAATCTTTAACAGCAGAACCAGGAAACAAATGCAGAGAAGCATGGTCAAGAAATTAAACAATACCTGCATGAATTTTTCATTTATTCAAAACACACCAACGAGGTACTATTCATGTATCACATAGTGTGTTAGGCTCCATTAATATGATTTTGTGTTTTTTTAATGTTTTTTATTTATTTTTGAGAGACAGAGACAGCATGAGCAGGGTCAGAGAGAGAAGGAGATATAGAATCCGAAGCCAACTCCAGGCTCTGAGCTAGCTGTCAGCACAGAGCCTGATGCAGGGCTTGAACCCATGAACCGTGAGATCATGACCTGAGTCGAAGCCAGACGCTTAACAGACTGAGCCACCCAGGCGCCCCCATTAATACAATTTTGATAACATTTAATACCAGTGGTCTAAGGCAGGGGTTAGAAACTGGTCTGCTGGTCAACCCAGCTCACCATCTGGGTTTTGTAAACAAAGTCTTACTGGAACACAGCCACGGTTATTCATTTGCATATTTTCTGTAGAGCTGTCACGCGTCAATGGCAGAATTGAGGAGTTGTGACAGCCCATATGTCTCGAAGGCTCAAGTGTTAACTCTCTGGCCCTTCTTAGGAAGAATTTGCTGTCTAAGGTAAAACGAAAGGAAATGACTGATTTCTGCTGCAGTCAAGTAAAGCATGTAGGTGCAGGCGCTATGGCTTAACCTCATTATGTTGTGAGCTAAGCATTTAAAGCCGAAGGCTTCCATGAGGCAGAAGTGCATAGTCCTGTTGTGTTGATTCATACAAATGAAGGCAACCTGATGGGCCAGGAAAACGAGCTTGGGTGTTTATGTAACAGCCCTAGACAGAAAATCTATCTATCCTCTTTCTATATTATTCTTGCTGGCGGGGCCCAGGTGAAGAGGTGATGTGCTAGAACTATTTATCAAGGCCTTGTGTGTAAGTAAGATTGAAACTGATACCCAGGGTAAAACCCACAAACTCCACTGCAGGTAGAAATGCATGGAGGAAGCCAACATCACCCAACAGGGTGATCAAAGAGTAATGTGGGACCACCGGGCTTAGAGGCCCTCAACACATTTCTGCGGTGTGAGCGGCCGAGCCCATTCCATCTTTTCTCAGTGCACACTCACCTTTTCTCTGACCACCCAGATAATTGGGATTGCCCCCAGGGCAAGGCCGTGTCTTACTTCTCTTTGAATCTGGAGCACGGGGTGCACTGCCCTGTTCTCTGCCCAATTCCACTGCCCCTCAGCAAACCCTTGGAAGTTGATGAATGCATGCACACACACATGCACACATCCTTTCAAATTAACCTCCTTCCTTTCCTCTTCCATGTCTCTCTAAAGAGCACCATTCACGCCTTTCTCTTATTTCTCCCAGGATCCCCAAGAATGATTTTGAGATGTCAGTGTCTCCCTATCTCCCTACCACTGCCCAGTTCCCAACTCTGACTGATAGTCTCATAGAACTGATGTGAGATTTAAGCAAAGTAAGAAACAAGATGAGCTTAAAACATCCCCCGAGGTTGTATACACTCTCAACAAAACTTACCTATCACTACTGCCATCAGTGCCATGATCATGTCACCACCACCCCATCACTTTGTCTTGTATCTGTCCCAGCTCATCATTATGTCTCCCCTTAACTACAGCCCTAGGGCCCCCACCTGCTTTCCTCCTCCCAGGGCTTCTCTCCTCCTCTGCCCACCACACCGAAATCCATTACAGTATTCTTCAACCACACAATCTCCTCCTTTGACCAACCCTACCCTCAGGCCCCTGTTGTCAACTGCTGTCACTACCAAAGCCATCTACCCCACTGCTGCATATAAAAGAAGAAATGCATTTTGTGTGCAGCCTATTCTGAGAAGGCTCCACATATTTAAGCTGATTTGTCTTAGAGCACTGGGTTTCAAACTTCAAATCTACGGCAAGAAATAACATTTTACATCTCAGTCCAGGAAACATGTGAACCAAATGCCGCTTATCTTCATCAGAGATACACTTCGATGTTGCCTATAATGTTCTCTCCTGCCCTCTTCCATTTTTATTTGATTCTGTATCATTTTCTAAAATGCAGTCGTCATGGCCCACTACATTGTCATGATTCATTAATAGTTTATGACCCACAGGTTGAATAACACAGTCTTGGAAGGCAGATGTAATAGAAAAGAGGCAATCAGGAAGAAGAAAACAAAAAGATCAATGTGGAAAACTTTTAGTTGTTTGCTGTGCCTCTTAGGGCCTTGGTAAGGTGGGTGGGGCATTAATTCCGTAGGGCCACAGAAATGAGCCTAGGTTAGACCCTTGGCCTGAGCATCTAGGGCCTTCTCTAGAGCCCAACTGTAGAGTGCCATCTGGGAGGCTTTCTGGTACAGCTTCACTGCTCTCTCTTGCTCTCTCCCCCACCTTTCTCTCTTTCCCTCTTCTTCTCTCTCTCTCTCTCTCTCAATACCAAGCTAGGTGTACAACTTGGAGGAAGTGGATATGCGGGGCTTCAGGTTCTAAAGAGGTAGAAACCTTTAATGGAGGCTACAATATCATGTCAAAAGCAGTCCACATCCTCAAGGTTTTCCTAGTCGGTCAATAGAGAATATGAGAATACATCAATTCTATTAAAAGATAGAACAGTGGATGGCATTTATCCAAGTTACCATTGGTGACCCTTACAGATATACAAGCTGCCTTGTCTACCTATTTGGGCAAAAGCCAAGGAATGATGGAGAGATTTCGCTGCGGGCTCTTCTGTAATTTTCTTCTTGGATGCTCTCCTCTGTGCCCAAGGGCTTTTACCATGTCCACTTCTCAACTGTAGGCTGCTGTTCCTTGCTGTTCTGGTGCTGAGGGGCAGCCCGGTAGCATAGTACGTGGTTCCTTAAGCCATATGCGATGTGCCTTTGTGTTCACAAATGGCTTCCTCTATGTTCTCAGACAATAGTTTTCTATCCAAGGTCTTGTCCCTACTGGTCACATTTATACATATTTATGTATCTTTTTTGGAGCAGCAATGATTATTGCACAAGGCTTTGGCATTTTGACCAAAACTTTTGTCACTGCAGTTTCTGAAATATTCTGGCACCTTTCAAAGACTTCAAGACTACACTATTCTCTCTATTGGGAACATGGCCCAAAAGTAAACTTGATAATTACAAAGAATGTCTCATCCCTGAAATATGAATAGGAGCTCCCATTTTTGCTTTTTTCTTTGTTTTCCCATGGGTGAAACAGAGGCAAGTAAGTATTAATTGAAATTTAAACCAGTCGTTTTCTAGATAATTTAAAATCAAGCCCTCAATATGAGTTAACAATCAAATTGTTGGGCATTTATAAAATTGTTACAAATGCTCTGAAAAAGCAGCTTAAGAGGTCTTCACTTAAGGAAGGAGTAGACAGGCTCAGTCGGTTAAGTGTCCGACTTCAGTTCAGTTCATGCTTTCACAGTTGGTGGGTTCGAGACCCGCATCAGGCTCTGTGCTGACAGCTCAGAACCTGGAGCCTGCTTCAGATTCTGTGTGTCCCTCTCTTTCTGCCCCTCTCCCATTTGTATTCTCTCTCTCTCTCTGTCTCTCTCCTCTCTCAAAAATAAATAAACATTAAAAAAACTTTTTTTAAAGAGTGGACAAACTGCAACCCAGATGCCAAATCCAGCCCCCTACCTATTTTTTATGAATAAAGTTTTATTAAAACACAACCACACTGGTTTGTTGCTAAATGGGCTAAAGTTGCTTTTAGCAGAGTGGAGTAGTTTTGGCAGAGATCATATGGCCCACAACACTGAAAATATTCACTATCTCAACCTTTACTTTCTGTAAAAAGTTGATCAGTTTTAAGAGATTAATATTAATTTAATATAGTCATTATGCTGTTGATCAAATATACTGTTCTGTTCATGTCGATGTCTCCTCTATCTTATTCTTATTTTGCAATAAGAGTGTTTTTTAACAATCAGACTTTTGTAACTCTCAGATTTTTTAAGTGTTTATATTAATGTAAAGTGTTTATATTACATTATGTTATTTAAAATGCAAATATAGATAAATATATTTGTTTACGTTATATTAGATAGATTAGATATTTTTTCAAAGTGGATGATAAATTCTTTTGGCGGCACTGAAAAAGAAAGAAAAGATAGTATTTTTCTGAGTTTTAAACAATTTAAGTGGACGACTTCAATAATAAGTCGATCTCCAGTACGGGTTGATTATTAGCTTTGTTATTACTACCTGCTTTGATAACTGAGAATTTAGCAATATTTCTCTTTAAGACTTATTTACAGATTGAGGGGTCCTTGTAATCTGATCTCCTGCCCCTTACCTTCCTTATCTCTGATCCCACCCAACACACAAATTCAAACCTTTCAAGAATGTCTTTCTTGGCTGTAAAATTATGGAAAGCAACCCCAACGTGGCTTAAAAAATAAAGAGATTGATTATACGACTTTATAAGGAGCCCACAGATAGGCTATTTCGGGACTCATGTATTTCTTCTAGATGGTAATCAGTGGGTCACTTTGTTCTTTGGCTGGCCTCCCCTGTCACAGAGTGACTGCGGCAGCCACCAGTGTCACTTTCTCTCTGGCAGTGTGAAGAAACAGAGAAGCTGGGACTCCTCATCAGGTATCTTTTTAATAATAGAGCAGTATTTTCCCGTCTGCCTTCCAGTAGACTTTCCTCCGTTCTCCATCCCCAGAATTGCAACATCTGCCAGTGCCCAAGGCTGTAGTGGCAAGCAGAAAGAAATCACCAGAATTGGCTTAACCTCAGATTCCTTTCCTGAGCGTGGAGTGCGTACTCATCCCAGGATGCAAGACAACACGGAGGGCGCCTGGGGGGCTCAGTCAGTTAAGCGTCTGGGTCTTGATCTCAGTTCAGGTCTTGATGTCAGGGATGTGAGTTCAAGCCTCACACTGGGCTCTGGGTTGGATGTGAAGCCTACTTTAAAAAAAATGGATTTAAATTAGAAACTATTGGTGTTCATAATGGCAATGTCATCTGTCCTTGCAAAGAGGCAAGAGGGAGGAAACATAGTCACCTTTATTTGCTTTAGAATCTAGCACTGGCCATTGCATAGATCTGTGCCTCAGGAAGTATTTGAGAAATTGAAGGGAATGGATTTAAAATTCAATCATAGCACATTTTAGGTACTATTTCTATATCATAAAGAATTGTTTCCTATGGCTCAAAGAATAATCAAAGACAAGGATGGAAAAGGAAAGGATGAAGAGCCTAAAAGTTTTCATCTAATTCCATCATTTGTCCATCAGTTGTCTGGCAGAGATTTGGAAGCGTTCCCAAGGCTTAAAGTTTATGGTTTAAAGACATTTGATTCCCTTCTTATTTGTTCACTGTAAAACAGTATCTATGAGGAGAAAGTAAATAGTAATGGCCCCTTACACAGGTCAAAACTCATACCATGTGCAGATGCCCTTGTCTGATTCTACCTTTTCCTTTTTTTTTTAATTTTTAAAAAATGTTTTATTTGTTTTTGGGACAGAGAGAGACAGAGCATGAGAGGGGGAGAGGGCAGCTAGAGTGGGAGACACAGAATCTGAAGCAGGCTCCAGGCTCTGAGCTTTCAGCACAGACCCGATGAGGGGCTCGAAATCCACAAAAGTGAGATCATGATCCAAGCTGAAGTCAGAGGCTCAACCAACTGAGCCACCCAGGCCCCCCAATTTTTTTAATGTTTATTTAATTTTGAGAGAGACAGAGCCAGAGACAGAGCACGAGTGAGGGGGTAGCAGAGAGAAAGAGGGAGACTCCGAATCCAAAGCAGGCTCCAGGTGCTGAGCTGTCAGCACAGAGCCCAATGCGGGACTCGAACTCATGAACTACAAGATCACGACCTGAGCTGAAGTGGGCCAATTAACCTACTGAGCCACCCAGGCGCCCCTGACTCTACCTTTTCAACTCAAAGTACAGACTTTCACTTTGAAACAAGTAATGGCAAAACTTCTATAATTTGGAGCTTAATTTTCTTAACTAACCAAGGTATATATATATTTTTTTCTTGCTCTGATATTTGGAAACTTCTGTCTCTGCAAATATAATGCCTACGTAGGCTAAGTTAAAAGCATTGTTTTTGATTTAAGGAATGTGTGATAAGAAATGCAAGTTCAGATGCCTGGGGAGACAGACTAGCTCCTAGCTTAGGAAAAAATAACAGCCCGGGCCGCCCCTTTGGAACATGAGCTTATAGCTTTTTTTTTCTTTCTTTACTCATAACATTTGAATATGGAAAAAATGACAGCAAGTAAAAGATCCTTCTGGGGTATAATTTGATCATGGCCAGTTATTACAGCAAGCAGCGATTATAAAGAACGCCTGCCTGGTTAAGGAAAAATCATAGTCAAGCTTTTCAAGCTCATGGAGGCCAAGCCATACGATTGACTTCCCTACCTCACATTTTGGTGGAATAAGACATGACCAAGAAATCAAATACGTCCGTGATTTTCTGTAATGTAAAAACACTTGCTTTGAGACTCAAGAATCTACGAGCGTTTTTTTTTTTCTCCTCTTAAGGAAAAATCTCAGAACTAATGACTTCGCTAAAATAATTGACATAAAACAGAAAAGGTTTCTTAGCATTTAACTGGAAGTATGGTGACCGAGAGGTGCAACAGTGAGAGACTCACAGGACGTTCTTCTCTTCTGACCACAGCTTTGATCATTTCGCCGCCACATAAACTGTGCGAAGCAGTGCATGTCACAAGTATTTCGGGGAGCCTCGGCTCTAAGGAGAGGCATCGGTATGGCCTAAGAATGCCATAAATATTTTCTTCCCTGAGAAATAGATGCTTTGGAAACAGATCTTAAAAAAATAACCCACAAGGTGCTTGAAGGATAAAGAAATAATGTGTAATTCACAGAGGTTTACACCAAGCAAAATGACTCAATTTTCTGCCTGCCTCTGATTTCCATCAAGGTTAAGGGGAGAGCTGCCAAGGGTAAGGTGATACATAAATGGAAACTTTCATCTATAGCTTTGCTTAAATTACCAACAAACTGTAGCATGGAAGATTTCTTGAAAATAACATGAAAACATATATATATATGCAAAGCTGACTGAGCAGTGGGCCCGGTTTGGGCTTGCTTATGTTGTTTTCCGCTTCTTCCATGTAGATTGTTTTCTTCCAGACTCTTATTTGTCACTCTGATAAGCCTAGTTCCCACTTAAGGAACTACCATTTCACTCCCGAATTAGCAATTTTCTCATCTGTTTTCACAGGTAGAATTTTTGCTTGATAAAGGGCTGGATTACTAAGAGTAAAACATTGAGAGGCTTAGGATGAGAAAGAATCTCCTAGACTAAATAGTCACCATGTGACTTACTGGGGGAACCCCGCACCAACATTCAAAAGCCCCCGAGAAGCGTCACTTTGTCCTTTTAAGACGAAATGCAAGCAAATACCAGCCTTCCGAAGGAGAGCTGGAGACGGCCTTCTTGCTTCTGACCTCCCACCTCCTAAATGCTGCCACTGAAACATTTCTTCCTTTTCCTTTCATGAAGTTACCATGTTTCTGTCTTTGGCACTAAACTCTGAGTTTCTCAAAGGCAGAGATAGTGTTTATTCACCTGGGTTCATAGCGCCTAGCTCTGTCTTACCTACAGCATATGCTTAATCATATGTCAGATTGGAGGGATGTCGGATGGAGGGATGGACAGAGTAGAGATGGATCAGAGTGTGGGGGATGAGGCCACTTTCTGGGGGGAAAATGCCATTTAAGCAGATAACTGTTATAGTGTAAATAAAGTCTGGAGCCAAGGAGATTCATCACGTTCTGTGGTGCAATATCCCTGGACAAGGAAAACTTGTTTGTGAATAGAGCCCAGAGCGCTGTTTGGCTCTTTTCGTAATCCTCTGGGGCTAAACCTAGTTCAGCTCTCAGACTGGAGGATTGCACTGGTCCCATCGGGTCCCGTATCCTGGACTTGCTGCCGCGTTTCCTGCCAAGACACAGAGGTAGCCGCTTTCCTACTAACTACTCCCCCACACCCCCTTTTGTCAGGGCTCCCTCCCTTCCATTTCTAAGGATGGAGTTTGAATGGCAACTCAAAGTAGTAGGGGAAATTTTGACTCCATTTCACTGAGCATCGTTACTGAGCTATGGCAGGGATGGTCTCCAACGCCCAGCTTGACTTTTCCTGGGGTGTGATGTTGGGGTTCTGATGGCCCAACTCTCATCAGTTCCACTGAGTTCTTTGAGTTCACTTACCAAAGTAACTTACACTGCTGACATGAACCATTGGAAAACGCTAGACACAGAGTGTGGGCTTGATGGCCCTCAAGTGCCAGGGGCTGTTAAAAATATTATAACTTTTCCGACAGACCTCCTATCCCAAACTGGAAATAAAGTATCTGGTTTAGTCTTTCTCTTGCCTTAGTGTTGGGAGGTCTGTGGCTTGAGAGCCCTCAGAAGGGGAAGGATGAGACCAAAGGATGAATTTGAGTTTTAGTGAAGGGGAAAATACAGGTTTAGTAAACATTTTTATAAGACATCCACGGATTGTATAGCTCGCCTTCTCTACATTCATACATCTAATTTAAAAATCGTATTTTGGTTTATCAGGCCAAGCGTGGGAACTTGAAAAGCAAAACGATGTGTACACTGATCAGTGTTCTTGGATGCAAACGTCATGCACCAAGTCTGGATGACTGATGCAGAAGAGGGATTTAAGGAACCTTAAGAACTAGACAGTATCATAAGACAGTCTAATCAGCCACCTATGAAAACGTCACCAGGGCCATAAAAACAAATCTGGTCAAGCCTCTCATCTGTCCACTCCCTTTCCAGAAAACATGCTATGCCAGCATGGCAGACATAACAGATGCTTTATGTTGACCTAGACACGTGTTTTCCTTCAGCTCAGGGACTTGTGGGTAGGAAAATCATCTCAGTAGTTTCACCCAGGTCAGAAACTCTGGCTCATGAGTCACCTTCTTGTTGTAGAGTTGACCTCCCAGGTCAGTATGTTTCAAAGCTCTTCATTGAGCCCTGTAAGCCTCCACCTTCTCACATGCTTGACAACTGAGGTTTTAGCTTTTGCCCAAATATGCCCAGGACCTGGGAGAATGGGCTTCTTAAAAAAACAACAACAAGGTGGGGGGCGCCTGGGTGGCTCAGTCAGTTAAGCATCCAACTTCAGCTCAGGTCATGATCTCACAGTTCATGAGTTCAAGCCCCACATTGGGTTCTGTGCCGACAGCTCAGAGCCTGGAGCCTGCTTCAGATTCTGTGTCTCCCTCTCTCCACTCGCAGTCTGTCTGTCTGTCATCTGTCTGTCTCTCAAAAATAAATAAACATTATGGGGCACCTGGGTAGCTCAGTTGGCTAAGCATCCAACTTCGGCTCAGGTCATGATCTTGCAGTTCATGGCTTCAAGCCCCACGTTGGGGTCTGTGCCAACAGCTCAGAGCCTGGAGCCTGCTTTAGATTCTGTGTCTCCCTTTCCCTCTGCCCCTACTCTGCTCATACCCTGTCTCTGCCTTTCTCTCAAAAATAAATAAATATTTTTAAACATTAAAAATTTTAAAAATGACTTTGTTTTAGAATAATTTTAGATTTCTAGAAAAGTTATAAAGACAACACAAAGTTCCCTTATGCCCCTCAGCCAGTCTCCCCTAATGATAACATCTTACATAAACCTGGCACACTTATCACAATGAAGAAACCAACATTGGTACATTGCTATCAGCCAAACTACACACTTTGTTCAGATTTCACCAGTTTCCCTGCTAATATCCTTTTTCCAACCCAAGAGCCCATCTAGGATACCACAAGCATTTAGCTGGACATTTTTTTTCTTTTCTCCCTTTTTAAAAAAAATATACCCTATCTCACAGTGTTTCTGGAAGTATCACAGTGTGGGTGTTCTGGTTTAGGTTCTGGTTCATGAGACTGGCCCCAAGCTCAACGGGGGCTGTAGTCATCTGAGGGCTTGCCTGGGACAGGAGGATCAGGGTCCGAGCCCACTCATGTGGCTGCTGGCTAGAGACACCAGTTCCTCACCACCTGGCCCTTTGCATACGGTTGCTCATGATGTGGCCTCCCCCAGAGTGACGGATGTAAGACAGAGAGAGCAAATGGGATGGAAGCCACAGGGAGAGGTGCATTTTTTTTTTTTTTGAGGCAGCTCATTCCATTGCTGAACAGCTCCATTTGCTGAGAAAACGGTCTTCTTACAATTTCGTTCTGAATCCTTGCTCTGGCCAGTGGTGGACCAGCCTGAAAGTCTCTTCATCCACAATGCTTCGTCCTCTTAAAAAAAAAAAAAAAAAACCAGTGTCCCCTGAGTCTTCCCTGCACAGTAAAGACACGTTCATACATCTATTCATACAACTGGTCACCGTCAAATGTTGTTCCACATCAGGTCCAAACAAGGACAAAACACTTCATACAAAGAAATAGGAGGCTGCTTATTCAAAGAACCTGCTTTATTCCCCTACGTGTAGTCAAGAATCTGGTAGAAACATAGCTATAGGCAGACTCCCATGTCTTTCGAAATGGAAAGAAATTGTTATTCAACCTAATACGTAAAAGCTCAATGCAGTATAAACATTTTTATATTCTTCTGTCTAAAACAGAAGCTGAGACTGGACATCACCTGGGCATTGTGACAAGTGGGAAAATGTGAATGTCCTAGAGCTTGGGCGTCACGTGGTCTGAGCCCATAGCTGCTCCCTGGGTAGAGTTATGCACAGACCAGTGCTGCTCAACCAGAGTGAGTTTGCCCCTGCGGGACATTTGGCGATGTCCAGAGACATTATTGGTTGTCTCGACAGGGAATGGGTGGGTGTTCTGGCATCTAGTAAACCAAGGCCAGGGATGCCCCTAGATATCTTACTGTGCACAGGACACTTCCTCACAGCCAAGAGTTATTCGGCCCCAAATGTCACTAGGGCCAAGGCTGTACAGGTCACATGTAGTCTCTAAAGGGCCACTACCTATTCCACCACTGAGTGTCTCTTTTATAGCCTTTTCTCCTCACTTCTTAACTGAGCTCCCCTCACTGCCTATAAATTCCTTTGGTTTGTGTTCTCTGAGAGTCTGTTTTTCTGGTCCAAGTAAATAGTGAGGCAGCTGTGGTTGGGAAAAGTGAGGGAGGCAGTGCCAAAAAGCATTCCTTCAAACTTTTCTCAGCAGGAATTTTCTGAAGATTTGAAACAAGCTAGAACCTTCCTTTTAGGCTGGGATGGAGTTGCAAACTCCAAGGCTGGCCAGGTGTGTAGTGGCCCACGGGTAGGTAGGTGTCCATGCTAGCTGGGGGTGAGTGTGAGGAATGCCTAATTAAGTGAAAAAGATACCGTTTGTGTTTTTGTAACTAGCTAAGCATTTTTTAAATCATAGGTCACTATTCACAGAGATCACGTATTTTTTTTCCTTTAAGGAGACTTCAAGATATTGTTTGCAACTTTGAAGTTTGAAGTACATATTATCGTTGTGGGACTCTGAAAACTCTTATGCTGGTGGGAATACCAGTTAGCAGAACTACTCGGAAAATGTTCGATGCTACATAATAGAGCCTAAGATCGCATACCTGTATTTACCCTGGAACAGTAATCCTTAGATTTCAGTGAGAACCTGGATAAGCCCCTGGAGCGTGTGTTAAAACACACACCGCCAGGTCCCACCCCAGAGCTCCCCAGGCAGTAGTTTTTGGGGTGGAGCCATAGACTTTGCAGCTCTAACCAGGTGCCAATGGTCCTAGAACCACACTCTAAGAACCACTGTCTGAGAGCAATTCTTGGAGACGTATATAGGAAGACATGCACAAAATTTTTCAAAAACACTGTTCCCGACAGCCCCAAACTATAAACAACTCAAATCTCCATCAGTACTTCAATGGGGGGGGAATTAACCATGGTATATTCGTATCAGAAGACAGTATGCAGGAATCAGAACGAGTGCCCACAGCCACCTGCCTCAACAGGATGAATTCTAGACGTGTCGATGAACGAAATAAATGAGGCAAGGGGCCCCTGGGTGGCTTAGTCAGTGGACCGTTGGACTTTGGCTCAGGTCATGATCTCATGGTTCGTGAGTTCCAGCCCCACACCGGGCTCTCTGATGTCAGCACAGAGCCCACCTCGGATCCTCGGCCCCCTTACTCTGCCCATCCCCCACTCTCTCTCGGTCTCAAAAATAAACATTAAAAATATTTTAAGGAAGGAAGGAGGCAAGAAAGGATCCATACAGTGTGATTCTGTCTGTGTGAATTCAAAAACAGGAAAAACAAACTATATTCTTTATAAATGGACACATAGATAGTAAAACTGTAAAGAAAAGCAGATCATTGATTGTTACAAAGATCAGGCCAGTGATTAACTGGGTGATGGGGAGGTAGGCACACAAGAGGTTTGGGGACAAGGAATAGTTTACCTCTGAACTTGACAGTTGGTTATGTGGGAGTTGGCCTCCTCATTATTATTTAAACTGTATATTTATATTTATATACATCTTTACATATGAGACATCTTTCAGTTAAAAAGAAGTTTAAGAAATGCCTTCTGTCTTAAAAGAAAATGTTCCCTATCCTATATGTATTCTGGATCTTTGACAACTTGCTTGGATTTTAGCATCTGCCCGCTGGTTATAGAAACCAAGTCTCTTAAGGTTTACTCTTTGGTTTAGTTATTCTTCTGGGTCAACTATTAAAATGAAGGAATGATTGAACTTTTTAAGGAAATGTACTCTTGGTAGAGTCAAATACATGTGGTGATGTGAACTATTGAACAAAGTGTTACAAAGTAAAAGCCCATTTGGAGAATGGATTTGAATCTTGGATTGTTAGTATGTTTATTGTGGTGCATGTATAGTAAGTTACGGTAGGCCATATCGTTAATCAGCTTTTAGACACTGGAGATAAGAATGTACATGTAATGAAAGAGACTGATGGCCCTTTGCCACATTAAGACTGATTTGTTACTTAGTTTTCCCCCATACAAATCACATGACCGCAAGGGTAAAGACTCTTAGGAACTATTTCCATTTTGTGGGAGGAGAATCATTTTTGAAATATTTCTTTGCTTTTTGAAACAAGAGGGATTGGATGTGTCTGTGGATTATTTTGTGATGTCTTGTGCCTCCAAAACTTCAGAGAGAAGGTGCTGGGAACATCTGCAACCCCGTGAGGATCCCAGGAATGTCGATTTCTGTTTAAGAATGTGCATACTGTCTTTTCCTGATATCAGAGTCTTGTTTTTCAATTTTAGTGGACTGAGTGTCTGAGTCTCTGTCTGTACTACACTTTTTAGTGTGTCCTGTAAAAAAATAAAAACAACAATTCTTTTTTTTTCCATAATATTTTATTGTCAAATTGTTTTCCATACAACACCCAGTGCTCTTCCCCTTAAGTGCCCTCCACCATCACCACCACCTCTCTTCCCTCCTCCCCCC